>NC_132884.1:33826561-34139423 GCF_030463535.1 Salminus brasiliensis
ATCTACACATTTGCATCATTGCCATGTACTATTCATTTTAAGTCATAAACCATTTGTGGTGCTTGGATAGCTACTCCATTTAACTCTTTTTGTGTGTGGTGCTGAATGAGTGGAAAATGACAACAGAGAATGCATTACATCCCTTAAAGCACCAAGCACGCATTTCTCTGAAACTAGAAGCAGGCATAATGCATAAAGAAAAAAAATATTACCTTGTCTTTTGTTTATTTATAATATAACATTCATGTGACAGTGATGATACAAGATTGCTTTGTTATATACTGTAAATGTATATTACAGTAGACTTTGCAATCTTTTGCTGTTGTTTTGTAAATATTTAAAGCAATTTACATTTACGGCATTTAGCTGACACTCTTATCCACAGTGACTTACAAGGCGACTCGTATTACACAGGTTGGCCAATGTAGTGTAAGGAGTCTTGCCCAGGGACTCTTATTGGTGTAGCGCAGCATAGTTACCCAGAATGGGAATCGAACCCTTGCAGCTAGTGGCAGCTCACTGGCAGCTAGTGGTCTTATCTGTTGCGCCACACCAACCACTTTTTTTAAGCAATAAATTGACATTTTCTATGTTTATATATGCTGCAGTGTTCAAATACTATATCATTGTGCAAAAGGATGGAGAATATATAGGATGTGTTATTTGGCCAGTTCAGTAATTTCCTGTTGCTGTTCCTGCAGCTGTTTTCTGTATCTTGTATATTGTACATCACTACTTTAAACGGATAGGGTAAGAACATCTATCAATCTTTCTTTAATTGCTAAATGATACGCATGATACAATTCTGCATGGCTGAAAAACTGCTACTGACCCTCATGCTTGTGTCTCTAATGGCTCTCCCATTTCTGTGCTGTTTTCTGTTGTTTAGTCCGCATGCAAACAGGTTTCCTACCTCATAAGCCATACAACAAACTGGACATTAAGCATTATTCACTATAAAACAGCCACACACTTCCATCACCGTCATGCTAGGCTTTATTATTTAGGGTTCTCAGGCCACTGGATAATGGTACAGAAAAAATACTATTATAACAGGAAAGAGAGGAAACGGGGTTTGTTCTGTTTGCGCTTTTTATGTTGGCCTTTGGAATTTTACTGAGGAATTCAGGAAATCCCTATTAGATTTTTTTCATATGCAGTTTTCCTATAATAGCGGTGACTGCTCATGGACCATTTTGACATTTAACATAAATGGCTTTGGTTTTGAGTTGGAGAAAAAATGCTTTACTGCTTATCTCCCACATATTAACCAGTATAGATCAGAACACCACGTTAGATCCAGTTGTAATCAAACTTCAGTGCTTCTATGTAGTTGATTCAGAGTTGGTTCTTTGTTGCTGGAGCTTGGCTTGGACAATTACTGTTAATAGCTGAGAGTCTGTTTGCCTGTGATGTTAGTAGGCTGTAAACCATGGCAAGATATGCTTATGTAATTTTAAGCACTTTGTTCACAGAGCTGATCAGTAAGTGCTGTTCTCCAACTGTTGAATGAATGTTGAAATACACAGAAATGCTGTAGGGATTGCATTCAGAAATCTGTGGTTTGATTATTGCTGGATTGCTGCGCTTTGGAAGGCATGTGATGGTCTTCACAATCCTCAAACTAGTAGATATATTGTGTTACAGTGTACAATAGTGGGAAGTGGATATGCCAAAATAGGTGGTTAATATGTGAGAAAAAGGATGTGAATATAGGCATGAAATGCATGTGGGCATGCTGTGGAATGTTTATACAATATCACAGAGCAAAGACTTAATCATTAATTTCCAAACATTTAACATGCAAGTTATTGTAGTTTAATTATACCAAATTTTCATGATATTCGCATTCACAGTGGTTTGAAGTGTAATGATCCAATCTAGAAAAAAATCAAGGCTTAATACCTCTAAAGTCTACCTCAAGGACAGTTATTACATAAAATGGTAACAATAAAATACATTGCTTGATGCTTGAGGCCTTCTTTTCTAAAAGCTCTGAGATGGCTTTGGTCTAGAATGAGCTTTTAAAAATAACAGCGGTACAGGCAGGGTGTTGTAAGGCTAAATAGTTCACAAAGACATATCTGGTTATTGATATTGATCACTGATTATTTTGGATAGTGAATAAAATGGCTATTATCACAATGTGACTACATCACAACACCACTGTAAAGAAATCAGAGTGGGTACTTTTCTTTAGCCTAAAGAATTCCACTCCAAGCTATTGTGAATGATATTTGTATTAACATACCAACCACTGAATTGTGTAGACTGTGAAAAAAGGGACTAAAACAAAGCAAATGGATAATGCTGACTGTATCTTATCTGGCAATGCTGTGTAGATCATATGACACCGGAGAAGCCTCGAAGACAAAAGAAGAGCTATTGCAAAAAAAGTCTCCAAACCTAACGCCTGTATAAGGTATACCTCATATGGTCAAAACCCAGCTATTTGTCCAGCTAATACTTTTTTCAGTCTTTTCTTTTAGTTTAGAATTGTCATAGATTTAGATGCTCATTGATTGAATTCTACATCGTAATTTACTGTTTGTAAAAGTACTAACATCTCTGATGTTGTTCAATAATTGTGTTGTAAGTGTGAGAAGGCTAGTGTCTAATCCTGTTTTCTCCTTTAACCTTAGGGTGTATAACCGGACTGCTCCTACTGCCTGATCTGCTTGTTTTTTTTTCTTAGAAAAGACTCTGAAAACACTCTGATGCGCACAGTATTACCTCCATAAAATGACCAAAAGTTCCTGAAGGTTGATTTGCACATTGATGTTAACTTATTTTCCTATGCCTGTTTTATATATGCTTTTTTAATCAGTGGAATAAAAATCTATTATTTTTTCCAGTTTGCCTGAATGCTCAAATTTTGAACGTGTCCTGTGGAAATTCCCCTAGTAATTATCAATCTTCCCCACAAACGGCACTCTTGCTGTTACACATTTTTCCAAGTAATCTTATTTGAGCACTGATGACCCGTTATGTAGCCTCCCAGGCCAGGAAAGTGAAATCAGGTGATATGTCTTCAAGAGAAGTGCCTGTGGATCTTCCCTGCATATATTCTCCCAGGACTGGACATTTTTAGAATACAGGCTGAAACAAAGTCTTGCACTGTGCCCACGTTTTGTACTCAAACCAGTGCGGAAACATAGAACACCTTTTTCTTCTGCCGCTTCACGTGGGGCTTGGTGGGCCGAAGTGAAGCTCTGCTTTGTGAAACGGACGCTGACTGTGTCTGCAGGGACAATTCCAGTGAGTGATGCGGTAAACCCAGCCGAGCTGCCAAATGCATCGTGCAGTGAGAGAAAATCAATACAGAGCTCATTCAGAGGTTGTGCTGTTGGATGTGCCATAAGACAGACTGAAGCCATAAGAGTCGTGCTACTTTATCAGAGACATGTGAATGTGATGCCATGTAAGTATCTGCATTAGTGCTGCTAGAAAGGCATTGAAGTAATAATATTGTAAATAAAAGCTTTTCTAATAATCTATTAGTATATGATGTTATATTTGGGATCATTACAATTCTTGTCAATTTAGTATTATTAACTGTATGTTATTGCTATTGTTTTGACAGCACTTGTTCAGTTTTAGGGTAAATAAGATACCTTATCCTACAGGCAGGGTCAGTACTTCTAAAACAACAACTACACATACACTCTTAAAAATGAACAAGCCTCAAACTGCTCTTTGAACGATGCCCTAGAAGAACTAGTCTAGTCTAGTCCCTGTAGAGAAGTACAGCCAGTAGAATAGGATGTTTATCTCTGAAGCACATAAACATGAACTTATTGGCACCATGCCTAATGTCAGGCATGGGTTAGAGCGGTATAAAGCCCCCCCGCCCCCCATTACATTGAGCTGTGGAGCAGTGGAATGGTGGTGCTCCATCCAGTATTTTTGTTGGGGTGGAGTTGGGGTGTTGTTTATCCAAGTTTCTGTTGGATTCTGTTCTGCAATTAAACACTCACAGCAATGCTCCAAAAGCAGGATAAACTCATTTTTAATATCCATGATTTCTGAAGAAACAATAAGTATGTGTCCCAATACTTGTGTCCATTTAGTTTATTAACACAATTGCCACTCAGTGGGAGTATTCTCAGATACTTTTCACATCCTTGGCCTTCAGGAAAAAAAGGATCCTTTATCTACTATCGTCTGAGCTTACACAGTAGACTATTATTCCTCTGCTGCCTGTCTCTGCCTTTGACTGGAGCTCTAATGATGAGAGGACCTAGATGAAGACCTCACAGAGCTCTCTGTGGTGGTGAACAGGAATACGCTGTGACATATTTCAAGGGGATGCGTCATTTACTGTGGCCTTGCCTTGTCACTGGTCACCAGTGCTGAAGGAGGTATTGTTTTTTTGGGAGTTTATAAGCTGTGTGTGTATTGCTACTATGTTCTTCTGGCTGTCACTGGACCTACAGATCTTAGTCATCAAGAGGCAACATCAAAGAGATAAAAAGGAAATGTAAAAAGACAAAAAGGGGAACAGGGACTACAATGAACTTTCTGTGACCTGAGATCTGAGACCTCACATTTTAAGCAAAAGCCTGCTCCTGGTTTTCTTGAAAAACAATTAATTTTACTGCACAGATGACTCTCGCTTCATTTCTTACTTAGTGAACTTGTCCAACAACAATAAATGTCCAAAATGTTTTCCTGTCTCTCCAAATAAGTCCATTGTTCAAGATGTTTGGCGTCTGAAATTTGATTCTTTCACTTTTGTACTGGATTCTATCAGGACAATATAACTAACAATTAATGGAAGCTGGGTTTACCCATGAAACCAAAACCACCCGTTCTGATCTTTCCAACTTTCTGAGTTGGAACAACCTGGCACTGAACAAAAGTTTTCCCTCCTCCTTATTTCTTTATTTTCACATAAATCTTGGGCAGTTGCTTGGTGAGCTTAGCCAACTGATTAACAGCCAACTTCAACATTCCAAGCTTCCAAGTACTTTCCTATCTGCTGTCCTTGATTGTGCTTGATCTGTGAGCCGTGGCCTGACTGAATATATTAGCAGAGCTGAGGAAAGCAAAGTGGAAAGCAGCCCAAAAGTACCGGCATATGTTGAGCGAAACCAAAGATCATGTTTGAGATAAGGTAAGACAGCACAAGCCAATTCAAATCAACTGGGAGAAAAGTGCAGCAGGTTCTGTCTGCATAAGTGGGTGTGCCTTTCATCATCCACTGCACCCTTCCCCAGTGTCCCAGGGCAACAACAGCTGTCTGTGCAGTCATAACACCAAATGACTTCACCATAACAGCTAGCCACTTAGACCTTTAACAAACGTTGTTAGCACTGGTAACTAAAAAACCTTAAAGATCTTAAAGCTTCTAACAACAACAAAGTTTATGTATACGTCAGTTCACATAATATATCATATTACAGACGACATTTCACACAGGCCATGCAGGTCACAGGTGTAGCCAAAGATCAGGGGACCTCCACATCCTCAAAGAGGAAAACACATGGAGAGGCCTCCAATCTAGCACAGCCTGCACCTGCAAAACAAAAAAACACCAAATATTCCAGTTAGCTCATGAGCTTTTTCAGTTTTCGTTACATAAGCAGTAATGTGTGCCAAGCATGCATTCAATTTGGGATGTTAGAAAGCTGTTGTTCATCCAGTTTCAGCCAGTTTAATAATGCAAATTTCTAGCACATGTATGAGACTCAGGACCAGATAAATGGCAGTATTCAGTCACTTTCCCACAATAAGTCAAACAGTATAAATAAATAAACAAATGAATACATATATCATCACTGTCACTCAAAAAAAAAAACCCTATGAACTTTCAGTTGAAGTCATTTTGGGGCATTTCTGTACGTTCATTATGGAACGTATGGAATCAATATAACGGACAACTGGGACCACCTTTGGTAGATACTTACCACTGCACAACAGAAAAAGCCCAAAGGCAGGTTCTGACTCAGTCATCTAGCCATCACAATTCGGCTCTTGTCAAAATCTCCTTCAAGGACTGACTCTTCATTCACACAAACACATATACACACATATACACACATTAGACATGTTACTTTAATGTTGCTGGTCAACTTCTGCAGTAAAATATTTATACTAATGGAAATTCTTGGGTAAATAAAGGAAAGGTAAACAAATGTTATGTTTTTAAATTGTGGAATTTAATCAGTGCTAACTCTGATAAAGAACACATTCCAACTTGTTTAAAACTCAGACTCTTAGACTTAAACTTATCTGTTTTGACTCTGCAATTGCAAGACAGTGACTTGTTCCCACCTCTGGAGACAAGGTTGAGGTCATTTAGGCAGGCAAGATGCACAGGGCTTACTGGTGGTATTTAAACATTGATTGCTTGTTAGCTTAATTAGCCTCATAGATCTAGAGCAGAACTTAAGAAACAAAATTTACAAAACATTTTGACAAACCTGTTCCTTTGTGATCATTACACAAGCTAGGAGGGTACTGCCTGATCATTGGTGCAGGCCTTACTGATGCCAGCAACTCCTTTGATGCTCACTGAGATGTTCCTTAGATTGTACTGCGTAGAAACTGCCATTCAGAAACAAACAGAGCAAGCAGAGATTTGACCCCATTCTGGGTGGTACTTCAGAAAATGTGAAGATGGCTATGTGCTAAGAACGTGGAAAGTTTCCAACAGGCAGAGAAGTGCAAAGTCGCGTTTCCTCATTTACTCTGGGTTGCCTGACAAGGCCCAGCTGCCTTATGTAAAGCAGCAAACTAGGGGGATCAGCGGAATGTTTGACCGCTCAACAAATAGTCTTACAATCCATTAACAGAAGCCAAATACAACAAGTGAATGGCAATGAAATAGTACTGTTCTCTGTCCAGTTAGTCAGAATCTGGTCAGATTAAAGGGCTTAAGTATTACAAGTATTTTCAGTTTGAGAAAATGACATCTAATACTTCATAGATGTAGTTGACACTAGAAACAGACAGAGCATTAGTGCCTTGAGAACTTTTAGTGATTAGCTCATGGAGGCATGAGCACACTTGCATTTAGGGCTGGGTTAGGACTGCAGAGCCATACTGAAAGGAAGGCGTTTGGAAGTCTTGCTAACACCCAAGTGAATGTTCTGCAATAAAGACATATGTACGAAACATATTTAGGTCAATACTTAGGTCATCCACCAGCTATAAACAGTCCATCAAGTACAAGTACAGGCTAATACAGTTGACCTTTGGACCCCATTTGACATGAGTCAGTCATTATTTACTATGATAAAAGAGTGTCCATAATACTCTGAACTGTTTCATTTACATTTACATTAAAGGCATTTAGCAGACGCTCTTATCCAGAGTGACTTACAAAAGTGCTTTGCTATTTACTTAAGAAAAACCTTAGCTAGTTTGAATAGACTAAAAACTCAAAGATACCTCTAAGTTAAGACACTACTAAACACAAGTCAATAAGGTGAGAAAGTCAAAAAGCAAGCACACTGATTTCTGAGTGACCTGATTCAGCACCTCAATCAACTAATGAGCACCAAGCTTCAATGTTAACCCTAAGACAACAGTATTAGCCGAATCTAGTTGAAAGTATATTTAATAACCAGCCTACCTTACAAGCTAAAGATGAAACCCTAGTCAAAACGCAAGCATACAAGTGCTCACAAGTGTTTCCTTTTAACAAATGCATTTCAACTTTGCAGAAAACATTGATGAAAATCACAACTGGCCCAAAATTGTCTTTGCTTTAAGATATAAGGTCAATATTTGCTTTTTTTATTACTGGTAAATAATGAAAAAATCTTAAAAGAAGTCTTTTATGTATGTATGTTGATCATGTGTACACAAATGATCCTCAGCTACACTTGTTATTTAGTCATATAGTTATTTAGCCAGATTAACTGACTGGTATTATTACTATTATAGACACAGCTGACAAACCATTATGGCCATGTGACCGAGAAAAGCACATGTGCATCTGCATTCCCTCCCTTGGATGGTAAGAAGGAACTGACAACCTAGAATCTGGGAATGATAAGAGCTGATGGCTGAGTGATGAGCTCATTGTTATAGTGGAACAGCATGGCAGTAGGTTTGCTCAAGGAATTGTCTGAGGCCTCCTGGAATTCCAAAAATGTAATCCTTGAGGTTTTTGGATAATGAGATAAAATCACAGTCAAACCCATTATAGAGACACACACCCAAATGAAAAAAGATCCATCATCACGACGTCTGTCATAAACCTGTTTGCTCACCTCCTACAGTAGAGCGGCAGAAGTCTTGACAGTGAGCGCTTTTAAAGGCTAGGAAAACCTGATAACGTCTTCAAGGCATGCCAAACCTTTGAAAAACTGCCACTGCTTTAGGGTAGATTTTTATGGATGGGCTGTTTGAAAGGTTTTCAGGTAGCGTATGAAGGAGGAAGCCAGGCATCCTCTGAGGTATAACTGAGGTAATGTTTATGACTGTGGCATTCAAATCATCATTAAAATAAACAGCATAGCGGAAGATATCGTTGAGTATAACCACCTCTTCACAAGAGACTGTGGTTTCAGGCAGGAACGTTACTGCAAAACCAATTAGAGGTATTGCTGATATAATTAGGGGTGCTCTATAAATGTATTTTCTACACCATTTTTGCTGAAACTCTACTTTTTATTATTTACTAAACTATGCCAATAAAAGGCAGTGAGGTCTTACAATGAAGCCCCGCTTTCTCACTGCCACTATTGGTCTACATCAGCCATTGGTCAAACTGCTTCCCACCTCAGCCAATTGACCACAGCTTAAAATGCTTAAAAGCAAACGAAGATAAACACAAATCTGTTTGTTGTTTATTGTTGTATTTATTCATATATATATATATATATATATATATATATATATATATATATATATATATATATATGAAAATAAATGTAATATCCCTATATATATGAAAACAGCTTAAGACCAGCTTTGGTTCGTAGCTGGTTTCAGATGATCTAAGCTGGTCATCCAGTCAAAAACATACCCTGTGCTGGTGAGCTAGCTGCTTAATGTGGCATTTGATTTTAGTTAAGCTTGGTCATACTGGTTGTCCAGCTTGGTGATGCTGGTCATGCTGGTCGACCAGTTCATGACCAACAAGCTTGGACATGCTGATTGGCCAGCTTGGACTTGCTTGGTCATGCTGGTAACCCAGCATGGACATGCTGATCAAACATGGTTAAGCATGGTCAGGTAAATCATGTTTGTAGACCATCTCACTTGCTAAACCCTCAAACTCAAACAAAAACATACCCTGTGCTGGTCAAGAGCTAAGCTGGTCAGCTCGAGCTGCCCAGTCAATTTATTGTTTTTAGCAGGGATGGTAAAACTAAAACTGTTTTTGCTTGTTACTTAATTTTAAGGTACATAAATTAAAATGATAGGAGATGATTTAACAATACAGACTATTAAGGCTATCTATTCGTTTTGTTAAATGAGTAACTATTATGTATTCATTTGTATTAAACTTAGTAGCATAATCTTTGCTAAATTTATTTTAAGTTTTTCACCCTGACATGCACACACAGTCATGAAGCCCACAGTTACAACATGCTAACCACGAGGGACGCCCCTGTGTCCCCCTTGTCCTCTTTTTTGAAAGAATTCATCATTATTCTGCACTGTTTAGCTAACATGCTTTATAGTAGCCTCTCCACTTTGCTAAGTGTAATAGATTTCATCAGAAAATCCATGACTAACAGCACCTGTATATATTATTCCGAGAGCTGATACTGATAGCTCCCAAACTCTTGACCTGAGGGGGACATTAATCCGTCTCTCAGGCGCAGGCTAGCTAATCATTCTATCTTTAGCATTCACGTCTTGATTTCAACACCCAAATCTGCTGCACTCTACAGACACTCTTTTATTGAACTGTGTCCAGAAGAAATCAGTGGTATTAATTAGCCTATAGAGTGCAGCTAGGCTAGCAGTCAGATTTGCCTGAGCACCATAGTGTCTGCAATCTTGCGTAATGCATGCTGGGAATTGTAGTAAGATAATATTAAATAAAAAGACCTGAGAACAATATAAAATCATAAACTCTGTCTAACCAATGAGGCTGATGGGGTGTGATTCTGCACAAAGAATTCAGCATAACACGACAAAGAACATACTGTCTGATTCCTGCTGTTCACCTAGTGATTCTGGATAGTCTTTAGAAACACTGCAACCCGGACCACAAAGAAATGGACTAGAAAATGGCAGGACGGATGTTTGTTCTTTAACAAGACTGCTTCTGAAAACAACCTAGAGAGTCCCACAGATATTAGCCTACAATGGTTGTAAGTCGCTGACCCAGTGTTTAGTGTGGCGTAGTGGGTATCAACACTGCCTGTCCTGTGAAAGGCTGGGGTTTGATTCCCTGGCTAGGCAAACACCCTACACTACACCACTTGGCAAGATTCCTAACATTACACATACCTGTCTGAGATGATGCTGTAAATGTAAATGGTTCCAAATTCTGATTCTGGAGGACCACTTCCCTGAACCTTTTAGTGTTTGCTCTGCTCCCCACACACAAATGTCCAAATGAACAAGCTCCCCTAAGTGTAAGTAGGTGTGTAGTACAGAGAAAACACTACAACGTAAAAGGCAAGGGGTTCTCAAGCACCAGAGTGAACCTATGACCTTCTGTAGCACGTTCCAGATTAAACACTACAGAAGTAGCATCAGTTGAAAGGGCACCAGCCTTCCTTTGTTATGGCCGGTCCGCAGGGCTGGCTAGTGACGCAGCTGACTGTTGACGTAATTGTAGGAGTATGCAAAAAAGGTCAATCTGCTGTTGCATATTCATGTGTTTGTTTTGGTTTGTTATGTTGGAGATAACTGGAGATCCAGGAGCTGCTTTTGGTCTATATTCAGGCCTGCTGGGAAATCATAAGAGATTGAAAGGCTAGTGCTTGCACTCTCATTCCAGTTGGAACTGCTCATCCGGGTTCACATGTCCTTTTGCCTACTAAAGATAGCCACAGGACAAGCAACAGCTAAGCTCAGCCAGAACTAGGTGGTCTATCCCTTAATACTATGTGAACATGGCAACATATATTTTCTCTCCTTCCCGCTGGACTTAAAAAAGAAAAACATGGATGTGTCTTTTACACCTAATTATAGAACAGAATATCAGTATTACCAAGGTACCAAGATCTTCCTTATACTCCCTTTCTAAGCTGTTTAATACTAAGTTTATTATTCTGTTATTAATTCAGAAACTACTATGAATTATTTGGCCACAGTCTAGCATATGTTGCGGAGTCCCACAGGGTTCTATTTTAGGGCCAATAAAGTAAGTTATGAGGGTGAAGAACTGACGTGTAGGCCTGCATACAGGGTTTTAAGGAGTTTTTATCCCATTTAAACTCTATGCTAATTAAAAATATACCATGAGAAGGTCAATGTAGTTTCCCTTTCAATTCATTTTTGGACCATTTGGTACATTTACATTGATTGGACCTTGAAAAACAAGTATCTTGAAGAATAAGGAGCTGATTTAAGTAAATCAGTATAGACCATGATGTGTGAGATGTGCCAAATGTATGTGGATGTGGACACCAGAACTCAAGCAAAAAAAACAAAACAATATAATCTTGGACCAATATGAGATTTTTATTTATTAATTTTTCTAAGACAAGGATTTCCATTGGCTCATAACAGGCAGACACACACCCTCAAGTTTAGTGTCCATCTGCTGCCACTGTGTTGTTAGGCTGGGTTTATTTGTTAGAGGTCTGTCTGTTGCCAAGGCTGCTTTTAATATGAATCCACCCAGTAAGAATAGGCAAACACTGCCATCTAGTGGTGACCATATATATCAACATTTCAGCAGCACTGTGCATAGTCATGATGGAAGAACATGATGGAAAACATCCTGCCACTGGAGATGTTTCTCCATCAAACACCATTGAGCTAGGACCACAGTCAGTATCTGAGGAATCATGTTTTAAAAAGCTCTAACTGCTTTGTTTATACTTTGAGTCTGCCAGCCATATTTACTGACGCTGGCTGAGATGAATCTAGGCTTCAGCTTTTTACGAGATACTGAGTAGCCTATTGCATCATGGCTTTTGCAGAAGTGAGAAAAAGTGAGAATCTGTAAATCACCAATTAGTGAGAATGTGAGTCAGTTTTAGCCTTGAGGTTTTTCCACAGTAACATTTTTTTACTCAGTTCAGTTCAGCAGCCCCGAAAGTCCAGTTGCGATACCACACAGTGGATAATTAATTAGCCCTATTCATTAGCCCTGGCTGAAGGACAACCAGGTGATTTCAGAAACAAGATTGTACGAGCTGTGCAATGGCTGGTTTTGCTTCTGCAAATTCAATTGGAATTAAAGTCAAAGACAACTCACGCTCAGTCTTTCTTATTTAATTTGGTGTGTTCTGAATGATGATTAGAGAAGTAAGGTAACTCATAAATGAGCAAATGCAGATGCATTAGGAATTAAAATATATGAATAATGTTTAAATTCATGTCAATAATGTTTACATTTCAACACTTTTACTGATAAGCCAGCACCAGGTTGAGTTGATTCTCTTGCCTGTATTTGAGTTTTGTACAAGAGTTTTGTAGTGATATTAAAAATGGAATTGAATAAGAATGCCTGTGATAATTAAGCACAGAAACCCTACACAAGATTTTTTGTGGTCAATCAAACCAGTGTTCAGATACGTGTGAGTGTTTACTCATTTTTGTCATGATATTGTTTGACATGAAGAATGGTGAACAGTAACAAAGTGCATGTAATTCACTGCTGTACTTTTTTTCTATTACTACTACTAGTACTTTTTTTCAGGTAGTTTCTAAAGCATTTCCATTTTTGAGACTTGAACAATCACTCCACTACAATTAAACGTTAAAGATCCTATGTTTCACTCCACGGCTTTCTGTACAAATGTACCTTTACTTGTTTCTCTGAAGTGAAGGAAAACTACTGTCATGCAGGAATACTCAAAACTTGCTTCTGAGCAGTTATTATATATATAATTAATTACTTAATAAATGCCTTATTAGGGGGAAAAATACATTTTCCCCACTAATAAGTTACATTCAAAACAGAAAGATACTGTGCTCTAAAATGTTTTATATGTATTATAGGTTTGTCTGTATAGAATGTAATCTCTTATTTTGCCTTCATGTTTTATTTTATTATAAATAAAAATAAGAAATTAAAAAAAAAAAAAAATTACAATAGATTTTTAAGGCCCTCAGACATCTACTTTTTTCCTTTCCTGAAAAAGGCACTTTTACTGGTCTTCCTCATAGAATAATTTTTTATCTGATCATTATTGTGAAACAAATATCTGTGTAAGCAAGTATGTGTATTTTAAAATGAAATAAATATATGAATACATTTGATTAATGTATTTGTTTATTACAGGTATTGTTACTGATATCAATAATAATATAAACTCAAACACTACACTTGGTCTCAGGACCGTAATCAACAATTAAAGTTTGAAACAAGAAGCACAGCTTTTCACTCGTTACAAAAGTCGGACAGTATAAACTGATCAGCTGGTCTTGATTAGTCATGAATCACTACATTATAATAAATCTCATTTTGCTGGTGTTGCTGCTGGGTTTTGGCTCGAAGCCCACGCAGCTACAAGAACACTGATTTCAAATGGTGCTAGATGTTACCGACCACTCTATGGCACCATCTGAATTCAGCTTCTTAGAGCAGCTCAGTTCAGCCGGAGCTCTTCGTTGTCCATCTCACAGCAGACGACACTGTAAAGAAAAACGGCAGGTCATAAGAGAGAGGAATAAAATGGCCAACAGAGGATCATTTAAGCCTCATAAAAACCTGTTAAAGATAATAGGCTTCTGCTTGATGCTGATGACTCTGGTCTTGGTTCCATGAGCCTGAGAGATTAATCAGAATCACTCTTTAAAATATGACTTTATTTTACAGTTATGATTCTTCTAAGCATTAGCCTGTTTTTTTCACTAATCCTCTGAAGTATGCCAAGGCGTCTTCTTAAGCTTCTGCAACTAGTGAGGGTTAATGGGATCCGTTCATCTGAAAATATATTCTGCGTAATTCCTGCGTAAATATATCACGAGTCTTAACACGGTCCTAACCGAGCTTAAGCATCGCTTCCTCAGTCCTGGTCCAGTCCAGGCCTGATTGGCATTCTTATCAATGACAAAACACACATGTATCCTTTAATGCTGCATGATGTGAGAGGTTTCTTTGTGTGACATAAAGCCTCGTTAATGAATCGCTTCCATGTAATCTGACCTTTCCCTGTTTACACTGAATAGCTGCTTTAATGCGCTGGCACTGCTGTCTCACAGAGATTGTTCTAGAAGCATCGTGAGAGGCTGTTTCTCTGCGGAGGAAAAACCAGGTCATGGGGAGAAAGGTTGTGTGTGTGTGTGCCCGAGTGTTTTGTGTACAAGGCTTTATCAGACTTGAGTGGGCTGTCAGAAAGACTGGGATGGAAAGGGAAAGGAGAGGGAAAGGATGGAGAGAAGGAGCAGCGGCGGATGAGGGCATTTGTTTACACTTCCCTCTTGTCCAGCAGATCACTTCGGTTCTTGTTTTACTGGCTCAGTGCACTGGACCTCTTGTGTAATGCCCGGCTCTTAAAGGAGCAGACTTGTTGTTTTGGCTCTGCCAGTAAATCAGGACTGCTGTATTACACCGCACTTCAGAAGCACATACACAGCGCCCAACATCCGCAGTCGGCTTAGAGCGACTCTTACATTTATATATGTAGTGTTTTCATCCAGGGGTTTGGTATGTAGATTTACTCACACTGGAATACGCAATTACACCTGCAGAAATCTACACCGGGATTATTCTGCATTATTCTGCCTTTTCTGTCCTTCTGGACTGTTCTGTTGCTCTAAAATGTCAGAAGATGCATGCGATTACAATCGGCTGGGGCAGGCCTATGTGCGTGTGGGAGTTTATGTGAGTGTTAGAAGCTCAGGTGACAGCAGCAGAGACAGATACATGGCTAATCCTCTTATAGATTAGGGTTCTTGCCTTATAGATGACTGGCAGCTGGTGAAATGATAAACACTTACACCTCGCATCTCTCAAAATTGTGGATTCATACTAGACTATATTTATATATCTTGTATTTCCAAGGTAGAATCTTTGTTCTTTATATTACGTCATGACAAATGGACCAGTAGAAATGCTCCGAAATGACTTGAAATACAATTTATTTACATTGACTTCCACTGAAAGTTAAGAAGCTTTTTTAATCTTCTCCTGTAAAGTTGCAATTTTGGAGATACAAGGTCTCATTTTGTCCAACAATGACAATATATGGATGTATATATGAAAGCGTACTCTATATATATATACAGTATATGTATATACACAAACGCAGAAACTCATGGGTGGGTGGGGGTGCGCTCCATAAAACTACCGCAGAATGTAAACAAGGGAAGTACATTATGTAACTTGAATGGAGATGAAATTTGATCTTGTTTGGCCACGGCAGATTCCGAGCACTGCTGGTGCCTCTTGGGTTCTCGACACTACCTACATTTTATAGGCCCAGAAATCAAGGCTCTATTGAGAGGTGTGTGAGGATGACTTAGAGGAGTCTTAATATCCTAGAAGCTCATGCCCGACGGGCAGGTTGTACTGAAGTGGAATTTTATTGCTATGCAAGCATGACATGCTGGACCTGATACTGAGCAGTGACAAACTGTCCCTGCTTCTTTGAAATGAGCCTGTCGTGCCAGGCCTATAAATATAACTGCTGTTTGCTTTTTTTTAATGTGGTCCCAGGCCAGGTCTCCAAAACCAGCAGAGCTCCTCAGCCTTCTGTTTACCTCTCCCCAGGAATGCCACATGAACGGTATTACAAAATTAACAGACGTGTACGGGGCAAACACACTATTGCATAATAGACTGGCCGGGACGGTGAAAATATCACGCAGGCTTGTTTGTGAAAGAGGAAAACGCGTTGCGCCACAGCGGCATCTGCCGGACGCGCGGGGTATGACTTTTGTTTACATCTCCAGGGGAGTGCGCTCTAGCACACTGCCGTTACAACATGTTGGACAGCGCTGAAGGGCCGTTGCTTAACACGCAGTTTTGACATAACAAAGAAAAAGTGTCGATTTTCCGCACAGAAATGCGCCATTACGCTTAATCAGCGCGCACGAACAGAGAGTGGTCAACATTGGCCAAGTACCTGAGGAGCTAATAGACAACAGCCAGGACTGCGTCATATTTTCTACATGATGTAGCGTAGACGGGCTCGTGAACGAAGGCCACACTGACAGTAACATCTCACGCGCTTACGTTATTTGCGTTACTACACACGCTCGCGCAGCATCCTTTCCTATCCACAGGCCAGGACGCACGCTTGCGCGTCTCCACCGTAGCGCTTCATTGCGCCGTCGCTCTTTCCTCACTGCGTGCACGAGTGTGTACGCGTCCATGAGTGTGTGTGTGTGTGTGTGTGTGTGTGTGTGTGTGTGGAATCTCTTACGCAGGTGAAATTCCCAGCGAGTCGCTACGACTCCATCCCCCCTCTGACGCAGTCATATATCCGAGCGCACGGCCTAGCCTGCTGGAGCGTTCCTCACTAGCTACATTTCGCAATGCTGTTTTTAATAAAAGTGTAAAAGTGGTCAATCGCCATCAAAAAAGTACGCCACTTTAGTTTTCCTCATCAGGAAGCTCGTACTAACCCTCCTTTCTGGGGTAAACGGCTTTAAAGTGCCAAACGTATTCACAGAACACAGTTTAATGGATACTGAGCATTTCTCGCAGGTTTATAAAAGCTCAAATAAACATTACTCACAAAACAGCAGTCCTGCTCACTCAGACGAGAAGACTCCAGACAGTTGGATGAAGCCTGGCTGTTTTTCCGCTCCCCACGACCACTTGTTTGGTGTTTAAACCCACTCCTCGCTGCTTTGATTCCTGAAGCTGTGCCTCTTTGCATCATTACAGGATCCCAATCGATTTTTCCACGGCGCAAAGCGCAGGCCCCGCCCACAAACACTCCCCCGGCGCCTGATTGGCCAGAGCGCCACATCAGAATCACATGCGGCTGACGCATGTTTACAAACATTGGCTGAGGTCACGTGGCAAAGGGCCTTTATTTTCTGTGCAACACTGGGTAATGGCAAAGAAAGGCTTAGATTTAAAGACTACAGTGCGATTAATGAAGAGAGGATGTCTTTTTAGTTTAGTGTGAATGAATGCAGCATTTATGCTGGAATTATTAAAGTAAACAACCCGTAATTACTCATAACCACTCATCAAGTGTGCTATATTTTGTTTTACAGTTAGCTGCTACACAGTGTAAATACTACATAAGCTGCCTTACGCATCTATCCCATCTCTGCAATGCCTTCTTGGACACACTGGGGGGCGCTGTTTAAAGAGAGGATGACTTTTCAGTTGAATATAGACAAATTACAAAGACTCACCCATCTGTAATTATTCATAATAGTTCATTAAGTGATGTATTTTATTATACAGTTCTATATTTCTGCTCATACACTGTGTAAATGCAGCATGAACAACCTCCCGCATCTATCCCCCCAGCTCTGCAATGCCACGTTGGACACAAGAGAGGGCGCTGTTTGTTCGAGTAATACAGACACTCCCACTTCTTTATGGTCCCCCTTAAAAAAAGCAACAACACAAACTGTGTCATCGTGTTTATACCCACGTCTTGTGTCCTTTTAGGGCCATAATTCACCGAAAATCCACGCCACGTCTGCTACACTGAGGTAGACAGGAGCTGAAAGTGGGGAGGGCCTGTAAGCAGCAGCGTGGAGATTACACGTGTGATGTATGGTGGTAAAAATGGAGGGGGAGGCATCTGTTTCGAATCAACCCACCCATCGCATACATTCACACAGGGCGTACCTAGCCTGCAGTTCGTCTAGTGTGTGTGTGTGTGTGTCTGTGGTGGGTGGTGAGGTCATGTGCTACGAGAACATACACACTGGAGGTCTGGCATTTCTTCAGCTTTTTATTCAAGGGACGTTTATATCATTTACCGAACCGGTTCTTTCGAACAGTTGGTTCTAATGAACCGAACGTCACATACGGTTCTTTATAATTACGAGTCAATAGACATAATCAAAGCTGATGTGCAAAATTATACATAATAGCAGAGTTTAAGAGTTTAAGCAATGGAAGCTAAATAAATGTATTTATGTCTGGTCCAGCTGTATACTGAGCTGTAATCTGCTCTTATTAGCAGGCTGACCGATATTGAATAAAGGTGCACGTATTTGTCACTGTACAGTGAAATGTATCCTCCGCATTTAACCCATCTGGTAGTGAACACACACTCACACACATGTGTTAGGGGCAGTGAGTACACACACACACACACACCCAGAGCGGTGGGCAGCCAACTCCAGCGCCCGGGGAGCAGAGAGGGTAAAGGGCCTTGCTCAAGGGCCCAACAGTGGCAGCTTGCCGAGCCCGGGAATCGAACCCACAACCCTGTTATCGACAGCCCGGAGCTCTAACCGCTGAGCCACCACTGCCCCCAATAAATAGCAACATGCGGACATGCCAGAGGCCAGAATCATCCAGAGAAAGGATTTAAGTTTTTAATATTTAGGATTTCATATTTTAGATATTTAAAACTTAAGATATTTAACTTTAGCATAAAACTCCAACGTCCAAATGTCAGCTACCTGTAAGATTGAATCACTGAAATGCTAATCAGCTGCCTTTCTCATAACACATCCTGCTTGAATGTTAAAGTTGGCTTTCACATCGTATGTTATTCACAGAATTTATGATCTTTACACCATTTACACTGTGTTTCCTATAACCTTAAAAGTGAAACTCATTGGCAGCCTTAGTATTAGTTGCCCTGAAGGCAGCTGTTGCCCTGGTTTCTCATTGTCATCCTTCATTTGCATCTTGCTAACCAGTTTGACTTCATGCCCTATATATCATATGTACTTTTTGTCCATGTTAATTAGTGTCAGCCCCTAGTCCTCTTAACGTACGCAGGACTTTCTGAGTTTCCTTTTGTGTGAACGTGGGAACATGGCTTGCCAGGGCATGGGAACAGGCCAGGGTTGTTATGGGTCTAGTGTGAGCTAAGCACTGGGCAGCCCTCAGGTTAGGCCTCAAGGAATAAAGATATGGCACAGAGTAGTACAACTGGCGAGTTTGTGCTATCCAATTACATAACACGAGCCTGCGGACCATGCAGCTGGGTGCCACTAAAACTAACATCTTTATATAGATGCCACTCATAACTGTGTCATTTCCCCTGTGTGTGTGTGTGTGTGTGTGTCAGGCCATATGACTCATTTTGGCACTGGAATCTCTAGATATGCTCTGTACATATTTATGTCATAAAAAAGAACAGAAAAACTATGCATGTGATGGGTAGAACAGCCAACAATTGTACTTAAGTACAAGTACTGATACTTTAACATAGTAATTACTCACATAGAAATATATTTACATGACAAAAAAAATATTTACACGAGTAAGACTAAGGAATTTTCTACTGAAGACTAAACCCATCATAAAACACCAACTAACACACACTTGGCCTGTATCTCACACACTATGAGCAGCCATGTGACCCTGTTAGATCTCTTTGTACATGTGCCCACCTTAAATCGTTGATTGGTTCTATGATGAGTGACAAGCAGCAATGTAAATGTAACCTCTGCATGGCTGGACAGAAGCACTGGGTCAGAGCAGATCTAAAATATCTTGTGAGTGATCAGTACCTGCCAAAAGTGGTCCATGTAAGGACAGCCAGTGAATCCCGTGAACTAGTCATGGGTGCACAAAGCTCACTGATGTGACCCATGTAGGCCCCACCTCACATACCCACAGGACTTTTAAAGATCGTCTGCTAACGTCTTGGTGCCAGTGACAACAGGACCTCTTTGGAGGTTTTGTGAAGTCCATGCCTGGATGGATCAGAGCTGAGCTGTTTTGGTGGTCTTCCTGAGTATTCCCAGGCTGAGGACACCATTACATAACAACTTTGTATGTGCAGTATCCTTCTCATAAATCTGCCTCATTAGGACTACAATTATGTCTTCACACGGTGGCGTATTTGTCCAGCTAACTTGGAAAATGACTCATAAACCAGGAGTGATGTAATTGCACAGTCCTTGTAAAGCAGCTTGTTTTGGTATAAATATTTTCCATGTGGAGCAATGGCTACTATCAGCAATGCTGTGGAATGTCCAGTGGCCTGCCTAAGAAAACAAGGACTGGTACCTCACTGTTTTGCTTTTTACAGGCTTTCTCTTCATGGTAACTGCATCAGCTCCCCTGGTTTGGGCTTTTTCAAAAACAAGCCTATTGGCTGGTTTTGGAGGGAAACCTCAGCTCCACCTTCTTCCTCAGTCTGCCTCTCTTTCTCTGTCCAACTCTAGATCCTTTCCCATTACAGTCCCCTTGTCAGCATTATCACTATTGAGTCTCTGGTTTTCAGATGTTAAATCTGAGCACTTCTGTGCAGAATTAGACTCACTTCTAGACAACATGTCCAAATGTTTGTGGACACATGAACACATAATGAATGCATTCAGCTAATTTAAGTTACACACAACTTGTCTAGTCCCTGCAGAGAAGTACTGAAGTATTGCCAATAAGCAGATAAACATAAATTGCTTATAATTGACATCATGCTTAATGCCTAGAGAGGGGTATGACCCCCCCCCAACATTACGCTGTGGAGAAGTGGAACTGTCTTTTCTGGAATGATTGTGGATGGTGCTCCATCCAATACTTTTGGGATGAGTTGGGACTGAGGTTAGGTAGTGATCATCTGACATCCTGATCTCATTAGCGTTCTTGTCGCTGAATGCAACACTCTTTTTTTAATACCCTCGATTTCAGAAGAAACAATGAATGAGCAGGTACCCCAACACTTTTGTCTGTATATTGTATGTCTGTATTTCCTTTATTACTGTATATCAATTCATTCCATTAGTCACCATTGCAAGCTTTTGCTGTTGTGCTGTCTGGTGTTGACCAAATGGGGATGGGTTCCCTTTTGAGACTTGGTTCCTCTCTAGGTTTCTTCTTCCCACTCTGAAGGAGTTTATCTTTACCACTGTTGCCATTGGTTCGGTTGTGGACCAGTGGTTTGGACCAGGATCTGTGTAAAGCTGCTTTGTAAGAAAGCCTGTTGTTAAAAGCACAATACAGATCAACTCAAACTTCTTCACTGTCGTGATTTTGGCTTCTTTTCTCTTCCTGTGATGGAGTGACAGGGTGTGCTCAGCTCTGTAGAGGACTTCACCCAGCCTCAGGGTTTAGACCCCACCATATGGATGCATTTAGAAGCATACATTAAGTTATTAGACACGTGTTACATGTTTAACTTCACCCCCAACTCTTACATTCAAACAGTTTAGTATTTCTTTAAATCACAGATCAGGCCTATGTGCACTATGGTCCATGTCAAGCCTCTATTAATCCACTTGTGTGCATGTAGTGAATTTTAATGCACTTTGTTACTTTCTAACAAATTGGATTTGGATCAGAATCATATGTACATGCATTTTACCGTAATCTTATCATAGGACCATTATTGCAGTGTAATATTGTACTGTGTTTTATATTGACAGTGAGGAAAAAGAAATGAAGCTGGGGAAAAAAGCTGGAATGGTTTCCTCTGATTAATGTTTTGCTGAAATTCAGTGTGAACTGGCTGCAGTCCATGGTTGAGCGAAATCTTTTCACTGCTATCTTGGAGCATCTGTGTTGTCTCTGATTCAGTGACTGCTTGAAGCACATTTGCCCTTCTGTTTAACCTAACTCGAGTGTGTAGCCTGTTTCATCTCTGGGAGATGATCCCTTTGCTTATCAGTGTCATATTAATGCAGCCTTGTAGATGGTGGACCGCAAACAAACAAGCCAAAATACAACTGTGTGTGTGCGCGAGACGGAGACACTGCACTGTAAGTGGGAGATGCTCAGAAGCAAATGATGGCAACGTTTTCAAAATAAACACACACACTTCTGTTGGCATTTTCAAGCCACATCTCTTTAAGATGGACTTCGAGGCCTACTCATTTTGGCTCATTTTCACCAAGCAAGGCTTCACAAAAGACAACTTACCAGACAGGATTACCCTTCAGGTACCTAGAAGTTTTACTGGACTGGAAAAGATCGGCCTTTTAGCTACAGCGCATGAGCGAGCTGGAATTTACTACAGGACACTCTGAAGCTCTGCTTGATGGTGTCAGACCAACATTTTAAACTCTTACCCTGAGTTAATGCTAGCAGAAGACAAGTCGCTTATGTCACCCCAAGTTTGTCTCTTGTGGCTGTGTTCGAGGCTGCTTGCGTTGTTGCGAGTGGACGCGTACAGGGTCCAGCTTCCAACAAGAAAAGGTAATGTAGTCGAACATGTGTATTATTTATGTATTTATATATTGTATGAATGGAATTATTCAAATAAATGGATTTAAATTAGACAGTATAACAGTATAAATGATAAAACACCTTGTGAGTGTGTGTCCGCTGAGCAACTTTATGCAGAGCTAAAGTACAACTGATAGAAGAATGCATTCACATACACACACAACATCACAAGACTCCTCAGATAAAACCTCCTTATTTTTAACACACCTGAGGTTCAGATAATACACATTACAACAACCGGAACAATTACACAGAATGAGCCATATAAAGAGGTAAAATACAAAAATAGATTATGTAAAAAAGAAGATAATTACCTACTTAATTGCTTGCTGTCAAAGTCTGCTGTTCATAATAGCCCTGTTTGGTTTAACGCATAGCACTCTTTTACTCTGCAAGCAAGCACCACTCTAAAAGCAAGTAAACATTTATAAAATGACATCATGAGACTCAACGTCTGAAAGCTTAAGCTTCTACAACTAAAAATAACCCGTTAAGAAAAACTAAAAATAACCCTCTACCGTTAAGAGAAGAGACGGAGAAAAATAACTTCCTAGGATATGTAAATAATAGCTGTGGGTTGTTAGCATCGAAAGTAACAGTAAACTGGCTGATCCCTTTCTCCACTGATGTCTCACTAATGCCATGTTGGTAAAAGCTTGTAGTGAGAAACTGAGAACTTGTCACCCTACAGTGCCTGAATTCTATTTCCCCCCCCCCTCAATCCTTCCATTTTTTTAATCCTTAATTTTTTATTATTTAAGTTTCCTTTCCTGGCTTTTTCCCCCCAAAGTTGTTTTTTTTTTTATCCCCCCAGTCCTCACCCCATTTTTTCCATCTTTCCCTACTTTCAGTATGATGGCTGTGATCTTTAACTGGAGATAAAAGAGGATGACAGTGAGTAAAGGTTTTTTTGATTCTACTGTTGAGTTCTTTTTGCTTCTCTCTTCAAACTTGTTTAAGCTTAAACAGTGAATTCCATCCTATGAGGGCTAAGGACTGGTTCCCCAGACAGGCCAACGTTTTCATTGCATTCAAAATGCTGTGTAGTCCAAGACTAAGCTTAATTTCTGTCCGGGAAACCGGCCCTTAGTCTACCTCTAATGCTTTCAACATCATTACATCGCAACATGCTTTTTAACAAAGATATGTATATATGACTTTTCTTACAACTCATTAAGCAAGTCCATGTAATTACCATGACCTGCCTGATGGGATTCTATAAACTCTAAGGCAGCTTTTCTTATCAATAAAGGCCACAGCTCCATCTGCTAGCATTTCCTCTATGATATGAGCAAGTGATAAAGCATTGGAAATTAAATCAGGAAGGCACGTCAAGCTACAAATGCAGCAACCAGGAACATCTTTTTCGAAAGTGGTAAAAGTAGGAAAATCTGAATGTTAGCTCTGCTAACATTGCCAGCATTTTAAGTTGAGCCTTTCTTCTTCTTTGGCTCAGACAAAGGCTGGTTTAACCAGTGTCAACATCTTCACAGTACAAGTTGAGTTTTCATTAACACTGTTAACTTCATCATGTCCATTGTATAGTTTACACTTTTAACATTGACATCATGATCTTCCTTATGGTCTTCATTATTGAGATCTTCACCATGATCATCCTGTATGGCTGGTTAGGTTGCGTAAGTTCAGGCGATTGAAAAAACTCCATGCTTTCTCACATTTAATAGCAGGTTTGAAGCTGATGGACCCAGGTTTTACATCTGAGTATCAGCCACTGGCATTTGGGTAGCGGAGTGGCCATTGGTGGGTGGTGACTCTGGAGACTCGCCGTTACTTGTGGGCTTCTCTAGGGGTTCTTGAGGTGGAAGTGGGGCTACAGACAAAAGAGTGTTCCCCTGGTTCTGTTCATCCACCTGGTACATTTCCTCAGCCTGGATGGACAGAAGAAACACCAGCAATTAGTCATCATTTCAATATTGCAAAGTCATTGATATTTTACATGTTGTTTTACATATTCAGGCAATTAATTCTATCTTACCTCAAACCACCCCCCCGCCCCTCCACACACACTAGCATATTTAGGCTAAGATTATTTTTTTCTCCAGACAATGCAGGAATATCTCCTATTTTGACCCCCTGCAAGACACTGTTATCCTTTTTTCAATAACACTTTACAACAGGTAAGGACACAGTAATGCACAATATGTTAATTAAATTACCATATTTTACTAATACTAATGTTAAAATCCTTTTCTTTCAGATAAATAACAATAAATATTAAGAGTGTAACAATACACTTAGTCTGTGATTTGATTTGATTCATAATAATGAAGTCGATGTTCTCATGACAAATTATTAACAATATTTGAATGATGAAAAAAAGAAGACTAAATCCATTTGTTGCATAACCTACTAATGGGACTGGAGCTGGGAGGCAGGAGGATTTTGGAGCATGACATAACTATGCTGGAATGGATTGTAGTTAATGTTGGTTGTTTGCAAACATTGGTGTTTAGATCATGCAACTGTTTTTGATCTAATTAATCAAATACCTGTTTTGATGTTTTGTAACACTCCTAATAAATAAATAGGGGTGTCCTGATCAGGTAATTATGATCACCCTCCCCCCTCCCCATATGAGTCTCTTAATGCTGAGTATCAGTCGATACCGATCTGATCCGATCAACATTGAACTTTCAATGACTTTGTTGAAGTGTTTGGGAATGCCATTCAAAAACCACAACCCACTTAAAAAGCCTATGGCCTGCCACCGTCATTACAAAAATAGCCCTATCAGTTTGTGCAGACGTCCCTGTATTAAGGGGTTAATGTTATAGTCCTTTTTATGTGGGCAGAGATAATACTACTACCTGTAGTATAACAGGAAGTTAAGAGGTCTTGACTTTTTGGAACCGTTGAATTGATAATTTAAGTCAATGTATGTATATTTTTAACCATGTGTTGATTTTAATATACCCCCAAATTTTTAAGATTTTTTTATTATTAATACATTATTTGTATTATTATTAAAAAGAATATGTTGGACACTCAAATAACTGTTCAAAGAAATCACTGAAAGCCCAAATTTGCAATGACAGTCGTGCCCATGATGAGTATGTAAACTTCCGTCCACAGCCGTTATTTTGCAACTGCTTGAAACATGGCTCAGCTAATTAGTCTGATTTATGAGTGATTTATGAGTGTGGTTTTAATGTGGTTTAACTTGAGTAGGCCGACAATCCCTTAAGAGTGAGCACCGAATAAAGGCTAAGACGGTGTTGCGCTCTGAGTAAGTCGAAAGATGTTGTAATTGCAGTGGAAGTTCTCACCACTGTGCAGGGGCTGTGAGCTAAACGAATGAATCACCTTCTTAGTCAGAGTAGGTGCTGCAAGCCCTCTCTCATAAAGCAAGCAGATCTGTTTAGAAGTCAAGGGGTTCTATGGGTTTTGTGGTTCGTGACTCAGCCATAAGCTTTCAGTTTGTTAGATTACTGTTCTAACCGAGCAACCTATTAAAAAAAGCCACATCACATGGGAAGCAGCATGGGCACACCTTCTTTCTTGCTACAGAGTGAGGTCCAAGGCTGCACCACAGACAGAGTTGTCCCCCGCATCCTGTTGTCAGTTAGCTTGATTGGATACCTCCACCCAGGGGTGGCTGGGGTGTGTATCAGACTGTAACTGTAACTGTAACTGTGTTTTGTAGTGTAAACAAAACAACATGAACTCTTTTTGACATGTTTGGAGTGAGCTGTCCAGTTCTGCGTATAAGATCATGGTCCTAAATCAGCATTTGAAAATTCTACAGAAAACGGCTTGTTGCCTTTATGTCATATTTGATACATTTGCTTGTGTTTTTGTCCTGAATACAGGAAAACCCCAGTATAAACAGGAAAGAGTGTTTACTGGGAGGTGTTTTAACAAAGACAGGAAGCAAGACAGTGTTACATGAGTGCCTCCAATGAGTTTTTCATTAAGATAAATCACTTCAGTGCTTTATACCATATGTAACCAAAGACACACACACACACACACACACACACACACACACACACACATTCCTCAAAATTGTTTGCCTAAATTGATGCCTAAAAATTAATTTACTATGGACAGCATGACAACTTCATTTTTTTCCTCTCTGTACATTTTACAACACAGTCCCACAGGCTCTCAGTGGTGTTTAAATCCAGTGATTGTGTTCATGATGACACCAGCGGATGCTTCTCACTGCTCAAAACACTCACATCATATGGTCTTATCAGCAAATCCATTATTTTTTTAAGGTTCTCCACAGAACAGAAGGAATAGGTCCATCTGAATCTGCTACATGTCGGGGTAAGCCATACGTACATCAGAGCAATTCATTTTAAGGGACATTAAATATACCATGTTTTAAGTCTAATGCACTCTGCATATATTTCAAACATGCTACAGCTTAAAAAATGTAAAACATGTAATTACATTATTTTGGAAAGTTAGAAGTGGTTATATCTGGTCACTATAATATTTGGCAACACTTGGATTTGGATAGTACACCTGAGATGCTTGGTATATGACTTACAATGAAATACACATATATTAAAGTCACTTTCATTTTTCTAACCCTAAACCTCACACTAACCCTAACTTCAACCTGAAACCTAAACCTAAACCTTCTCCTGGTCCGAATCCTAACTATGGTGAGAATGTTTGTTAATTTGTTTGTTATTGGAACATCTATAGATAATCTCTAGAAAACATATTTAAAGCGTATCAAATTATTTTAGTTTCATCATGGATTGTTCTAGAAATACTTATAAAAACAGCGAAGATAAAAATAGGCTTTATTCATCAATCGTTCTTAAGAAGAAATTTCTTCTTAAAACCCATTTACACAGTTTTCACAATTCTGACATTTATTCAGTGTTTTATTTTTTGAGATTTGAGGACAGCAAGATCCATCATTCTAAGACCAGAGCTGTGAACAATTTTGCGTTTTAAAAACACACCATGAATCTGATGTAGATTTTATGTTAGGAATTTTCTCACAAACAATATAATTCAGAAAGATGAATTGAGTGCATTACTGTTCTTCAAAAATCTTAAGAATTTTAATAATTACAATAATAATTATAATAAGTTGTTAAATCTTTTCTTAATGTTACGATAGCCTCAAACTAAGGAGTTGTCATAGACTTGTCTTAACCTGTTTTAGTGTTTGGAATTTACCATAAAATTGACCCAGTATTTAAGAACCATGAGCCTTATTCACCAGCTGTTCTCACCAGCTGTTCTTGAGATGAAATTGTTTTCACAAAGCTTCTAACATTGACCAATGTTTTCTTCCTGTTAGGACTTTTCTCAAGACCAAATGTAAGAAAATACCTAGAACGATTTTGCTGAATGAGGCCCATTCTAATGAACTTCTTCTGAAGGACATTTTTGTCCATTTGTCCCCAGAACCCAGAATTTCCTGCTGTCTCAAAGCCTCAAAGCAGGCGTGTGTGTCTGTTGTGCTGAGACCCTACCAGGCGCATTCCTTTGGGCTGTGCGCGATGGGTTTTTAGGACGTATGCAGCAATTAGCAGAGCAGCCAGTAGCAGACCGGCCAGCAGGATAGAGACCAGAACAATCCGAGAGTGCTTTACCAAGACGGGCACTGCCTCCACCACCCCAACCTGCACGCAGACACACACAAACACACACACACACACATACACACACAGCACAGAGTCAGACACACAGCACAGAGTCAGACACACAGCTGAATTAAGAATGTGATTTGGAGTGATGACCCTGTGCCTCTGCAGATGACTTTTTGTAGTACATATTTTTTTGTATAATATTGGCCATTTGATACAGTATTGTGGTCATTCTTATTGTTTTAAAAAGCTGATTTTTAGAACAGTATTTTTAACTGTGTTTAAACTATGATGTGAGAGTAAATCTAATCTTATCTACAATCCAATCTAAAACATTTCTATTAAGATAATTGTTTGTAGTAGAACCAAATTTTAGAACAAGGAGTCTTGCACTGACTGTGCTGGGCTTGTGGGAAGGCTATGCACTGTTTGTGCTTTTTGCTCTGTCTCGTTGTGTTGTGTAACACTATTTGGCTACCTGTAATATTGACATAGTTAGGATGACATTGACTTTTATTGTGACAGATTTCTGGGCAATACACCCTATGTGGGGGGTGTGTGTGTGTGTGTGGGGGGGGGGGGGGGGGGGGGGGCTGAACTAGCTGAAAATTTCCTCTTGATGATAGGAGGAGGGGTCAACATGCATTATTGGTTAATATTATATTAATCTCAAAGTCTGGGATGTTACTTTGACAGTACAAGAACTTTTCTTAAAAATCTTTAAATCTTTTTTTCTGGAAAAATAGTTTTTACAGTTTGGGTTAACAATTATTTTGTCTTAAATAAAAGGAATTTGCATCTGGACTAATATGACAGATGGCAGAAACTACTAACATTAAAAAGTTCCATTTTGATTTCAGGTTCACAGTATTTGTCCCTCGTATTTGAATGGCTCACTATACGTTTAAGAGTACCCGTGTCTGGTGTCTGACTCCAGATTTTTCCAGATGTGCTCATGCTCTTTTGTCATTCTGCACATGACAGTGGTTTGTGTGGATATTTTACCTGATCTTTGATATTGTCGTTGTTGAACATGTCGGTCATTCCTTTGGCATCAGCTGTTTAATTAGAGAAAAATAAGGAAAAGGTTTAGTTCTTCTAAGCACAGATCAGTAAATACCATCCAAATATGCCTCTATTAAATTCACTTAAATTTTTCTAGCAATAACCCTCACACTAACCCTAACTTCAACCTAAAATCTAAACCTAAACCTTCCCTAGGTTTACTAAAATATAAACTCAAATACAAAACCATTACATGTTACATGTACTATTATATACATAACTGCTGTCACACAGATATGTCACTATATACCACTATATATCTCTATATATCTCTCTGCATATGTTGCGGCAGAATTTCATGATGAAAGGACCAATAGAAATGTTCTAAAACTACGTGTAAAAACATCTTTTGACTTGAAAAGACACTGAGAGTTAAGAAGTTTTTTTCCTTCCCCTGTAAAGTTGCCAGTTTTGAGGTTTGTGTGTGACAGCGCCTATGGCCAAATGGACACCCTTTCTAATGAATGCAATTTTTTTTTACCCAATGCTGACACAGCACACACAGCTTGTCTAGTCCCTGTAGAGAAGTATTACCAATAGAATAGGACTCTCTAGAGCAGATAAACATGAACATGTTGGCACCATATCCAATGCCGGGGGTAGACTAGAGTAGCACTGAGTTGTGAAGCAGTGGAACTGTTGGGATGGGTTGGGGAATTGGGGATGAGGTGAGGTGGTGATCATCCAACATCTCAACCTCGCTGATGTCCTTGTTGCTGAATGCAGTCAAATACTCACAGCAATGCTGTTCATTTGTTTCTTGTACAGAGTTGTTTTATACAAACAGAATGCATTTGTGTGTATGAATTTTGCTTCGCTTGTCTTGCTAGTTTTGCATAAAGAGCTCTCAAACCTTCGATGCACTGTCCAGATATGATCATCTCGTCTGTGTTGTCCTGCTGGTAGATCTCCAGTTTGCTCTCATCACCGCAAAGATGCTCCAGAATGCTCAGAATCTTTACTTTGTTCTCCTCCTAGTAGACAACAAGCAGAGTGCATATCATCTTCATATCTGAGTACATGTATCAACAAAATTGAATTTTGTAATAACTAAAGATTATATAAAGTAACTAAAAGAAGGACTACATCCCAACTCCTCCTCTTTATTACTACACGCTATAAAGCTGCTCCTCTCCCCTTTCCTTCTTGTGACGAAAATTTGCACCCCTCCACCGCCCCTGCTCCTCCTAATAGTCCAATTGTATTCATCCTCTGCTTGGCAAGGGGGGTCTGGCTTCAGGTCCCATCAGCTCAAAGCCCCCTAAGAACTCCAGCCCAAATTTCTCAAGTTCTCCTCCACATTTCGCAAAAGCATCATATTCACAGTCCTAACAAAACCTGTATCTTCAAAAAGGTGCCCTTATGGGAGAAGGCCAAAAATGCTGATTCTGGCTCATTTCTTCTGATCTGTTCATCATACAAGGTTAACAAAATGTAAAACAGCAGCTGGTGTTTACATTAAGTTCCATGAAAAATGAGAATACAGTTAGGCTATGTGGTTTTGAGATGACCATGACAGCATGAAGCATGAGTCCACCACGCACGGCTATTCAAGCTGTTTGAATGGCTGACATTACAGAGACGCCCTGAAGGGTTCTCATTCATTCTCTCTCTCTGTAGGAGTGTGGTGTAATATGAAGCCTGTACATTAGGGCTGCCTCTCACACGGAATGTCCCCCCTAACTTCAAATATCTGCTCCCCCGATAACAGGTGTCTCCTTTATAGAGGTCAGGACCAGAAAGCACATGTATAGTACAAAGCTCTTTATGTTTCTGGCATCATGTTGAACACTGGAGAGTGAAATGGAGATCCCAAATATTAAAAAAAGTTGACTTTATACACTGAGCTGCATCTCCTCTCAAGCTTAAGTGCTTTCCCTGATGTGAAAATGAGGTTAGGCCTTACTTACTCCGAAGGACTACTACACAGGCTCTCCGAAAGGGCTCTGTGTACTGCCTAAGCACAACTTGCTCTGAAAAAAATAAAGCTATCATTGAAATCCCTTGTAAGAAGCAGGCTTCTGGGATTGTTTGAGTTGGGATTTGGCTGTGCTCTGAGGGCTAGCTTTCACAGCCACTGACTTCATGAGCTTAATGTTCACAATCTAATCAGTGCAGGACTTGCTCAGCTAAAGCGAGATGCAGCTGTCCCAGTGCCAGCATCACAAGTCCAGGGGCGTGTGGTACATACTTCCCCTTGGTAGCTCACTCAAGAGATGTTTTTAACTAACACTCACAAACATGCACAAGTACACAGCTGCCTTTGTGAAGAGGCCTATTTGTGGAACTTGGCAAAAATCCTGTATTTGAAGTTGTTTGCCGGGACAGTGCTGCTGCTGCTGCGGCTGCTTCTTTGTTCCACTTTTTTGTTGTTCATCCACTACCACAACTGCGCATTCCTCAAAATCCTGAACTGTGACAGAGGTCAGAGGCAGAATTTCACTCAGTTTTCACCTTGAAATACTTGAAACCCAAAACTTTCATAAGCAGTGGTTGTTTCAGCAGAGCTGGCCCTGACCTTCTTCACTGATGTGATTCCAGATGTTAGCTATTCTTCTTCACTTTATGATATCACTTTACTTGTCATCTTTTTTCCAGTTTGTATTCTATGTATTAGCTTGGCTAATTTATAAATGCTTTTTAAATAAAGTTTAGATAAATGTTGATTGATTGATTGATTGAAGGAGGTATACTAAAGTCTGGACAGTATTTAGAACATTTTGGCATGTTAGAATTACACAAAGTACTATTAGTACTATTTCCTTTCCTTAATTCGTTGGAATTTAGTAACTGTTATCCTGTAATAACTGTTGCCCTGCCCTGTAATGCAACATAAGCAGTGGTTGTTTCAGCAGAGCTAGCCCTGACCTTGTTCACTGATATGATCCCAGATATTAGCTATTCTTCTTCACTTATGAAAGTTTTATTCACGGAAAGGTGAAGAACCACATCTGCACATTACAGGAGATGTCACCAGAATGTGTGTACAACTGAGATGGCCACTGGTACGACTTATACATTTAAATGGCCAGTGTGGAGACATAGTGAGCATTTATGGCAATGATCTCAGAGCTTCAGTCCTTATTTGTAGATTTTCTCTTAGATGTACCACAGTCTATAGAAACAGTCAGAATAGTGGGTTGGTTTGTCGTGCATTTGTCCTGGGTTTGGTTCACTACATTCACAGTAGTCCTGAGTGAACGTAGGTCAGTTATTCTCCTCAGACTGTCATTATCTGTATTCATTACCTTGTACTATTCAAACTGCACCTGAGCCATGATGTATGTTTGTAACCTTGCTATCACACCAAGCAACCACCAGACTCCGGGTATTAGAAGAATAACCATGTTTGGTTTCATGAATAACCATGTTTGTAATAAATGTGTCATTGTGGGGTACTTTTAAATGGGTAAAGAACCTTCATATCAAGAACCATTTTAATGCACTTTTATTTTTAAGAGTGTACAGAGGCAGTGGTGGTTCAGTGGATAGCGCACTGGCCTGCTGATAACAGCGTTGTGGGTTTGATACCTGGGTTCATCAAACTGCCACTGTTGGGCCATTGAGTGGTGGGCTTGTGTGTGCGTTGACTAGTGTGTATGTATGTGTTCCCTGCAGGGATGGGTAAAAGGTGGAAGTCAAATTCCGTCTATGTCCAACACAAATATGACTGTGGTTGTTTTTCAGCAACAACAACAACAACAACAACAAAAAAAAACCCCAGAAAACCCTAATCTCATTAGTGGTCTGGGCTCAAATATCTGTTAAGGTGGTCTGTGGTGACCATGTCTGATGTTTAAAAGTGCACTGATATACACACTGCCAGGCCACTCTCAGGGGTCAGGGGGTTATTATTTATTATTATAGATTAATATTACATAAGATCATTCTCTCTCAAATTAAGAATTATATCACTGCTATATTTATACATGACCTCAGTAGCAGTCAATCAAAACAACACATAAACGAGGTCACATGTATTAACGGCCAGTGCTCATTACTTTTTTGAAATGTGCCAGAAAAAAAGAGTAATAGATTTTAATAAAAGAAGCAGAAGTGCTGTTTGGTATTAACAAATAAACTGAAAAAATGTGCTGTTCAGGGAATAAGCAGTATAGTATGAAATGTAATAGTAACAAAACTGCATGGATGCTTTGAGTTGATTTTAAATTATTTTAAACCATGACAGAGCTGCAGAATGAGCTCTTCCTCACTCTCTCTATCTATATCTGTTTTATTATCTGACTTGTGGAGCCGCCTTCAAAGCTGCGGTCAAATATTCAATACTGAATTCTGTATTAATGAGCTCTGAAATCCTTTAGAAAGTCAAGTTCTTCCTGCCTTCTGCCTGTCACAGTGCTCATTCCAAAATGTGCTTTTAAATATATATGAGACAATCTGTTAATGTGTTTGTGTATCAGAATATTGTAGAAAAGGTAATTACATCCCTTTTAGCTTCATACTGGGAAATTAACCATCAGGCCATTCCTCGTGGGATTTTTTGCTTGATGGTATGGTTTTATGAATGGCTAATGGCACATGCAAATTACAGAAGAGAGTGGTTGTGCCAGAAACCACAAAAATAGGATAAAACATCCACATTTATGAATGGGCAAATGTGTGACAGAGCTCAACCTACTCTTTTCAAACAAACTACTCAACTGAGAGCTTTTTGACAGTAGCTGTTGACTATAATGCAGTAGGGATCAATTTAATGCCATTATGCTATGCTAATGTTTTGAGAAGTCACCTTTGCCTTTATTAATATCCAAAATTATTTTGTGGTGCATGCAGATGCAGAATGAAATCGTTATGGTACCCGATACCCCTTACAGTTGCAAAAAATGATTTACTTTTACTACTTTTTTAATGTATTCTTATTATTTTTAGTTACTGTGTACAAGTTTTGTATTTGTTTGTTTTATGTTTCCATTTTTATTTATTATCTACACTTTTTTATAGTTTAATTATTACAATTTATCTTAATTTGTTTTTATATCTTACTTATTTTTCATTATTTTCCAGTCTGTATTTTATGTATCAGAGTTTAAATAAAGTTTATATAAAGATTGATTGATTGATTGAAGTTAGGACACCACTGGTGTTATCCTAAATTATAAAGTATTTTATTCATTTTGGGCATGTTAGAATTACACTTACATTACATTACATTAATTTTCTTACTTGGAATTAAAGCAAGTAAAATAAGCTAAACCTAGTAACTGTTAAACTGTTAAAACTGCTAAAACTGCTGCCCTGAATTCAGTCCTAGCTGAAGTTGCTTTGCTATGGGGACGGTGATTATAAACAGATAAGATAAAGTTTTCAGAGTTTGGATGTTTCTGTAACAAAGGCCAAGGATATAATCATTTCTGGGCTCTCTCAGTATGCAATAAACAATAAAACTGTTGTGATGATTACAGCAATACAAGTCTTCCTCACCCTCCCTTTCTACAGTGACAAGTACAGATCTGGATAAACTATGAAGCCTGAATGCCAGATTCCAGGTGAAATAGAATAAACTGTGACTGTGACTGAATTTTAAAAAGAGATGAGGGTAACATATGATAAATTAGCACCTCCTCCACCAGCCTTATATAGACCTTTCTTCTCAATTTCCTCTGTCTTCGCAGGTTATCTATAATCTCTGTCACAGCGATTGCCAAGTATGGATTTTCAGAGAGTGATATTTCTGGAGGAGGTGAGACACAGTGTACTAGTGGATGCGTCTCAAAAGTCAGTTCTGGAATGCAGACGTTTGTGTGTGTCCACATTCTGCAGATTTCTTCTGCATACAACATGCGCAAAAGGAGTCCTCCACACCAAAAGGCACAGGTGGCTACATGAATGAAAGCGTGAGGACCACTTAGCAAAGTTCTCATTTCTGAAGTGCTGACTGCTATCTTTTATGATTATTAGCAACACTGTGATTGGTTCCTTCACTTCCTTCTAAAACAAATCTATTGATGTTGTACAGTGAGATATCTGAAGGACATCTCTTTAGGTTTGGTGCTGGGTCTGAGTGTTACTTACACAGCTGGAGGAGGCCTTCAGCTTCAGTCTCACAGCCTCTTTTCCTCTCACTGCAGCCTCATCCACACACACCACCAGACCCTGTGGACAACCAAGCGTTACTACGGCTTTCAATTTCAAGTGTTGTGTTAGCCTATGGTTGGGTCCATGCTACTTTTTAATATTTTTTAAAAAAGTTATTTATGCTGTTTATGTATTTCACCGCTGTCATGCAAAAACCCTCTCAACTTTCAATGGAAGCTCATTCAGAGCATTTACCATTTGAAACAATTGCCAGAATCCCACATACCAAAACAATATAAATGTTTTTGTGTGTCATTTAATACCACATTCACTATATGGACAAAAGTATTGGGACACCTGCTCATTCACAGTTTCTTCAGAAATCAAGGGTATTAAAAAGTCTCTACTGTCCAGATAAGGCTTTCTACTAAATTCTGGAGCATTGCTGTGAGGATTTGATTGCATTCAGTGACAATGAGTGTTAATGAGGTCAGGATGTTGGATGATTAGCACCCTACCTCATCCCCAACTTGTCCCAAAAGTATTGGATGTAGCACCACCATCATTCCAGAGAACACGTTTCCACTGCTCCACAGCTCAATGCTGGGTGACTTTATACCCCCCTAGCCTACGTCTAGCATTAGGCATGGTGCTAATAGGTTCATGTCTATCTGCTCTAGAGAGTCCTATTTTAATGGCAATACTTCTTTACAGGGACTAGACAAACTGTGTGTCTGTCTGTGTGCATTTGCACATCTGTTTCAAAAATGGGTGCAATTTAAAGCAGCGGAATGCATTCAACAGCAATGGTGTCCACAAACATTTGGACATATAGTGTATAATACATCCCATGAATGCCACCATGTCTATGGTGATAATTGTGGATGTAATGGGCGAGACCAGCACTTGGAATCTTGGACTGCGGTACAGAAAATGGAATATTTTCATCATATTATGAAATTAATCTTAATACGCAAATTCTCATTTATTAAATTATTAAATTCATTATTCTGTAGTGGTTGAAAAATACAGTGCCTAATCTTCACTAGCTAATGACTTACTCAAAGTCTTTCAAATGTTCTTTATTAACTGTTCAGAGGTTTGCTTTGGGACTGTCCTCTCACCATATGTGTAATGCTAGGTTCAGCATTAGGCTGGTTGGTGGTGAAGTGCTGAGGGGCTTGGGTGTCCTGCTGTTCATCGGGTTCTGCCACTGTGATGGATTCACTGTACTGGGTAGTCCCATCCTGCTCAGTCCATGGGTTAATGGTACTTTGTGTTAGGGGCTCTTCTGGAAGGGTGGGGAAAATATAAACCTGGACTTGAGACTCATGTTCTGCTGAAAGAAAAGGTGGTAAGGTTCTCCTTTAGGCTTTTCATGATGTATCATGTCATGGTTCAGCTAAGAATTCATCTACCCATGCTCTGCTCACAAATGCCTTCTTTCATGGCAGCCATGCTAGGTTGGACTGGCTTCACCAAATGTTGTGGAAATCTCATTCAACCAATGAGAAAGTCAAACTTTTCCTGCACTGCTCATAAATGTGCTCTTTTGTATTTTCTGTTGCCAGTGTAAACATGGAAAAAATCACATTCAGTCAAATTGGAAACTGTAGCATACATCTCAGCTACACAGTAGAGTTGTACGCATGTGAACAGTCATGCTGTTCATTTTGACTGCATATGTATTTGGTTATATAGTTTTCGGACATAATCCCAAGTTCTTTTTAAATGCTGATAGCTATTCAAGTTAACATCAGCCTAGACTATTAGCTTTTTAAGCACATCCTAAGTGATTCAATAAGGATTTACAATATTTTTCCTTATTTATCCCATATTTACTGTATTTCATGCTAAAAGTAGAGCGTATGACTACTGTATGTTTCTTTGTACTTTATCAGAAAAGTCAAGCTACTTGGTAACAGCAGCACAGAAGGACAAATAGCGCTTCAGCTAGCTAGCGATGCTGAAAAACAGCTAAATTGAACATTCAGCAAATGTCCTGCTTAGCCGACTAATCAGATTTTTCTCTTCTTTTTTTTACTCATTCATTTTAACAGTGACTTTTCACACTGCATAACAAATGATTAACACAGAACAAATTTAATTATTTAACAAGTTTTCTTTGGTCAGCACTTTTGTGCAGTAATGGAGAGAGCATATGGATAGGTCATCTGGGAGTAAATCATGACAGGTCAGAGAAATAATTCCATTACTGACAGTTGCTATTACACCAGCCAGTGTCTCCTGGTCTGAACAATTACTGATAAATCATCCCCACTGCAATGTTACCTTTGGTAGGTTGAACATCATCTCCACGTACAGGCAGAATGCTCTGAATAGTTTCTGATTTCACAAAGAAGACATCAGGCACAGTGGTTTCCTCTAGGCAAGTTGCTCCTGATGAAAAAGAAAAACACATACAGTGAATGATTCTACTAAAAAATGTTATGTTATGGATGCAGCTGGCATGTATCCCAAATGGCCAGCCACAGGAAAACATCAGCTTATATGAGAAATATACAGCACCGTATTGACATATTAGTAGAGTAAAAAAAGCAAAGAGACTCTTTATTCATTTAATATGTTTTATTCTGTGCTTTACTCCATAGGCCAGTAGTTCTCTAACCTAGTTCTGGAGTGCCACTGCCCTACACATTTTAGAGTTTCCTCTGCTTCAGAGTCCACTAATGAACGAATTAACAGTCCCTTCCTGAGGTGAAGTTGGTATGTTAGAGCAGGAAACTGCTATAACATGCAATGCAGTGGAACTCCGGACACAACATCAAGGGCAGGGGTGGCTCGGTGGTCAGCACACTGGGCTATAGATGACAGCATTGTGGGTTCGATACCTACGCAGTGAGAGCATGGCAAATAATGGACTCACAGACACATTGCTGGCAATCAAAGAAGTGTTCTGTTTTGGAAAGCCCTGAAACGTCTTCCTAAAAGGTCTGCCTCCACAAAGGCCACTAATTACAAAGATAGCTGCACAAATCTTCTACGTTTTGCATGGAAATGTAGTCGGCAACTAAAGGCGGATAGAATAACCCAAAGGCATGATCACATAGTGTTACTTCAGGTAAATAAAGAAAAAAATAATAAAAAAAAGCAGGTCAAAAATCCAGCCCAAAAAAGTACCCAACAGAGCTCCCTACAGAACTACAGCAGAGCTTCCTAGGTTTCCTAGGTTTTTCAGGACCTATCAGCACTGATACTGAAGCTTGTTAGACTCTTTTCTTCTCCTTTTGGGATCTTTTTGACTGGAATAAAATGCTAAAGCAGTGAACAGCAACAAAGCAGTACAGGTACTGCACCAGCATAACAGAACTGAAATCAAACCCAAGGAGGAATGAGCTAATAAAATATGACTGAAGTAGAGCTGAGCAAAAAGTAGATTCTTTCCCTCACAGATATTCTTGAGCATAAAGAAAAGTATCACCATTTGTAAAAAAAAAACAACAAAAAACTAAAATGAAGTAAAAGTAATATATATATATATATATATATATATATATATATATATATATATATATATATATATATATATATATATATAATTTTTTTTTTTTTTTTTTTTTACAATTTTACTTTCATACATGTAAATGTTTTCAGTTGCTACAAAAAACAAAACAAAAACAAAACTGGATGGCATTAGTCTGTACTAGGGGTATTCTGATCAGGTTATTTTGCCCCATCGATCTGATCCGAGTCTCTTAATGCTAATCATCGGCCGGTGCCGTTTCTATAATGAGACATTCTGGATTGATTGATTTAGTTTAGTAGAGACTTTTTCTAAAATGGCTGTTTTATAGTGTGTTTAACTATAATAACTATGACCAATCAGCTCACAGCTTCTTTATAACACTGCAGTTAAGTCACTGTGTTTGGACTGATATCTGTTGTTGTTGGTCTACTGGTGTGAAATTACTGGTTTATAGTGGGTGAATGTGCTGTGAATCATGTTACAGACAGAAATTTCGCCCAAGGACTTTTATTGGTGTAGTGTGGTGTGCTTGCTCACCTGGGGTATCAAACTGTAGGGAAGGCCAATGTTTACTATAAAAGCCAAAATCTCGACAGTCTTAGTATAGAATGCTCATATTCTGTAGAGGCTTTTGCTTAGCTTTAGTAAAAAGTATTGACTCGTAAACAAATTCCACTAAAAGCTAATGAGTGACGCTGGGACAAATGAGAGCTCTAGAACCATCAGGCATGCTAAGTTGAGGTGCAGTTCTGGTGAAGAAGCAGGATCTGATGTGAACATTATTAGAACTTTATACATGTTGTCATTCAGAGACAGATCTTTGGAGCATTAGAATGAGGCAGTGTGGCTTTAAAACTACGCACTTATCATTCAAAGCTGTACGAGTTTTCTCTGTTCGCCACAGGCTCAGAGCAATTTGAATGATCAAACAATGTTGTATTGAGTCAGGCCCTCCTGAGGTTTTATATAGTTTTTATCGTCCCATTAATTCTGCAGAGTGGAGACACATTCGAAGAGCAGAGGAGTCAATATGTACATTGCTAAAGAGTGTCTTATCAGCTGTGATGTAAGCCAGTGTGCTAATACTGCTGATTTTGAAAATGTGAATAAAAAGTAAATCTCTTTAAAAGAGCAAAACCCTCATTATAATCTTCTACGACGTTCAACTTACTACTGAAAATCTAGCGAGAATAAGTGACTGTATTAATGTTGGGTGATATACTAGTGGTAATGGTGTCTCAAACCAATATTGATTTTCAGTTTTAGTTGAATGGTTATATTCTATTACATAAAATATTTGATGTAATGAAAAGCAGAAACCAACAATGCAGAAGGGGAGCTTAAACCCAGTGCGTGAGTTTAGGAAAAAGCCAGGGAAGCAAACAGGTATCCGTGCTAGGCCAAACATCCTTGTATGTGTAACATATTTGGCGAAATAAAGAGATTCTGATTCTGATTCCGATTCTGATTCTGAAAGCCAAACCTAGGAAGTGAGTGAAGATTTCAGTAAGATTTAGGAATAATTACAGTGCTTTTGTTACAGTGTTAAAATTATGCTATATTTGCAGCTTCTGTGAACCTGCTGTAGTGTTGTAAATCAGTCAATAAAAGTAGAGCTTGGCATTAACAGTAAAAGTCACAGAAAAATCAGCATGTTTCATTCGGAGGCAAAATAACAGGGTTGTAAAATATTTATTTGCCTCAACCAAAGTCACATACTTACACTTACATATCTAAAGATGACTTAACATGCTTAATAAATGCATTATATGGCAACATAATTGCAAATTCATATCATCTAACACTCCAATATGTTTGAATTATTGAAATATTAAGTCCTATTTGGCACAATTCCTTTGTCTATGTAATTTGCTACACTGTAAGATATGCCAGTTGTCTGTCATGTACTGAATGCTGTTATTTACATCAAATATAAAATGTTGAATACATATTTTAAAATATTTCCAGGACTTTTTAAAACACATGGTTCTGTACATTAGCCACACCCCTGACTACTCCACTGCTTTCTGAGCCCCCATCTCTTAATGTGACCTCATTGTACAGGCATCTTTACACACGCACACACACACACACACACACACACACACACACACACACACACACACTAGATCTGGCCCTCTGGTGCTCCTCCTGGGCGAGCTGATATGAGCTTGTTTATTTTCTTGTTCATTAGTGGCTAAATCAGGACCAAATGTGCATGGTATGCAGGTCTTTGTGTGGAAATGCTGTGTTTGCACACTCAATTGAGATTACTAAGGTGTGGTTGTAGTGGGAGCTCTTTTTGTGCTTCACATGTGTGGAATTTCAGGGGCTTGTGGAGTATTTTTGCTTCTTCTACAGGATGTGAATGTATAGAGAGTGCTGCTAAAGAATTCAGCCCGCTTGCTGCCGTTCCCTCTGCTTTCCCCAAGCTTCTGAAATTTCTCCACAGGAAATATTCCACTGTACATTTTAAAATGTGGGTGTTGCAAATGAACCTGTGCTGTCAGTTGCATGATTCAGAAGGTCTGTTATGTCATTGCCCAATGCCACATGCCATTAAAGTGTTATCCATGCCAGTTCTTCACTGTTGTGTTGAAGCCATTCTCGCTCCCTCACGCTCTCTCTCTCTCTCCCTCTCGCGCACCTTCCTTTGCGTGGGTGGTCTGTTTGTTTTATAGTTGGTAGTGAATGTGGACAGTACTACAGGCATCGGGGAAGGTGTCAGTGACAGAGCTCAGTATTATTCTCAACAGCGCTTTTCTTAGTGGTGTTATTACAACCCAGACAAGCAAATCCAGCTGGCTTATTGCATCCCAGTATAAGGCAGTCATATCCCATGCGCTGATAGTCTGATGGTCACATGCATGATTTAACAGGCATGATGCATATATTACAGGTCTGTGTGTTTATGTCATGATGGATGTTTGTTAATCACTGCTGCAGTATTGGCCCTTGCAATATTGATAATATATGAATATACTGACAACATGCAAAGAGACCCAGTAGTAAATTACAACCAATCTGTTCAACCATAGATGATTCACATGATTTTTTGAAGGCCTTCTGATCCACTTAATCCAAGCAGGTCAGGTTTTAACCTTGTTATATCAAGGTGTGGTAGCATTCTGTTGTAGCAGTGTTAGCCACTGCGTCAGGAGTGTCCAATCCGGTGTGACTGCAAGTTTCCTTCCAACCAAGCAGGAACACAGCTGTTTAATCAGCTCGGTCATCAAATAACTAATCAGGCTTGGATTTTCTGAATGCCTCTTAGCACAAAGATCATTCTTACAGGGTTGAGTGAGCATCACGCTGAACTCTCTTGCTATCTCTCTCTGTGATAAGATGATCTTAACACTACAATGCTTTTGGAACATTGGGCCTGGGTGTACTTGTGCTTGATTGGGATGAAAACCTGCAGTCACACCAGCCCTCCAATTGCAGCATTTTCTAATTTCCCCAGAACCTCTCAGGTCATCTGTCTGTTTTGTTCTACATGAAATACTCCAGAATTACTTAATTACTTAAACTTAAACTCTTTATATTAAAATCAATTTAGAGATATGAATGTTTTTGGCTTCTACTGAGGAGTTTCAGTATCTTCATTTTGATGATACATTGAAGATATTTCTTAATGTTTGGAAAATCTCATAGTAATTGCTATGGTTGCTTGAGTAGGAAGCATATTGTCACAGTCATGCAAAAAACTTCTATAATATCTATAAATATAATATATAAATAAAATATATATCTATAATAATCTAAAATAACATTTAAAATATTCCCCAATTTTCTACCTAACGTGGAAGGCCAATTATCCAATCGCCGTTCATGTGAACTTTCCCAATCACTAGAAATGGCAAGCAGCATGACCTGGGATTTGAACCAGCAAAATGGCAACTTTACAGGAGAACGAAAAAGCCTTCTTAACTTTCAATGGAAGTCAATGTTAAACGATTCTATTCCAAGTCATTTTGAGGCATTTCCATTGGTCCATTCATCATGAAATTATGGACAACTGGACAACTGCCAGATTCTAACAATATTAAAAGTAAAAACAGAGATACAAGGTTGTTGGATCACACTTCTGAGCTTCATGTTGTTCTTGGCTAGATTTCCTAATATTACTAACAATCTGTTTCTCTGCTGTTTTTCCCCCTAAAAAAGTCTCGCTCCGACATACACTACCTGTCAAAAGGCTGGGGATTCCTTGCTATATTTCTAGCTCTGAAAGCTGTTTCCGGCTTTTCCTTTTTACGTTGTCACAACTGCCATACTGATGGGACTTACAGAAAATAGTTGTTTTACATTTTCCAGCATTTGGCAGATTCTGTTATCCAGAGTGAATAATATTTTTTGTCACAGAGGAATACCCAAGACCTTTCTTTGGTATACCGTGGTTGAACTCTATACCCTATGGAGGACAGCAGTGTTACCCTCTACCTCAGGGGTGTCCGATCTTGTTTACAAAGGCCTGGCATGACTGCATGTTTTCATTCTAACCAAGCAGGAACACAGCTGTTTCATCAGCTCATTCGTCAAATAACTAATCAGATCTAAATGACTATTAGCACAAAGAGGATTCTTAAAGGGTTGAGCAAGCATCACACTGAACACACACACACATTCATTGTACTAGAGAAGATGATCTTACCACTTTGGAAAACTGCTTTTGGAAAACTGGGCCCAGGTGTGCTGGTGTTTGAATGTAATGAAGGAAACCTGCAGCCACAACAGCCCTCCAAATGCAAAATTTCTCCCATTTTCTCAAAACACAGACTTTTTAGTTTAAAGGGGGTTTAAACCAGGCTTGGACCAAGTTTCCATCTCAGATTTTAATTTTACTATTATTTGTAAAAGGACTATTTGGACAAAATCTGCTGTTAAACATGAAGGAGAGTGTTGTAAAATCTAACCAATGGACAAATAACGTCTATTCTATTGAATTTTAATAATTAAAAACATTGCTTTTTCCTTACCTAACTGGAAAGTAAAGGTGAAAAGTATACACGCCTTTAAAAAACTTTAAAATGGGGGCTGTATGGTATTGAGTTGCCAGTTGTGCCAGTGTGCTATTCAAAGCCAGACTGGGAATGAGAGCATTTTGAAGTATGAACTTTAGTCCTTTAGTGCTGAGCAGTGTTTGAACTGCTGCCAGTGGTTCTTAGAGGTTTCAGTTTCATGCTGGAGGGTTCTGTAGCCGTTAACGTGTATGTAGAGACACACGGGCACACCCATCCCCTCCAAATATCCCCCCCTTGCTACAATTTCATCTCAGCTTATGCATCATGCACAGATTTATCAATATGTGTGGTGGTTATGTGAGTGTAAAGCTGCACTGATGTAACCTTGAAAAGACTTTCCTTGTATGAAAATGCAATTGTTGTTTGTTTGTTCCATGATATGGATAATTTAGAAGCCATTAGATCGCCAACACTCAACTAAAACATGGAAAATACACATAATTACAAACAGTAGTTTAAATATATCTAGATTTCCCATAGACTCTGTGATATAAGGCAGTTCCTTCCTGTGACGTTGACCTCAGTGTTATGGTTTTGGGCCTCTGACTTTATTGTCTGCAGGGCAACATCTGTATACGACTGAGGAATGCCCAGGGAGTGAGAATATCTGTGTTTAGATATTCTGGGTCAACTAGTGATGCCCTCCCCCGACACCACAACTGTGCTCCTTCTAACTTAAGGCCTGAACTCTTTCATTAATCATCTATGATTTACGTCCTTTCTTTTGGTCTGACATTTCTCAAGGACCCCTTTCTTCTCCTGTCCCCCAAATGGCCTTTCTATCTTTCACTCAGCCTGCTCTCTGTCCATCTCTCTTCTATTTATGCTTCATCATTCTTTCTCTCCTGACACTGGTGTCCAGAGACCAGAGAAACAAAAGCAAACACCAGCAGTGGAAGAGAAGTGGAACACAGAAAAAGAGGCCAAACAGCAGCAAAAGGAAGGTGAGATGTAAGAGAACAATCCTGGCATTCTCTTATCAGGACAGAATAGGAATTATTGGAGGCTGTTCTTTCAGTGGAATAGATAAGATATCTAGTCACCACTGTGTCTCACACATGCAGGCACATAACCTGTTAAAAGACCCATAACAGGAAAAACGTTCACACCCCGTGCTGTACTGTCCAGATGTGTAAATTAAACTGAATTATTTTTTTAATTCTCCCAGCCATGCTGCTTTGCAATCAGGGGCCAGGGGCTAGTCCGGTGGAGCTGGGGACCTGGTGCTTTCCTCAGAGTGTGTCATCTGGCTGGCAATGCCACATTGACGGCAGTTCAAAAAAGAAGTGGTGGCTAGTTTCAGCCAGCAGTGGTAGTTGGAGGAGACATGTCTAGCCCTTACTCTCCTAGTGTCAATGGTTATAATGTCACAACCATGAAAATATTTAAATGGACAAATCTCCACACTAACCTTTGGCATTTTTGTTACTCAAGAACAGATATATATATATATATATATATATATATATATATATATATATATATATATATATATATATATATATATAAACAAAGTGCTCTACATGGCTGCCAATCGGAATCGCACACATTTACATATATCTTAAAGAAACACTAAGAAAAATAGCCTGTTTAATATGAGGGGTCTTAGGTCAAAAGGTAAAAACGGGTCCTTTAAAATACTTAATAATAAGATGTCACTGTTGATTTAACTTGGTTTCTAAACAAGAAACTTATCAAAGACTGTCCTGAGCAAGTCTATAACATATCCATAGTGTAAATGTACAGTGCAGACATTAACAGCTGTCATTTGAAAAGACAGGAGTCACTAGCGATTCTGAAAAATACAAAGACAGACAGGGCCCATGTTTTCCATGTGAAAGAGGCTGCACAGATTTCTTTAAAAAATCAACCCACAAAAACGATGAAGCCCAACCCAGCCCGTTACAGGCAAACTCTGCACCTCCACAGGGACCCCATATTCCCTCCCCCTACAGATGTTAGAGTCATTCATCCCTTTTTGGATTTCTTAGTGCAACTCCTCTTTTCCCTCAACTCCGCCGAATTAATCTAAAATCACTGCTATCATTTCTTCATTTTCTTTCAGCCCTCCCAAAGTCCCAGGAGAATTCCTGTTGTGGAATTCTTCAGCAGACCAGGCACCAGGAATGGGGATAGGGTGGATCCCCTTTGGCTCAGGGCCAATGGATGGAAAAAAATGGGGAGGAAAAGAGGAAGAGAAGGAGGGGCTGACCCGCTAATCCTAGAGATGCTTGGTTGAGAGATGTGGTTTTTACAACTCTCACGGCACCAGGCCGCATTCCACATTTCACATCCATGAAGGAACTTTAAATATGTTCTTGCCAGTGTTGGTCAGGTTCGGACATTGTTTCAGGCTCGGGTCAGGTCCGAAAATCCTTTTGGACTTTTTTGAATCTGTGGTTTTGTACCTAATGGAATTTTGGGTGATTAATACATTTATTTGAGTGTTAGCTCTTAAATTTTGGAACTCACTTCCACAATTCTATGATATCTCTTTATTTCTACCTTAAATCTTATCAAAATATTTCTCTTATCTTTTCTTGTGCAAATGTCAGAGAGCACCATTCATTTTTATATTTCTAGTCAAAACAAACATTAAATAAAAGTGTTTAATCTTTTAGGATTAGTTTATTTTCATGTATTTTCATTTGACATTTCCTTCCTTTCTTAGATATCTGACAATCAGAAAAGTTTGAAAGCTTTTAGAGGCTCAGAATAATAAAAGTGGTCTATAATAAAGGTAATAAGTAGTAGGCACACTAATGCTGACATTACACAAAAAACGTTTAATGCAATTTCACTGTCCCAGACAAATGTCGGATTTTTTTTACAATATTTTATTATTTGTTATTTTGTCAATTTTTTATATTTTTTTGTGTCTCGAAACATGTGAAGTCAGCCACTGCTTCTTTTCAAACTGCTGCCGATGCGGCATTGCTGAGCAGCAACACGCTTAGAGGAAAGCGAAGGGTCCCCAGCTCCACCGCACCAGCTAAAAGAGGCTTGTGCCAACCAACATCGCAACAACCCAGAGTGATGAGGGGAGAGAACGTCAGTTGCGCTCTTTCTCACTCTGGCTGCTGATGGCAAAGCTGCATGGCTCGGGATTTGACTTGCAACCCCCTGACCAGTGAGCCACGCAGAGCCCCAAGATCACACGTTGAATATCATAGGGTGTTTTTTGTGTCATGGCTCATGCAAATGGTGAGCTCTCTCCTGTCCCCGTTCATTTAACCAGGGTCATGTCTACATTCTGCTGCGTTTTTTTCTGAACAAACTAGCTTTCTTTAGATGTGAAAGGGGGACAGACTTTAGTCTTCATAAAGTACTTAGCATAAGCTAAGATAATATTTCTGTGTGTATCAATCGATTTAGTTATTAAATCTTATTTTTTTTATTTGTTTTTTGTTTTTCCTTGACAGTAAATTAGCTTTGACTGGAGTAAACTAAGTCAATGAAGGATGGTCTCTTCAGTACTGCATACTGTATATCATGTACTAGTGTTCTGTCTCCTGTTGCACTGGCTGGTGATGGGTGGGTTCAGACAGAATTTTCTCTCAGGTCAGCTTTAATTTCAAAACTCACTGTATCTCTGTTGGTCAAGTTAGGAAAAGTATTTCATCAGGCTATATCTAGATGCAGACCAAAATTCCAGGCCTGTTTAAAGCTCTGCTCCACCATAAAAATAAGTGTGGCGGCTAAAAGCACACTTGTTATGACCTGTGTATTCATACTGGTTGAATTCATCTGTGTCATGAGTGCATTCTCAATCTAAAGCCTGTGCTCCACAGTCAGCCTGCACAAATGAGTCTCCTTCATCTCCTCCAAATTGCTCTGCTCCTGATTACACCCACGCTTTGTTCGGGGGAGAGGTCCTTTCATCATGATGAAAGAGGAGAAAGAGGAACAAAAATATATAAAGGAATAAATAAATAAAACATTCAGAATGAGATACTCATTTCCCTGTTCAACAGAATGACGTGCAGGCAGTGAGAGCAGGGTGTATGAGGGGTGAATTGAGAGCAGGTATTAGGGCAGGCCATTGACTGCACAGCTAAGCCCTGTAATGATTGAGGTTCATGTGCTCATGTTCAGATTCAGATCATGTAACTGAGACACACGGTTTTGCTCTCTAGATTGAATGAAACTATTCTGACTTACACACCAGGGGGGTGTGGATGTAATGTACACTAATACTAATGTATTTTCATTAATGCATGTATTATTCAAAAGGGTTCTTTATAGTGTAGAACCACAATAGAACTGATTCAAAATTGTAATGTAATCCAAAGAAATACTAGATGGAAGTAATGTAATCTGATTATCGCAAGTCCACATAAACCAGATCATGAAATAAATCTCCTGTGTAATATATACTCTTAAAAATGAAGGGTTCCTTGAGTGATGCCATAAAAGAATACTGTATTTTTGTAAAAGTATTTATTAATGAGCAGTTCTCTTACTGAATCAGAACTCTGGTTCAGAACACTGGTTCTACTGTTTGAGAGAAGTACCGTCCCGACTGACTCTGTTGGCCCATCCCCAGCTAAAATGGATATTCTGATTGGTTCTGCTGCTGAGCTTGGCTCTCTGTTACCCCACCCCCAGCTAAAATGGATATTCTGATTGGTTCTGCTGCTGAGCTTGGCTCTCTGTTACCCCACTCCTAGCTGAAATAGAGATTCTGATTGGTTCTGCTGATGAGTTTGACTGTCCTAGCATGTTCTACAAATACTTAATTGCTTGATTAACCTGTCATTTTTGTATATTCACTGCATTGTAAAAAATATTATTAATTACACCTATTCAGAATAGGTTTGGCAAGGAATTTTATCAGTGTTAATATGGATTCATAGTTGAATCAACTAACGTAAGAGGTTTACACCTATAACACTTACATTTACATCTAACCCCCATTCTACCCTACAAGAAACTAGGAGAATACAGGCTCTTTAAGATGTCCAAAATCAGAACCCTATCCAGAATAGTATGTTTTCAATATTGTGACCAGACATTGGCAGTAATGTCAGCATAGGTTATGTTGTAACCATTCAGCAGACAGGGAGGAAAGACCAGAGAATGTAAACAGGGCCTGGGTTGTGTGTCTTTGACGTCAGTACTGTATATCTACAAATCACACCACTGCATCCTCCTACAAGGTTCTGCAAAATTGGCACTCAGTCAAAGAGAGCAGGGTGAAAGGGACAAGGTGGGTTTAGTGATTTGGGAGGCCCTAGGCAAAAGATAGGAATGGGCCCCCTGGATACACATTTTTAAATGAATGAATTCATGCCTACTTTTGCTTAGTGCTAAAACCGCCCCTGGTGACAGAGTACAAGGAGGGCCTGTTTAAAACTGATGGAAGTCCATTTCATCTGTCTGTCTTCTTGTCTTTCTCTGCTGCTGTCGTATTCAAAATGCAAATTAATTCCCATGTTAAAATAAAGCACACTGATGCATGGTATAGAAACCTTCTATCTGTTATTCTACTCCATGCTCTTTTATAGAGCGCCCTGTGGCTCATCTCTGCAGTTAGACGTCCCAGAAGACTAATGGAATTCGAGACGGAAAAACTCAAGTTAAAGGAATGGGTGGTAACCACTAAGCCCCCTGCGACCTCTGACCCGTCCACTCTGTTGGCCCCATTTTGGTAAATGAGAGTGGGCTGCACGCTGATTCCCCTGCAACCGAGAGGACAGCAGACATATGGGGACATGCCTGAATCTTATGTTTGTAATCAGGGTCTTTTCAGAAACAACCCAACGTTTTCCCTCCCTGCCAAACTCCCATTATCAGAAGAATTTGCCTCCCATGTGGGCTATAATGACAATGTCATGGAACCCCAGCCAAAACAGTTCAGGCTGTGTTTTGCTGTTTTGGGGGGAAATGGGTGTATATTTAACTGTAAATGTGCTGTGCATGATAACCCTAGAAGTAATGACATGCTGTGATTAGTACAATAGGAGCATTGAAAGCCCTGTGAAGGACAGTGATCCAGTTGAGTGTTGAGTGTGGAAACTGTGACAATAGATTTGTAATTTAAGATAAATTATGTGACTGATTGGCCAGTGTTCAAGTATAAAAGCTTTAAACAACATATGTTCTTTTCCATACACTGGATCTTCCCAAACTGGTATATGAGGTCATAGATATAGGTTTATGAATTCTTGTGATACAGGAGTTCCACGTTTGGTTCCCTTAAGAACATCTCATTGGATAGTTTAGGCAGAAACGTGTGAGTGTGAAGACCCATTGTCGAGTTTAAAGAACCTCCATGTGATTTAAAAGTCTAATACACTCATCAAAGGTGAGTTCACCAAAGGTCCTCTCCTACAGGCAATGCTCATATATTAAACCATGACAACACAGAAAACCTAAAGCGTGCCTAAATGGTTCTTTGCATAGTTGAATTTTTTTTTCTTCACTATTTTTTTTCCTGCAGTATATGTCCAAATGTTTGTGGACACCTAATAAATGCATTCAGCTACTTTAGGTTGCTCCCATTACACAGCTTGTCTAGTAGAAAAGTACTGCCAATAGAATAGGGCTCTTTGGAGCAGATAAACATGGATCTATTGGCACCATACATAATGCCGACATGGGCTACAGTGGTATAAAGCCCCCTTGCATTTAGCTGTGGAGCAGTTCGAACTGTGTGCTCTGTTCGAACTCTGTGACTATGTGCTCCATCCAATACTTTTGGAATGAGATGGAGAGTTGAGGATGAGCTGGGGTGGTGATCATTACTAATGCTCCAAAATCTAGTAGAAAGCCTTCCTTGGACAGTAGAGACAGTTACAACATTTTTTTGACACTGAGCAGGTGTCTCAATACTTTTGTCCAACTAGTGTAAATAACAACAAAAATGTTTCACTATTGTCAAAGAACCTTTTTAGTATTATATTGAGCCATCATTGCTTGGAGTATATGTAAAGGTTCTTTAACTTTTAAAGGTTTCTTCACACACTCCTTATAGAACCACACATTGTTAATCTACAGCAAGACTTAAAGAACCCTTAGACATTTGGTTGGGGGACATTTGGTTCCACAAGCAATTTACTTTGAATTCAAAGCCTAAAGATTGATGTTTGGCTTCTGAGTTTAGGGTCAGGGTTAGGTTTAGATGCAGCCATAGCGGCACATGTCAGTAATACCCCTGTGTGTGAACAAGTGTGAGAGAGCAAGAGAAAGAAAGCAAAGAGTGAGCGAAAGCAAGGGGTATGGCTGCTTCACATACCACACTACATATTTCATCTCCCTACTCATTTACTTATTGTTTTCCCAAACATATTTAGACGCAGTGCTAAAGCATGCACCACAATGAGATAGCAGCATGCAGATTTTGTGGCTATACCCACAGTTTAAACCGACTTTGTCCTAACTATGAAGCTCCTCCTAACTCCAACCTTACAAATCTCTACCCAGCCCTTTCCTCTTTTGTTCTATCTCTCAGTAGAACCTCAGGCAGGTGATCCAGGGCGGTAGAAAGATGATAATGAGGCTAGGACTGTCTCAAGTGTATAGGCGGATTGTGTTAAGAGCCAAAGAAGAACACATTTGTGGACTCATCGTGGGATCTCGAGGACTGCACTGGAAACCTTTGTTTTCGAAGAAGGATTAGTGTTGTAGACTTGCTATGGGACCTTGAGCACTGCACTAGAAACCCAGGAAACCTCTGTTTTAGAAGAACCATTAGTGTTGTGGACTTGCTTTGGGACCTTGAGGACTGCCTTGGAAACCTCAGTTTTTTTTGAAGAATGATTAGTGTTGTGGCCACCTGGCCCCCAGCTGCTTTGTAAAAGATGATATTGACTGCCAATTCCCAAGCAGTCCCAGCACTGTAGACTTCTTGTTTACAGTTGTCTCCTGCCATTGGTGTATATGGTATCTCCTTACCAAAGTTGTTGAGAATCTAGTGCTCCAACACTACAACTGTGGAACCAGGGCCTGCACGTTGGTGTTCTCTACTAGAGCTCAATATCCTGTTTACACTGCGTCTGACTGGGGAATTGTCCCTATTTCATTCTCTGAGTATCTGCTCTCAGATTACATCATTATGTGGTCCAGCCAGAGGGTGGGAGCCCAAGCGTTTAAATGAGAAACAAACGTTCCCTAGAAAATTGGAAAGGCAAAACACGATCACATGATTTGATAAAAGAGAATTTTAGATTTGAATGAATCTGCAATAAACATTTATCCACATCACTTGACTGCAAGCTGGGAGAACTTTGGGGATTTTTGCCACAACCATCCAGAGAGGGGATGGAGCTTTAGAGCTGTGCTTTGCAGTGTTTAAAACTAGACCACATGTTGCTCTTCTCTTTTGTTGCAGCTTCATAATAGCTTGCACCCACATACACACCCACACTCACTCCCACACAGATCCAGCACAGATCCAGCAACAGCTTCTAGTTGTTAGGGATCTGTGTGTATAAGCATATACATAGACATTCACTCCTAAGCATAAGAGTAACGGTTCCCAAATGGTTCTTGACTTTGGTGTATAGTTCTGGGGTGCAAAGTAAGTGGTAAATTTACATTATATGGTGGTTTCTGAAATCTTTTAAAAAGAAGGTTCTCCTCACTTCTTCACTTGATGCTCTAAATAACCATTTTAGCACCATTTTTGAATGCATGAAGAAAGAATATAACACAATTCAGATATCACCAAAAGAACACAGTTTCCAAAACACTGCTAACTATTTAAAGTATTCCAGACACAACAAAAAAGAGTGCCCCAAAACATGTAACGGTTTTGAAAGTGGAGGGGGGGAAACTTTTGAATGCAGCCTCAGTTCACCTACATGACCCCACCCCCTTCATTCCCGGCACAGTCACACAACTGGACTGCACGAGCCACATGTAGAACAAACAAAAGCCCCTCACCTTGGAAAAAGACGGCACAGATGACTGAAGCCAGAGCCAGAACGCAGCAGAAGTTTCTCATTTTTAAGGACATTAACTGTTCCATCTTGAGCATGTGTGATAAAGCTCATGCAATACTGGAGTATGGGTGTGTGTGAGGTTTGGGTTCCCTCAGAGTGGCACTGTGAGAATAAAGCAATGCTTGTGTGCTCTGGCTGCTTTATACACCCCCACCCCCCAGCTGCCCCAACACACACACACCTCCTTCCCTCACTGCTTACTTTAACCCTTCCCCTCTGTGCCCCCTCCCCACTGAGCGCGAATCATGAAGCAGAGCGAGATAGTATGTGTGTGTGTGTGTGTGTGTGTGTGTGTTTGCCTTCATTCCAGCACAAGTATGTCTTGACTTTTTAAGAAACCTACAATAAAACTATGAACTGCAATAAAACGGGACAAGCTGGAGTAGCTGTACAAGAGTCTAAGGCCAACATGCCAAAACCCAAACATCAGCTAGAACGGTATAAAGCCCCCAGCACTGGACTGTGGAGCAGTGGAACTGTGTTCTCTGATGTGATGGAGCTCCTTCTGACCTTATAAGGATGAGTTTCAGGAGTGGTTGTGACCCAGAACTAGCCATTCAACAGCAGTACCTGACCTCTGTAATGCTTTTGTGACTGCATGCAATCAGAGTTCCAAAGTTCCAACTCTCAGTGGAAACCCTACCCTAAGGAGTCGATGCTGATACCACAGCAAACGCTGATTTCAGCAGAAATTCGGAATGAGCTGGTGTCTATAAACTTTCAGACACTACAAAAAAGAGATTGTGTGTGAGAGTGCAACTAAGGGTCCTTTGAGTGATGCCATAGAAGAGCCATTTTCTGATTCCATAAAGAAACATCAGAGTTCTTCATATAAAGACCTCTCGTTCACACAATTGTTATTTATACAACAATGAGTGGTTCCTCTATGGCATCACTCAAAAAACCCCTTGTAGCACCTAAATGATTAAGAGACACCCTCAAAAATAAAGGTGCCTCAAATGGTTCTTTGAGGGACGCCATAGAATAATTTGTAGGTTTCCTTTAAGAACCATGGTTGTAACAGAGATGTGTGAGTGTAAAGAACCTTTACATCAAATGATGGTTTATCTCTTTTACAAACATGGTGGTTCTTCTATGGTATCGCTCAAATAACCATTTGAAGCACATTTATTTTTAAGGGTGTGTATAGACTCTTGCAACCATCTGGTTACACTGGTTACACTACTTCCCCAAATGTCCTTTTATATTACATTTAATTAAAATCACATGACAATCTATTTTCCATCATCGTTATTCCAGCTACAGCTATCACTTAATAAAGGGTCATACACTGAAATGCAAAAAAAGAGTACAATCAATCAATAACCAGCTGTTTTACCAAACCTAAAAAATGTTTTAAAAACCATATTAATAACTAATGCACAAATACATGCAAAACAATAAGAATGATTTGGCCTCACAGTGCCAGACTAAGACGCTGTTTTCAAATAATGCATTTAATGAGCATTTATTTAGCCATGTTTCACCTTGTGACATAATGTGAATCTAGTTCTTTACATTGTGTTAAAATGTTATGATGAATGGACCAATAGAAACACTAGGAAATTAAATAAAATCTTTTTAAATTGACAATTGAAAGTTAAGATTTTCTTCCCTAAAGTTCCTATTTTGGAGATTTTCATGGTTATGAACAGACAGCAGCGATAGGCAGATATATATTCATGCTTTCATGCTATCCCCAAAACAATGAATTTTAAATACTTGTTGCCGCTTAGTTTCCATTATGGACCAAGGTCAGCTGAGGCCTGTATTTTGTTCACTTAAACTCCAGCCAAGTAGAAAGCTTCTGTTCATCCACCTGATTCAGTTTCCTGACACCCCCCCCCCACTCTCTTTCTCTTTGATTGCAGGAACTTTGCATTATATAAGCAGTAATAAATGATGCTTTATCAGTGCGCTATATGTGGTAAACAGAACAAGAACATTTCAAATTGAGTTTTCAAACAGCTTAATATTTTAATCTTTCACATTTTTTTCTAACCTTCACGGTTAAATCTCGCAAATGCCTGTGATAGATCCATCCCCAGAAACAGAAATCCCTTCAAAAATAGCCAATCACCATCCTTAATGGACTGTCTCAGGCTTATTTAAGGCTGAGGAAGGATGAGAGTTTGCTGAATAACAATGGGGTTGCAGCCAGCTGCCCAGCAGCGGGTCCCCGGTGTGAAGGGTCTGTTGTCACAGTGGTGTCAGGCGATGTTCTGTGTTATGCTAATGCGGCTTGGCTAACAGAGCAATGCAGCTGCTGGATGCCAGAGTGGCTATTAACTCTTCTGCTGCAGTACCAGGCCCAACAAATCAGGCCCTGACCTATTGTTCCCTGTGCTTCCCAACTCCACACTTCACTCAAATGGAATACATTTATCCACTCTCACTCGAGAAAAGGCTGAGCCACTAATAGGGACACAACTCTGATCTCCTCACAGTCTTAGGGGGTAAAATGACAAGTCTTGTAGCACTGCTTAGCCTGTTCTGTCTGCTGGCTGTGCTGATATTTGAGTGTCTAGCATCTGGAAGTGTTGCAGTATAGTGAGGGACTATAGTGAGTGGAGTGCTGAAACAGTTTAGCCAAGTTGTGGCTAAAGTCAGTAGTAAATCAAGATGTCTTTTTCTGTATTTCATGAATTAAAGAATTAGGCCCCATAGTTAGTTTCCCCATTAACATCTCAGCATTACGTTCCTCTTTAATGGTAGAGCCTGGTTTAAGTAGTGAGGAACCCAACGCTGCCTCCTGCGGTCTTAGGGGTAAAAATGCAGCTTTGGCAGTTATGGAGAATTCTACATGGACAGTGTGTAAATAACTGGCTGAACTATTGTTACTCTTCAGGACTGTGTGGTTAGGTCTCCAGATCTACAGTGAGCTTTCTTATTATGGGCTACATTTCTGCACTTCAGAAGACATTGTTTTTGATATAATAGAGGCGAAATGACAGTCTCTTTACAGCATGTACAAAGCAGCTGACTCAGTGTGCTCTGAGTTGCCTTTCAGATATGTGATGAGGGGTTCGATGTACTGAGAGCAGTGTTTAAGCTGAAGGTGACGGCAGTCAAGAAAGACTTCAACAGAAGTGGTAGTGACTTCTGCTGTAGTGACTTCAATGCTCAAAGGCTTCTGTTTTCAATTTTCAATCAAACGCAGGAGATATTTATTTATGAGGTAGGATACTTTTACACTAGCTGGAGAAATGCAGTGTGAAAATGACTGATTTAAATCCAGGGAAAACAGACTTTTGTGCAAAGCATAGAATAAAAACAATCATTGGTTTCTTATATTTAATATAATGTCCTGTACGCTTTTATTACTGTGGTAAATATCAAAATAAATGTGAAAATATGCTACATGGACAAAAGTAATGGGACACCAATCTCATTTATTGTTTCTTCTGAATTCAAGGGTTGCTTTTGTTGGAGTAACTTTCTCTACTGTCTAGGGAGGAAGGCTTTCTACTAGATTGGTGTGCATTGCTTTAAGAATTTGATTGCATTCAGGAACAACAGTGTTGGTAAGGTCAGGATGTTGGATGATCACCACCCCACCTCATCCCCAACTCTCCAACTCATCCCAAAAGTATTGGATGGAGCACCATCATCATTCCAGAGAACACAGTTCTTCCGCTGCTCCACAGCTCAATGCTGTGCTTTGTACCACTCTAGCCCACACCTGGCATTAGGTATGGTGCCAACGGGTTTATGTTTATCTGCTTCAGCGAGTCCTATTCTATTGGCAGTACTTCTTTACAGGGTCTAGACAAGCTGTTTGTGTGTGTGTGTGTGTGTGTGTGTGTGTGTGTATGTGTGCATTCGCACATCTGTGTCAGCAATGGGTTCATTATAAGGGGTGTCCACAAACCTTTCAACATATAGTGTATGGGACACACATAATAGGAGAATGGACACACACACACACACACACACACACACACAAATGCACAATATTTAATATATACTGTAGGTATCCTATATTTAATATATAGGACAAATCAAAGCAACTGTCTAAAGATCTGAAAATGAGTCATCAATTCCCAGGGGAAGGCTAAAAGAATATAGCCAAGTCTTTTCAGCTTGCGGTTTCTACAGTGCAGAATGTTAATGACTGTTCTGGGAAATTGTGCAGATCAAGATGAGATCTAGAAGACCAAGAACATTCTCTGAAAGAACTCCTTGTACGCTGGTAAGGTAGGCAACTCAAAACCACACATATGACTGCATGAAAGTAGATGAGTCAAGAAGATGGTGCACCATTCCACTAAGCGTTACTTACACAAACATAACCCTTATAGTGAAGTAATAAGAAGGAAACCTGACCTGCGACCCCATCACAGGATTCAACATATATCTTGGAGCTACTAAACGTCTAAATGAGCCAGATGGATTTTGGACAAATGTGCCATGGACTGATGAATCAAAATACAACCCTGGGGCCAAAATGCAATGCATGCAAGATGGCACGAGTAAATCTCAGAACTAGCGGCCTTCTGCAAAAAAGCATTTACAAGCTGTGATTTCTGGCACACATATGGAATATGGGTCCCTTCATTTCACTGGATGCTACCAAGAACTACTATACTTACATACACTATATGTCCGAATGTTTGTGGACACCCTTTTAATGAATCAGCTATTTCAAGCTGCACCCATTGCTGACACATTGCACACACACACAGTTTGACTAGTTTCTGTAAAGAAGTACTTCCAATAGAATAGGACTCTGTGGAGCAGATAAACATGAACCTATTGCCACTATGCCTAGTGCTTAATGGACGGCCTGATGTCAAAAGAAAATTGTAGATATGTGACCATTTCAAGATTGGTACACTGTGTACTAAAACAGGTAGACTGTTGTGCATATGCATGAATCACTGATGCAGCCTAGATATGCAGAAATCACAGAGAATGTTACAAAGCAGCCAGTGAATTTTTATTAACTAAACCTACACCTTAACCAAAACGCAACCTACTACAGATAAATGTAATTGTAACCTAAACAAAGAGATCAAATTAACCTAACACTAGCCATAACACTTGGCCTTAAACATGACCTAACCCTTACCCTAACACTAACCCTAACCAAAGTAGAACATGAAGTTTTTACCAAAGGCTATGTTGTGTGTATTTGGCAAAACAGTGCCACTAGTGGATGGGAGCTCCCTGCAAATCTTCAGATGTGTACACAATATTAGGCAGGAGCTCATTCAAATGCTACGAATTTCCTGGGGTGCACTTTAGTGGTATGTGTACACATTTTATTACCTCTTGTTGCTCTGGAATGATGGTGCTCCATCCAATACTTTTGGGATGGGGAGTTGGGGAGTTGGAGATGAGGTGGGGCAGCGATCATCCAACATTCTGACCACACTAAGGCTCTTGTCACTGAATGCAATCAAATCCTAACAGCAGTGCTCCAGAATGTAGTAGTAAGCCTTATCTGGACAGTAGAGACAGTTACTCTAACCGAAGCAGGATAAACTCTTTTTTTTAATACTCTTGACTTTGGAAGAAACAATGAATAAGCAAATGTCCTTATACTTGTCCATATAGTGTAAAGTGTGATCGCTCATCACTACTACGTTACCACACAGTCAGTGGCTTCCATTTGAATTACATCACATGTACTCAAGAAGCTCTGTCATAACAATACTTCCTATTGAGGGGATTTAACTTACTGCAGTATAGCGCCAGAAAACCACTTGATTCTATATTTTTATGTCTTTCTGGAAATGTCTGCTGGGTCCTGTGGAATGTCCACAAGAGGGCTCTTTATGTGTTTTATGTAAGATATGTCAGTAGAACCATTAGCCTGAAGCATCAGGACTGGGTGAGCCAGTATGATGCAACCTAGTGTACCTTCTCAGGCTAGTTATTTGTGCTAATATTGGTGCTGGTATGAAAATCCCATTTCCTGGAATTGACCTGATTTTAAATATAGCCATATTTAGCCATTCTCTCCCTCTCGCTCCCTCCCTCTCTCTCTATCTATCTGACACTGACACCTTTTTGAGCAGGCTATTTGCAAATGTAATCTTGCTTTAGATAGTTCCACAACATGTCACTTATTCAACACACATACATACACACACACACACACACACACACAGTGCAGGTTGTGGCAGCTATGTTAAGTTCCAGGGCTGTGTTTAGCAGCAACATGCTTTAAAAAAGCGATTAAAGAGGTGCCTGTGTGGGGAAAGGTTGGCTCATTTTTCATCTTAAGATCATCTTAACCTCTGCACGCACTGCACACGGTGTACACAGCACCTTCGGAAGCGATGCAAGCATAAAACAGGAGCCTCTCCTTAATTTTGCAGAGCGCTCGAGATGTGACATTCACACAGCATCACGCGACCATGCACAAAAATAGGACTGAAGTCTATTTTTCATGGCTTTCGCTAAACAGACAGAGCAGCAGAAATGCAGTCTTGCACATTCTCATGGAAATACGCTGCCTCTTCAGCCCATTTAACACAGCTGATTATGATGAACCTTGAAGCAGGTTTTTGTATAATCATGTCACCATGGAATGAATAAGATGCTGCATGCTTTGCATACTGTTAGATAAATGTGGTTAGATAGCGTTCAGAAATTATCACTCAAAAAAAAAAGAAGAGTCTGGCTGTGCTGTTTTTGTCATTGGTCTCTATGCTGCAGATTCCTGGAAATACACTATATGTCCAAATGTTTGTGGACAACCCTTGTAATGAATGCATTCAGCTACTTTTAGTTGCACCCATCCCTGACACAGATGTGCAGATGCAAGCACACAGGTAATGCCAATACAATTGCAGGCATTCAGCGGTTAGAGCGCCGGGATATCGATAACAGGGTTGGGGGTTCGATTCCCGGGCTCGGCAAGCTGCCACTGTTGGGCCCTTGAGCAAGGCCCTTTACCCTCTCTGCTCCCCTGGCGCTGGAGTTGGCTGCCCACCGCTCTGGGTGTGTGTGTGTACTGGGTTAAATGTGGAGGACACATTTCGCTGTATAGTGTACACTGTACAGTGACAAATATGTGCACCTTTATCATCATCGCAGAGAGATGCAAAGAAAACAAACAACAAACAAACAAACAGATTCAACTCTGATAAGATTTTATAAATAGTGTGAAATCTACATTAATTACAGCAGTTGACTAACATTACTACTATCTAGTGACGGCTATGTTTCCAAAGGGCTTTTGCCCCCTGGTCTGCATGTGCACCCAGTAATGTTTGTAAACAGGAAACCCATCTAATTCCAGGTGTGGGCTAAAGGTGTATGAAGCCCCCCAGCATTGAGCTGTGGAGATGTGTTCTCTGGAATGACGGTGCCAATACTGGCCAATACTTTTGGGATAAGTTGGGGAGAAGGGGATGAGGTGGAGTGGTGATTATCCAACATTCTGACCTCACTAATGCTCTTGTCGCCAAATGCTCACCCATCAAATCCTCACAGCAAAGCTCCAAAATCTAGTTGCAAGCCTTCTCTGGACAGTAGGGGAAGCAGAATAAACTCTTCTTAATACCCTTAATTTTGGAAGAAACAATGAATGAGTAGATGTCCCCATATAGGTTGGAAGACAGCTCTCAAAATGTTGGTGTTCCAGATTTGATGTCCTAGTGTTCTGGTCTTTAATCTTACGTTAAGGTCATGGATGGGGATTTTACACACCTTATAACCCTTTCATGTGTGAAACTCCAATATTCAAACACTTGCGTCTGTTAGTCCCTCAAACCCTAAGGGCCCCACACTCTTTACAAATGGAGGTTCCTGAAGGGTTCTTGTGTTAGATGTACTGTTTCTTTCATTGTTGCAGAACCTTAACATTATCTAGACATTCTTTAACGTTACTGAGGTTCTTTATACTTCCACATCTCATTTACAACAATGGTCCTTTAACAAATAATCCACTGAAAGGTGCTTTAGGGAACCAACACTGGTTATTGTACAGCATCACTCAAAAAAAACCCTACTGGTATCCTTTATTTAGGATATATACATTTATCTATATTATGATTCAGATGTAGACTAGTCCTCATCCATATCCATACAGCTCTTTAAGAGTGGATGTCCATGCCTCATTCTCTCACTGTCAGAGCTACATAACTCCAATTTATACTCTTAGCAACCACTTAGCAGCACCATAGCAACCACATGGAATACCATAGCAACCACCTGGGAAACCATATGAACCACATAGTAACAGCCCAGCAGCTGCCTGACAGCCACACAGCAACTGCCTGACACTGGGCACCACTTAAGCTGCACAATCACTCTAATATTTAATGAAACTATATAATATGATTCCTTCCATATTCTTTAAATTACTACTTTAAAGTTCTACTCCAGTTTAAGCCGTTACGGTTTTAGTGCAGTTATTACAAATTACATATGACTAATTAAATGAGAGGACTGCTGATGTTGAGGACGATATGATGATTAAATTTTTACAATGTGTGTAAGTCTGTTTATTTATTGAAGACTTTCTAAATCCCTTTCTCACTGCAGCTTCGACTGGTAGCAATTTGAACTGGCTGAGCCTTCTAAAACGGGAGAAATACAATGCTGTAGAAATCCAAGCGAAGCTATCATTGATTACATTGATTGAATGAAATTTAAGAGGCACTAAAGGCATCCGGAAATGGACAGGGGTTAGCAATGATCATGTTACTTTCACAAGCAGGTCAAGTTAAACAGTGTTTGTCTTTGTAATGAAAAGGTCATGGTAGGATTTATGTGCATGGTTGATTGGAAGCCATTTCTTTTCCACATTGAATTGTGCAGAGTTTCACCATAGAGATACACTGCCTTCATACTCACTGTACTCTTACTGAAATGTAGTTGGATGATTGCTTCTTCTTAAAGAGATGAGTGAGCACCAAACAAGTGTAAAGAATCTCAACATAATGTACATGTTCTATAGCAGGGTTGCCCAATGCTGGTCCTGAAGATCTACCACCCTGCAGAGTGTAACTCCAACCCTAATCAGACATACTTGAACCAGTTAATGGTAAAGATCTTCAGGGTCAAGTGTGTTGGAATTGAACTTTCCAGGGGGGTTGATTTCCAGGACCAGAATTGGGCACTTCTGATTAAAGGTCACCAATGAAAAAAGGTGACCAATTAAAGGTTTTTCCTTATAATTCCACAGTCAACCAATTAGGAACATTTATATTTGAGAAGGAAATTAGAGGGGGGTGCTAGAACTTGGACAGAGAGTATTTTAGTGTGTGTGTGTATGTGTGTGTGTATGCACATTTTCACTTGAATGCATTAGACTGTATTAACCCTTTAAGGTGTATTATTCAGTAATTACAGAGACTTGTACAAACCAAGGAGGCAATTTACTTTAAGGGGTTAAAATAAGATTCCATTAAAAAGGGTATATGTGTCATATAATGAATTTATTCAGTATCTTAAATTGTTCTTTGATATTAAATGTGAAATATAAGTGTATACGTGTGAAATAGAGAACAGCTTAAATGTGGTTCAACAAGCCCATTTTACAGCTCTATGTTTTGGCCTTAATATGAAACCTGTTATGGCAGACTTCCAGTTCACAGCTAGGCGCCATGACATCTCAACGTTAGCATAGTCATAACTTTATTTTTATCACTGTAACAAGAATGTGGCTCTAATAAGTGTATTATAGCCTGTTTACACCTAGCATTAACATGTGGGTCCTATCTTGATAGTATCCGGATCTACTGTGGACGATTTCCTCTTACACCTTTCGCTAAAATGCATCTCCAGTGTGTCCAGCTGAGATCCAATTTTACTTTCTAGTGAAAATGCTCAAAAGTCAGCAGAAAGCCCCTCCCTCAGGATAAACTCTTTTTTAATACCCTTGAAGAAACAATAAATAAGTAAGTGTCCAGACACTTTTGTCCATTTATTGTATGTCGCTTCCATGTACTGAACTCATTATTTAACAATCTCATGTAAATATGTCTTTCTAGGGCACCTTTAGTTGTGGTATTTTACTGTAATGTTAATCTGCTCAGCATTACCAATGCACTCTGAAGCTTCACTTTAACATCTAGCAACAGCTTTGGTCTTCGGATGTTTGGTCGATTTGGGATAAGGATTTTCGCCCTGAAAAAAAATGACCGAGGGATGTAAAACCTGAGTTATGCATACAATCCATCTAAAAAAGAGAACGACGCCTCAGAAAACCATACACTTCTTAAAGGTAGATAAGAGAGCAATATGCAAAGCAGATGACTGAAACTGATTCTTTTGACAGTTTATTTAGAAGAGAAATAGCATCTCAAACACCAAAGCCAGTGGTCCTCACTACAGATTTCTTTCAGAATCTGTTCAACCTAGAGCCTTAAGCAGTGACAGCACAGCCTCTTTGGTTGCATCATGCTAGTTTATGCATTGATTTGCAGCATTAGGTTTATATTGATGGCATATGCACAGTCATATTAGATCACCCCTGGTTTGAAAAGAACTCTGCCCATCATATTAGCTCCACTTACCATATATAAGCCCTTTGTAGTTATCTAATAACAGACTGTATCCATCTGTTTCTCTGCATGCTCTGTTCGCCTCCTTCAACACGGTTCTTCAGTGGTCAGGACCCTACAGGAGCACTACAGAGCAGGTATTATTTGGTGGTGGGTCATTCTCAGCATTGTAGTCACACTGACTGACTGAGTGGTAGTGTGTGTTAGTAGTGTGCTGTGCTGGTACGAGTGTACAGCAGTTGTGCTAAAGCTTTTAAACACTGTGTCCACTCACTGTCCACTCCATTAGACCCTAGTTGGTCCACCTTGTAGATGTAAACTCAGAGACAGAAGCTCATCTGTTGCTGCACAGTTTGTGTTTGTCATCCTCTAGTCCTTCATCAGTGCTCACAGTATGCTGCGCACAGGACCATCGTAGGGTCCTGACCTTTCAAGAACAGGGTGAAAGGAGGGTAACAAAGTATGCAGTGAAACAGAGCTGATTTAACGGGCGGAATTCATACCAATCCAGCGGTGGTAAAAATATTTTTGTCATTGCCTACATCCACTATGATACACATAACCTAAAGATTATGTGTGGAATTCAGGAAGGCTGCAATGCAGAGGTAATAGCAAAGGGTTTTGTGAAATTGTGTGGTGGTGTAATAGAAATGGCAGGGCTTTGTAAATTTACATAAAGCTATTGGATTGCACATCGCCACGGCTGCTACTCTGCCAGGCAAAAGAAGGCCAGGTGATGCTAAGAGCACCTATCTGAGATGTGCTCTTTATTTTAATGTGATGCATAATGGATACAAGACATGTGGAATTGAATGACTAGCAGATTTCCAGGTCAGACAATTGGTCAGAAAGGCTCAGAAAGGCTCTCAGCAGGTGTATCCACGTTACACCTAAACCTAAATCACCTAAATCAGAACTGGTGGAACTCTCTGCGTGCTAATTTAGAATCATGCGATGTCACAGAGCTTCGAATCATAGTATTCTACGTCACAACGTGTGTTTGATGACGTAACGTACGTTCTACTAATTAAAAGCCTTTTCAACAAACTGGATTGACTTTGATCAAGCTCACAATGTGCCGTTTAAACGAGGCAGCGCGCTCCTCAGGAATTAAATGGACAGGCTGGTTCTGAATTACCACAGTGCACATGCAGGTATTGCACCGCTAGGGGTCAGCATGGCGCTGCTTTCCACCGTCGTTTGCGCTGATTAAGTGTGCAGTACTCAGAGGACTACAAAATTCGTGAGTGCTGGAACACGCCTACACCTCAGACCATTTCACTTCAGCCTGGAGACCTAAAAATCAGCTTCAGAACTGGTACGGTTTAGGAAATCTGACCCACTACTGATGCTTGCTTCTTCTGTAGCCAGTCTTTGTGACACTGAAATCAGTGTCACTCTGAAGCTTAGGAGATGTTCTGAGGACTAATGTGGTTTCAGTTCATTACACTGGTTCAATACACTGTAGAGAAAGTTAGCTAGCTACCCAAATCAGAGTTTGCAGTTGGTTAGCTCTCCTGTTGGGCTGGACCGAATAGAACACAACGCCTCAATATCTAAATGAAGTCTAAAGGAGTCGCTTTCCCCCTCAGGTCAATCGATAATGTCAATCAGCTCTCACGATTTGGCTCAGATCCTACTGAAACCACATGTTATACGTCAAAAAACAGGGATTCACGTCGACTGTTTGACATATCCAAGCGCTTTGAACTCCAAATGCCACTAGTTTACGCAGTTTCACGTGATTAGTGTCTTTACTTTCACCCCCTTATTCGGTGGTCTCTAAAAAAGCTGCTGTTTGAACTGCAGGTTACTTTTGCATTCGCTGCGTTGCGTTAATGATCAAGCTGAGCATGTGGGCGTTGAAAGCACTGCATCCATCGACTGACTAGCGCAGCCCCCCATTTCTACACGGGTGCGCGCGCGCTACGCTGGTACATCGCATCCATCCTCACTGGCTGGCCTTAGGTAACGGTCGCCGTGGTGCTGATTGTGTATTGTAGATGAAAAGCGGCGGTAATGAGTGAGTGAATGGAGTCGGAGTGTTGGGGAAATGGGCAGCGCTTGCGCTCCGAGAGCGTTTCAGCACCACTCCGGGCGGACAGCGCAACAGCTCGGATCCTGATGCGGGGGATTCCTCTCTGAATTTTTGGACCGCCGGGGTGATGGAGCTCGCCTCCCTGGAAGCCAGCGTACCTCATCTGATTAACAAGGCACCAAATAATCAGCTCTTGCCTGGGTCTAGCTGATAATGCGGGAGCTCCTGGTCGATACGCAGTAAAGAAAGCAGCAGGACCAGCTACAACGGTGAGTGGGAAATGGGTCAACTTTGAAATTTACACAAATTTACAGTTTTCAGACGAGCAACTGACTTAGGAGTATAAGTGAACAAGGCAGGTCCAGACATTCTTATCAAATGTGTTGTTACCTCTGGACTGGAATGAGAGGCATGTGTCTGTGGCGACACATTTCATTGAGAGGTTAGGCTACTGCATACTACTGAATGAGGACGCTGGTAAACTGGTGAGTAATTAGGAGGGGCAATAAGAGAATTTCTGTGCTTTATTAAAAGGGATTTGTGCAAAGCTCCAGTGAAGCAGTAGCAAAATAAGAACCAAAACTGAAAGTTTCATTTTTGACTCATTTTATAAGGTCTGTAGTGTTGTCTAACGTTTTTACCACATTTCTGACAACAGGTCCTGTCTGTGTGCCATGTGCAACAATAGAGAACATAGTGACACAGAGCTGAAGACCTGATCTTATAATCTTGACTTTGAGATTGGTCTAGACCATAAAGCTGCTGGGCAGGTTAATAATGTCATGACAGGGATACAAGAGTGTCTTTCAGAGCATGTTTTAGGGTGGGATAAAAGTGCCATTAAATGATCTTTGGAGTGATGTCACAGAGGAACCACTGTGGGTTCATTAAGAACAATGGGCCTCTTTCACCAGTACCCTTCTTAAAATGTTTTTGAGAAAAGTCTCTACAAAAAGTCAGCATCAGATTCATGTGTTTTTAAATGACAGACCCGTCTGCAGCTCTGCTTTAATGATGACCAATTCTATTGTCCTTGTACACTGAATAAATCCCAAACAAGAACACATGCTTGAAAGTCAGAATCCTCACGAAAACTACGTACATAGTATTAAAGATTAAAGTTCTTCTTAAGAACAGTTGGTGAATCAGGCCCTTCCAAGGGAGGCTTGAGAAATTTCCACTCAAAACCCCTCAGCTGAGATTTCTTTACAGAACCAAAAGATTTTGTGGCATCACTCCAGACAATAAAATGTCCTAAATGGTTCTTGGCCTGAATTAACAGATGACTGGACATTTGTGGGTGCTCTTTAAAAGTGCTTTTAAAATTGGACTTGCAAAATGCAAGGATTAAAGAACCATTCAATGATCAGTTCTTTCAGGAACCAAATATCCGCTGGATGCTTCTTTGCTTGGGCATGCTGATTAGCTCTACGAAAACTCTTTAATTGGTAATCTTGGCTTGTTACCTTGGATGTGAGATTGGTCCAGACCACATAGCTTCTAGGGAGGTTAATAATGCCATGGCCTGGATTTGAGAGAGTGTATTTGAGAGAATATTTAGGGTCTTTGGAGTGTTGTCATAGTAGAAGCACTATGGGTTCCCTAAAGAACCATTTAAGTGATGTTTAAGAAATTCCCCACATGAAATCAGTCAGCTGAGGTGTTCTTAAGGGGAGAAGTGTTTTTTTCTGTGGCATCACTCCAGAAAATAACATTTCCTAAATGGTTCTTGGCCTGAATTTGCAGTTGAATGGATGTTCATGGAGTTTTTTAAACATCTATTACAATTGGACTTCTCATTTACAAAAACAGATAGTTAAAGAGCCATCAATTGAAGAGCCCTTTCAGAAACCAAACATATGCTACATGCTTGGGAAACTCTTTAATTAGTCATCTTTGCTTGTGATCTTGGCTGTGAGATTTGTCCAAACCACAAAGCTCTTTGGCAGCTTAATAATGCCATGGCCTGGATGTAAGAGAGAGTGTATTTCAGAGTATATTTTAGGGTGCCATAAAGTGTCATAAATGGGTCTTGGGAGTGATGTCATAGTGGAAGCACTATGGGTTCCCTAAAGAACCATTCAAATGTTTTTTCAGAAGTTCCTACTTAAGACCACTCAGCTGAGATGTTCTTTAGGGAGCCAAAAGTGTTTTTTGTGGCATCACTCCAGAAAATAATGTTTCCTAAATGTCTCCTTCATGCAATTTATTTTTGGTTAGGCATGCTTTATAGGTCTATGAATTCTCTTTAATTGGTAATCTTGGCTTATGATCTTGAGAGATGTGAGATTGGTCCAGACCATAAAGCTGCTGGGCAGGTTAATAATGCCATAATGTGGATTTAAGAGAGTGTGCTGATGTCAAAGAAGAACCACTAGGGTTCCCTAAATAACTATTTAAAATCATGTTTAAGAAATGCCCACTTTAACCTATTTAATTAAAATAGTCTTTAGGTTTTCTTCTTGTGGCATCACTCCAGGTAAATGGTTTTTGGCTGGACTGAACAGTTAAAGGAATGTGTGGAAGTTTCTTTAAAAGTGGACAGATTGGTAATCTTGGCTTGTGATCTTGGCTGTGAGATTGGTCCAGACCTTAAAGCTCCTGCCATGGGTTGTCTTGGTCTTAGCCTTTAGTCTTGGAGATAACTTAATGTGGATAACGCACTGCTGGCAGCATGCCTGCAGAATCCTGCTGTTGTACCGGGACAAGCCTTGTCTAGATCTTAGCCTTATTGAGTATTGAGGGCTTATGCCTTCTTGGGTCCCATCTTGATTAGAGTGCCATTATAATACTTTTGGCTGTGCACTCAGTTTATATTAACAAAAAGAGGATGCAGACGTTATACTTTGGTTAGCAATTTGGAAAATAATCAGAATGTGAAATAGAAGAATGTGTAAAAAAAATGAGAAGAGTAAAAAAAAAAATTCACCCATTCTACACGGCATATGCACCCCCCCCCCCCCCCCCCAACAAGAAACAGGCTAAGAGGAATTCAGAGGCGGCAAAGATGGCTTTCAGTTTTGCAGATGTCAAAGCTTGAAGCAGTGCATATGAGCTTGGTTGGGACCACGTTGGTCAGTGAAGTATGTTCTCCATGACCTTTCCGTAATGCCACACTGACACTTACAGTATGTGGTAGCATAAATGTCACACAATTATCTACCGTGAATGACGGCCGATGATTGTATGGAGCTACGATTTATAGTTCTTCCTCCCTTCCAGTAGTGATTGTGGGTGTCGATCTGAAGGACTTTTTGGGCAATTGCTGGTGCTGATAGCCTGCAGCTGTGCGTTGTTTCAGCATGGCTTTGTCACGGCCTGCAGCTCCACTGCATGCACTTTAAATTTAGAGCAGCTGTTTTTTCAGAACAAGGTTTATGCTTGAGGTTAATCACACTGCATTGTGTGGGGGGCTGCCCGGAAAAAAAAAACTGTTAACATTTAGCTATAATCGTTGTTTTCTCAGAGCACCTGCTCTTTTCACAAAACACTGTTTATTTTGCCTCTGATTTGCTGCTCTTTCCCACAGATCACAGTATCTCCCGCCACTGAGAGGTGTTAACAAAACAGATGGTGAAAGGAAATTAGATTAGTCATATTTCACCTCCTGTATGCACTCGCCGTATATAGAATAACATATTTCAGCCTTACTTAACTGGCCGATTTTGCCCTGGAATCACTATCTATAATTTAGATGCTCCTCCAGCATGCTAGCTGCATGGATGGAGTATTGGCTTGCTCTGTATGCTTAATGCATACACCGTCTACACATTTGGCATTTATTATTGATTACTCCGTACGGTAACTGTATTCCATCAACTCAACGGAGACCAGATGCTAAAAGGTTTTCTATTTACCACTCAATCAAAAGTATATGATGTATGGAGGTCTGTGATGTGATGGATTGGCTGGCACCCCTTTTATTATGGGATTGGGAGCTATTGAGTTCTTCTGGCTTCACTAATGGTGAGATGGAACGTGTGATACTGTTAGAATAGGGATAATTATAGTATTTCAGTTTATTTCCCAGAATGGGCAGGTCATTAATGTCATGGCATGGATATAAGAGAGGTTATTTCAGAGTATCTTTTACAGGATCTTTTACAGACCTGTATAGTCTTAAGTGCCATAAAGGGATATTTGGAGTGATGCCATAGAAGAACCGCTATGGGTTCCCTAAAGAATCTCACTTGAAACCACTCAGTTGAAATGTTCTTTAGGGATCCAAAAGTGTTTTTATCTGTGGCATTATTCCAGGAAGTAAAGTTTCCTAAATGGTTTTTGGCTTACACGAGCCGTGCAATGAACTTTGTGAAGGTTCTTCAAACTTTTTAAACTTGCATATCTATTTAAGAAAATCAACTCTTTTTATAGAAACATCCAATGAAGTGTTTTAGGAACCTGACATCTCCTAAATGCTCATTTACTTGGGCATACAGCTTTACAAAAAACTCTTTAATTGGTGCAGATCCTTTATTTGTGGAGGTTCACGCAATTTTAAAATGTTCTCAGTTTTATGCTAAAAAAACAAACAAACAATGTTTTAGAAGAAAATCCTGTGGTTTTATAAATAACAATGATCATAATAGAGAGCTAGACTAGAAAGAACCTTCTTGTGTCGTGACTCAGAACCAGTCATGCTCAGGCATGGTCCAAGTCAACCAGGCCTACTGTGAGTACAAAAAGAAGGGAGTGTTGTTGATTACATTTAATATAATATAATATCATATATCATAATTATAATCATAATATCAAATAATATCATAATATCAAAATCCACCTTCCGCCTTCCAAAGAAGAGGACCTGCATCTGTGGTTGAAGTTGCTAAATTTAAAACATCCATCCAAACATCCACACATCTGCTAATGATTTTGTGGAGGGGAAACTCAGTTAGGCAGACGTTAGCCTAAGAGCTACCTTAGGAGGCTCACAAGCACTGATGTGTCAGCTTCACCAGACCTTCATAACCAAGCTGTTTCTCTGGGTAAGGATGTTCTGGTGTTGGTTTCTTCTCTCCATAAAATAGAGCAGACATGTGGATGTTTGAGTGGATGTTTTAAATGTAATCATAGTCTTTAATCTTTAATTAAGTCTTTAATCATAGCTGCAGGTCCTCTTCTTTGAAAGGTGGTAGATATAAGTTACATGGTGCTCCACAGCACGCCGATCTTTTTGTGTTGTGTTCGTAACACTGTTGTTCAAGTGAACTTCTCCTCTTCTTCCAATTATTGTGAGACCAATAGAGCATATTATACCACCCATTGTATGTTTAGTATCGCTGTGGTGATCTATATCAGTGGGTTGCTGCCGTACCGGAAGTTCTAACACAGCGTAAACAAAGATGCCCCATTGTGCAATGGAAAATAAGGTGCATGGCATCGCTCAAAGAACCTTTATAAACACCTCTTTTAATCCCTCAGAATCAAGCAGACTGTTTTTTTGTCACTGTGCCTTTAAGATCACTGTAAATGACCTCTTTTCTGGTGAGCTGCCCTGTATTGAGCTTCATTGAAAAAGCAATGTAGGCTCCCACACTCCTTATAACATCAATGTCAAAGCTGCAGCCTGAATAGACGTATGTGTATAAGTGAGTGAGTTCCTTTTTCCAGAAATGGCTCTTTATAGAACCTTTTGTTCAAAAGTTCTTTAAGGATACATGTGTGGTTCATCTGCAATGTCACTCTAAAGCCCTCTATCTGGCACCTTTATTCTTAAGGGTGCATTTCTCTGGGACAGCCTATACAGAAAAGATCGTTCAGTACGTGTTTTCAAACAGAGCCACAGTTCAGTGTAATTGAGACACTTTGCCAGATATTGATAGGTCAGGGCTGCTGCCGTGAACTGGCACTGGAGCAAGTTCTAGTTGGATTCTGCCTCCGAGCACACTGGAGAGTTTGTTGTCAGCAAATGAGGACTTTTTTAAAAGATCAAAACCCTGTGCCACAGGGGAAGCTCCTCTCCTATCACGGCTTAATTATGTGAACCAACTGACGACGCATAAATCCAAATTTAGATTTTTATTCGGCTTTGTGTTTCGGGCTCCTACGTATAGATTTTCTGCACGTTTTACCAGACGGCTCCCTTTGGTGTGTGCAGAGTGGACGTGTGTACACGGAGCACAGTTATAGCCCTAATACATTCTTCACATCAGACCCCTATGGAGAGGCATAGGGCAAGGCTGGACATAGATTGATTAAGTCTGTATCTTATTTCTTGCATGCTCTCTCTCTCTCTCTTTCTCTCGCTCTCTCTCGCTCTCTCTCTCTCACTTACACTCACGCACAGACCTCTGCTGAAACCTGCTGATGTGCTGATGCTGCAATTTTACGTAAACCCTGCAAAAGCCCTTTACATTACATTTCTCTACAGCAGAGTTCTACCATTACTTGTTGTGTGTGTGTGTGTGTGTGTGTGTGTGTGTAAGTCAGTGTGTGTGGGGGTATGTGTGCGTAATGGGACTTTTCTAGTCAAACAGAGTGCCTGCACTCTAGCCCATCTTCCTCTCTTTCCCCCCTAGCAAAGGCCATCTGCTCAGCAGAGGGTCTGGCCAAACAGCTCAGTTGCTGGGTGAGAGAGCAGACCCACCGCTGTCCCGGCTGCCGTCAATCTCTCTCGACCCCAAGCAAAACCTGCAGTCAGTGAGCTACTATGAGCTCAGTAACTTCTAGCAGTCGCTGAACTGACCTCCTTTTTCATAACTATTATTATTATTAACAGCTCTATATCAGCAGAGCACTCTCACATGGAGAAGCTGAATGAATTGAATGCAATGGAGGCCTTGACGGGCTGGCTCCTGGCTTTGGCCCTGCCTTGGCTCATTCCAGAGTCATCGCTCGCAGTGGGATAGTTGCAGGGTATTGTCCGTTTCTCCAGCCCGAGCCAACTCATTAGGGTCGGATCGGTGCTGGCTTCAGAATGTAAAACAAGAGCTTTGTTAACGGGCCGGGCCTAAGCTCTCCTCCAGCCGCTGATTTGTGTTTGTAGGACCATGGTACCGCAGTGTTTGATTCGGAGTGTGCTCGACAAACAAAGGCATATTTGGAAACTCTCAGCCATGAATGACGAGAATATCACCATTAGTCAGATGGGCTTACAGTGACTTGGCGGAGAAGCGATGGGGGTGTGAAAGAGGGAGAATATATCATTCATTGCACTTCAAACACTCATGATTGTGTAGTTGTGATCACGTCTTCATTCACACTGAAGAGCAGCAGATGGAAATTACAAACAGAACATTTGAGGAAAGGTCTTTCAAATTGCCTTAGAGTCTAAAAGCAGCAGTGCAGCGCTTTTAAATGGCTCTGTGTTTGGCCTTATAGTTCAAGGAAAAATCTTTCATTGGTTTAGAACCTTTATATTATATAGAGTTCTATAAAGCAATCTTTACCTAGTTTAGATCTTTTGTATCTATATCTATAACTGCTTTATCTATAAACTTTATAGAGTTCTATAAAAATCTTTAATTTGTGTAAAACGTTTATATTATGTAGAGTTTAATAAAAATATTTAATGTGTGTAGAACATTTAAATTATGTAGAGTTCTATAAAACAATCTTTCATTAGTTTAGATCTTTTTATTATGTAGGGTTCTATAAAAATATTGAATTAGTTTAGAACCTTTATATTATGCAGTTCTGTAAAAATATTTAATTGGTTTAGAACCTTTATATTATGTAGAGATCTATAAAAACTCTGTCACTAGTTTAGATCTTTTGTATCAATGTCTATAACGGCTTTATTTATTAAACTTTCTATAACAAATAATATAAAACATAAAAATATACAAATATAGGAACCTATATATTATGTAGGGTTCTATAAAATATTGAATTAGTTAAGAACCTTTATATTATGTAGTTCTATAAAAATATTTAATTTGTTTAGGACATTTATATTATGTAGAAGTTCACTGAAATGTAGGTTCCTTACATAATGTAAATGTACAAATCTACAAAATCTGTTATTTAAAAAAATGAAGACTGTCTGTTTTTCTGTCCAGCTCTGTTCACACTGGCCCTTTAAAAACAATCTGATCTACAGAAAGGTTCTTTAGGTAACCATAACTGGTTATTCTATAGTACTGCTTCAAAGAGCTTAAAATGACAGGAGGAAGGAACATGCGAATGTGAGCTCTCGCTGAGGAAGGCTGGTGAGCTGAAATGCGTCTGTGCATTTTGTCTGTGAGTTCAATAAATATTCAGTAAATGAAATTAGTGCTAGCCTACGCTTCTACAGTTGGAAGTTCTCTAGTTTCAAGTTTTTTCACAAAGAGGGAAGCCTGTCTGTGTTTCGAAAGTCAGCACTTGTGCCAGACCCAGGCTCAAATTCTTCTTCTCCAGTAACTTTAAATAGCGAGATCATTGTCAGCCAGTATGTCGAATGAGTGTAAGATCAGCATTCGTCACTGGACAACATGGTGGCCACCCAAATGATCCATTTTCAAGCCAATTTGAACCAGGCTCAAGGTGAACCAGCTGATAAGAGAGTGAAAAATTGAAAAGTTTCAAAGTTGTCAAGCAGATCTTGAGTAATTATCAAAACTGAAATAAGCCAGCTTTGCCAGTGGGGAGCCCGTCTATTCTGAGTTCCTCCGAGGCAGATCCTCATGCATGCTGAGAGAATCCCTACGTCACAGCAGTCAGCGTGTCCCCCCTTAGCGTGCCTCCTGTTAAATGGAGTGTGAAATGAGCACATTTAGCTAGCCCACTAGCATCATGCTCATGACATGGGCTCTTCCGCACTTTGGAGCCAAACTCACACGTTCCCGGATACCCCCTGCCAGTCACACCAGAGTCCGTGTCTTCTCTCATCGGCTCACATTATTCATTTCATCCATATGCATAACTTGTACAAACAGCCCTGCTTTCTGAACGTAAAGTGGAATGAGTGGCTAAGCACAAGTCAGTGCGAGTGGCTTTATTTGACATGAAAGAGTTAGTGAGTGAGCACTGTGCAAGTTGCCCACCGAAGTTATGCTGTATCACACACATCAGCATAACAGCTTTATGTAATGTAGCTAAAGAAAAGGCTCAGATTTATCATTTAGATGCAGTTGCAGCTCTATGTGGTGTGACTCTTTTATTAGACGGCCCACAAGTGCATTCTCAAGGCTCTTTCATATGGAATTGCATTGAGTGAGGGGTTCTGCCATGCACTACTTCTGTACATATTTCTAACTGGAAGGTCTATGTGACCAAAAGGATCTGACTTACCATGATTTATACATGAAGTGGGCGATAACTTATACATGATGATACATGATGATGTTTCTGTGCCTTTCCTTTGTTCTTATGAAAGCAGTGAGGAGGAGGCAGATTCTCGAGGGGGAGGCAGGAGGCAGGTGTCTGGAATCTGCAGCTATAGAACCAAATGAGCTTGGGATGGGAATGTGTAATTGTCCTATCCTTCCATGCTCCGCCCACTAATGCCTACTTTCATAGCTTTAGTTGAGAGGGAGGACAAGCTTCACAGGATGCTGACAACAATCTTGTTTAACCTAATGAGAAACTGTGGCACACATCTCAGGTTGTGTAAATGTAGAGGATGAGCAATCCCAGCAAAAAAGGTTCTATGTAGTACTGATACAGGGGTGACTTTCAACAATACATGAACTCTTTTTGATGCTGCATAAAACATATTTTTTATTAATCCAAAGAGCCTTTAGCAAGGTAAAGGAACCATTTAAGCATCCAAATAGTTCTTTGAGTTGTCTCAATAGGTTCATTGCCTTTACTAAAGATCCCTTGAACAACCCCTTGAGAGAAAGTTCTGTAGAGTTTGACCATTTCAGTTTTGTTAGCTAGATTTGCTAGCTATGTAACTTCTTATGTCATAGCATATGCTATTACTTGGCATGGCCAATGGTATGTTAAGATATTTGCCAATAGCATCATGCTTAAAATGGAAAGCACAACAATAAGCTTTCAATGGGCTTTGAGCTTTTGGTAAAACCTAATTATATGGGAGTGGAGTTTTCATCAACATATTTTAAGCAAATTTTTACATTGTTATTCAACTTCTTTTCAGGTTTATAATTTTTTTTTATCAATTTAAATACATTCTGTTCATGCAAATAAAAAAAGATACCTAAATGTTATATTAATCAGTGCATCCACTGCTTTCATGCTCTTAGGACGCAAAATTAATTAAACAAAATGCAAAAAGCTGGGTAACATTAAAGTTTCTCTGGAACCTTGCTTTATAATGTATTTCTCATGCTGTAGAGAGCTTTAGACTCTTATATAGGACATATGGAAAAACAGTCTAGTTTGCTTGCACTTTTGTGATATTTCAATAATTTGCTTAAATTGAATTGACCACTCACCTTGCAAAAGTATGAAAGATTTACCCCTGAGCCAGTCATCTGCTCCAAATATTCCTTTCTTTGTTATGAAAAAGTCCTCAGAACTCCTCAGAACCTGCCATGAGAACAAGAGCGGAAGTAAATTTGTCTAAATTATCAGGGCAAGACATGACAGAAAGGCTTTGCAGGGGAATGTATAATGGGGAATGTATTGTGTCTGTCAAACTATCCTGATCATATGAAGGGCAGTGCTGTTTTTATTTCATGCTGTTTTTTAAACATGGAAAAGTTTGAGTACCACACTCACAGCTCAATATAAAACTGCTAATAGCCAGACCTATGCTAGAGCCAGGCTGCAAGATTAGCTAAACTTGGAATCACTGTATTTGCTACAATGGCATTACAAAAATATTACTGAACTTTTCAGCCTATACATATTATGGTTAGCTGGGTAGCCTGAGCTGAAAGTTTGAAGGGTGGTTGGCTTTTCTTAAGCAAATCCATTCTACAACTGGATGGAAACCTGACTTGAGCCAGAGAGACAAGCCGCCCAAAGTGTGATGCAGCACAAAGTATCTGTAAGATCTTGGGACAGTTTGTTCATGGGTATTTACTGTAGCTGTAAGGAAGATGGAGATTAAGTGAAAAGATCTACATCTAGTCTATCGGTTACTTTGCACAGTTTCTCATCCAGTTGAAAGGGACTTTTGGAGCATCCAGGAAAGCTCACCAATATTGCAATAGCTAAAAGGGAATGCATTTATTGGTGCAGCATGAAAAAGGTCTACCAATTCTACCACATACCAGAATAGTGTGCCACAGTTTCTCTCAGTATGTTGAACAGGACCTTTGCCAACATTTTGGAAAACCTGTACAACCTTTGCAATACTAGCAACAAAAGAGCGTGTTCACAGGTAGAGCATGGATAAGACATTTCGGTCCTTGAATGCAGGCCTCCATGGACCTTGTCACAGGGAGAGGAGCTTCATACTGATAGGTGTGCTTTGTTGTACTCTTTCAGCCTCTGAACGTCGGGGAGGAGCCGTGCCTCATTCAAGCAGCTCTAACAATGCGGAGCGGGCCAGCTCTCGGCTCATTACAGGGAGACAGAGGACGTGGCTCCACAGTGGAGTCTCAGGATTTGATAATGAGATGTAATTATTTACCATGAGAGGCCTCAATTAATAATGCATGGGCTGCAACCCGGGGAGAGGGGTGCACAATGCTCTGCGAGCAGCATGGCGAAGCATGTTAATTGTTGTAGTTCTGGGAGGAAAAGAAAAGGCTGCAGGGATTTAATGAAAGCCTGCGTCTTCTCTTGGCTGCAGTGGCTGCGTGCCTCTGCAGATGAGCACGCCTGTGTGTGCGCATGGTGAAGGGAGACCCCACAAGTCCTGATTTATCTGATGTCACGCAGGGAGTGGGTGACCCGCTGTAGATGCGATTGGATTACTCCACAACCCGCTCCCATCCTGAGAGCAAAAGGTGGAGGCTCGGAAGACCCTCTTATTGTTGGTGCGTCCACATGCTGACATTTCGGAACAGCACTGGAGGATTTCTGATGCATCCAGAAGGCATGGTCGCATTGTTCCACACCAGCCAGAGCTCTGTCCTTGTTTATCTGCGGCTGTGCAGAAAGCGCGGCTCGCAGGCTCTCTCTCTGATCTTTTCCAGAAGCGCGTCAGTTGCACGCCGCGGGAGCCGCCTGCTCTGGAGGTGTGCCTGGGCTGAAGGCACAGCTGTCGTCACACCTGAGCACACTCCGCAGGTGTTCCGGCACAGCAGAGCACAAGGTCTGTTTGGGTTTTGCTGTACGGAGAAAGCATGGTTACATCTAACGTGCACGCTCATTTCCTTACCAGTGCAATCTTCTTTGATGTCACGGTAACGGCCGCCAGCCTATAATCTACTGTGTGCTGCTGGCCTTACATACATAAAGCACATTTAAAGCGTTATCTGCATAGAAAATGAAGAGCCTATCGCTGAGCTAATCCATTCCATTACAGGCGAGAGCTTCTCTGCGATTAACTGGGGTTCATTCTGCTTCTGTGTGAGACCTGGCCTTATTTATTTTGGTATGCAGCCCTGCAGGCCGTGCAGCATCTAGCGATAATGGCAAAATGGCAAATTTCCTAAGGATATTAGACACACACACACAAGCACACGTACACACAGTCATGCAAAGCATATGGTGGGAAATGAGGGCTGTTTGAAAGCTCTCTCGGCTCTTGGTTGTGCTATGTGGGCGTTCTCTCATTGTCTTTCCCGCGGGGGACGCTCTTGTTGTGTTGCGGGGGAAGGTTGAGCTCCGAGATTAATGAAAAGCACCGTCTTATTCCGTAAAAAAAAAAAAAACAACACATCCCCTCAATCTACTTAACGGCACACGTTCCAGTAGCTCGCTGGTGACTTGGGTTTGTGTGCTCCCATGTGTGCTGGGGGCCACTGTTGCGATTTCCTCTTCTAATACCCCAGAACTGCCTCGGGCTCGTTGCTTCCCAGGGTTTGCCACAAACTTGTCACATCCATCATTGCCATCCGCATTCGGCTGCAGCTACTTGTTGCGTAGAATGGAAATAAATAAATAAATACGAAAAAGAATGTGGTGAAAACAAATGTACTGAAAGAATATTGAATATGAGCCAAAAGAATCACTAAAAGAAAGAGGTCTCTCAGATCCATAGTTCAGCGCTATGACAGAGGAGAAGAAGCAACAGAGAGAAAGATGTCCTAGATTTAGCAACAGTCGGCCATGTGGTAGAAAATGTTTAGAGATGAACTCCAAACTACCATCCAGAATGTGCTGCAGAGGGATCTTTGAACAATACCATAGAAGAACCAGAAAAGAACCGTGTTTGGAGATGCAGTTCAATTGGAAACGGACCTATAGCCTATGGATCGCTGGTGGGCCAAAAGTGTTAAACTTCTATTACTAAAGAATAGCCCCAGAAGTCCCTGTAGTTACTAAATAACATGCATTAGTGTGTAATAAGCCTTGGAGCGTTAAGGGTTTTTACCAAGGTCATTTCCGAACATGCTTCCTTATGGAGTCAAATGTGTCTCTTCTATAGCATCACCCAAAGAATTCTTTGTTGTTGCACCGTTATTTATTTTTTTTAAGTGTATATTAATCCAGGGTCACACTGCCGGTACACTAGTTCTAACTTAATCTCATTTAGGAGACCCCACGGGCTCCTTGCAGGTCTTCCACAGAACTACTGAACACGCTGCAACTGTCAAAGTTATTCAGTAAAACAGCAGGCCTGCTCTTGGTCTTGCTGTTATTTGTCCCTGGGCTCAGGGAATATGGCCCATAGAAATTCTGTAATAAGCAAGCCGCAGCACTCTTGTAAAGAACGTGGGGCTTTTTTCCGTTTAGATCCGCACAACCTGACATTGTAGGCACTGCCTCAGCAAAGTCAGAAACCAATGAATTATGTAATACAAAAACAACAGGAATCCATTATTATTTATCCATGCTGATAGGACATACGCTGCGGAAGACAATTTGAGAAGGCAATGGTTTTTCCCTTTAGACTGTGTGGTGCAGGGAACTTCAGGGCGAAGGGGAGTGGATAGGGCACTTTTTCAACTCATTTGCAAATGGACTAAAATTATAATTTCTCACTTGTTCAGCTAAAGATCCAAAAAATGGAGGAATATTTTCTGCATTTTTGTTTTTTGTGAGCAACCATATATAGAATTTTTTTGCTCCTTGCATCCCCCCCCCCCCACCACACACACACACACATTCTGGAAGTGTAATTCATGCTTTAAACTACGTACCACTAAAGGACATGCTATACACACTTTCTGGTCAAGCTGAGAGACACAGAACCATCAATAAAAATTATGTGTACTGATGTGGTACAGTTATATTACCAGATTTTGACACCAATATGACTATGCAGTTCTCGCGAGAGTCGTCCTGCCCACTTCTCCAGATATGCCCTGTGCAGTTAGCAGCAAGCTGACCCCTGAGGAGCAATGACTTGCTATTCTTGCTATTATAGTCAGTGGAGCATCACAATGGCTTTAAAACTTTTTTTATTTTAGGGTAAAAATGCTACATAGTGGTGCAATGAAATAACTACATTTTGGGAAAAGAAAGATGCCCTTAGCCCCTCTTCCCAATCTAATGTCCTTTAAATACCATCTGTACCATGTTCAAGTGTCCATAACAAACCTTCACAACCGTCCTCCCTTTTACTGCCATATCTCTCAATCTCTGAGTTCTCACCACTCTCTTACTGTCTCCTCCAAATCCTCATTTTTTTAATTTATATTATAGAAGCAAGTCCTATCAGAGTTTCATATTGAGAGCTTTACATTTTTTATATCTTATCTTATCTGAAGTAAGGAAATCCTAAACATCTCTATCAAGCTTTATGATCAATTTTTATGATATTTTTTAAGCAACTGATAATATATGCACATTTCAGCTACATGGACTTACACCTAATGAAACCACAGAAAATTGTAAATTGAAGTTCTAGTTAAAATACATTAAAAAAAACAGCATAAAAAAGTGTAAACTAGACATTTTAGTAACCTTGATCTTGAAAAAATAATTTTGCTGTAGTGATCCACATTGCTGGGGGGCCCACTAACTGGGTCCTTGCCAATTTCAGTTTCCATTTCCCAAGATTCAAATAGTCAAGATGCTGTGCTATGTCTTGCAAAAAACAGCCTCACTGTTAACTCACTGTCCTGGTTATTTGCTGGAATATGAGATATTTATTTGGAATGTTTTTATTGACTTTTACGGCGAGAACACGTTTACCACAACCACAGCACTCCCAGAAGTGAAAAACTGCTGTTGCACTTTCAGTATAATTTCAGTATGATGCCTTGAGATGGAACAGGAGGGATGGTAGGACAACAGGTAAACTGTCAACAGGGTCTTGGGCACCTAAGGCTCATTGATACAATCTATGGAGGCCCAGCTTTACAACTTACAGGAAGCATATGACTTAAAGTCTTTGCTGCTAACATTTTGGTTCCAGATATCACAAGGTAGCTTCAGAACACTTGTGTAGTCCATTCCTTAAATAGTCAGATCTGTTGTTGTGGCATAAGGGGGACCTATTCAATTAGGCTGTTGGTTCTAATGTTATGGCTGATTGGTGTATATATTATTAATGTATTGTTGTAGTAAACATTTGTGAACCACTACATGTAATAGTTGTCTCAAAATATACAGTAGTATCCTTTTTAGTAGCAACAGCTGAAGGTAAAAGTGGACAGGAGGACAGTTTTTTTCTGTCAAGTTAGAAGATTTCTGTTACTTATTACTTAACTGGTCTTATAATCAGTTATAACTAGAAACTATTTTGGTTTGGAAAACAAGAAGCTCTTTTATTATAAAGCAGGGAAGAACATCTCACTTGACTTGTTACATAAATCATGGTACAACTGATTCATTAGACAGTGACTTACCGTGCATAGCTTACACACACAGTGCCATACCATGCCAAAGTGACAGGATTGTCTTTTTAGCATCTGCAAAACTGACAAATGCTAACCGAAGATCTAAATGTGCAGTATCGTTTAGAAAGCACAGGATAATATGCATTGTTTGGAATCAGTTTCCAACCCAATTAAACCTGAGACAGACTGTGTTACCGAATTACCCAATATTCAGAAATAAAAGATCATACCCAAAACATTGGGTATTGATAATTTAGTTTTTAGGTCACATAGGCCTTTTACCTGTTTTTCATGGAGTATGGCTTCGAACATTCGGTTTGATAACTGATCTGTAATATGCCTGACCTTTTATCTGCAGCTATAAGCACTAGTTACTGGTGGTGGGGTTTTAGTGATAGAGCCATACTGTGCTGTATGGCTCTCAAATAAGATACACCCACTCTGCAAGGATCCAAGCCATAATAGCTCCAATCAGAGGAGCCAAAATGAGCCCTCCAGCAGGATATTCAGCCACCAGATGGGAAGGCCTGCATGTAATCATTTACACGTTTAGACCAGTCAGCTTGTCAGCACTCTTTGTATACCATAATATGGATTATAGATATTCTTTGTTCTATTCATTTTACACTTTATGGGCAAAGGCCTGCACATGGCTTCCTTCAAGTGAAGCATGCCATTCACTGGTCATTATCAATCTGCCCTGTGTTTGCAGGAGAACTCTAATTGCTCAACTTTATCGATGTTGCTTGCAAGGTTTGGCATCCATCTACACCATGGGTGCCTAGAACTGCTTCTGGACATCTACCAGCTTGGAGAATTTAGTTCCAACCTTAATGTAACTCAATCTTCAGGAGCTTCACCACAGTTAATCACAATCTTCAGGAGCTTTAGAATACAAGAGCCAGGTCCCAGGACCTTTAGGGTTTAATAACCTCCTACAGAGACCATACACAGCCACTCTACCCTCTAAAAAGGAGGCCAACCATGAAACGGTGGTTCTCAATCTGTTTGTCAGAGAACCTAAGATCAGTTCAGATTTTTGCGGCAAGCCAATTTGCAACATTGGACCGCTTAAGGGTTCCTCAGAACAAGTTTGAGGACCGCTGCCATAGAAAGGATTTTTCAAATGGTGCTTCTTTAAAAGTCTTTATAAATGAGATGTGTGTGTGAAGAGCCTTTTTAAAGATTACAGAAACTTGTGCAATCCAAAGATTTTAAAACCATTAGAAGATTCTCCTGCACTGCACATCCAAACCAGGAGCAACTGAGGAGCTTGTCTTTTAAGAAAGTAAGAAAAAGTGGATAAAATAAGCTGTTCAGGAGCTCATTTAATCCTGCTGATTGTACTGTACTTGTGCCTCTGTGGCCAAGATTGACTGGTACATCATTTATATTGACTAGAGCACAGCCAGTCGTGCTCTCATAGACTCCAGTCCATGATGGTGAACACAGAATACGATCTTTGAGCTACAGCTCACCTCGGCACTGCAGAAGTAGCACTGATGTTGAATGAGTCATACTATTTGTGAAATGGGTTGATGGCTCAGCGTAGAACTCACTTCCAATCTCATCGTTGGTAGTTTTTAATAACTCTCCTGCCACTTTAATGCAGGGAACCCACTCCGGGCTTTGTGATTCATCTGCAGTGGTCTGGGAAATCAGCAGCATTCCAGGAATCCAATCGTGCTCTTGTCCCTGCAATCCCTCATCGGCCATTCGGACTGCTTCTAGTGCTTTGCCTTTCAGTGACTTTCTCCAAGACCATGAAAGGTCCACCGAGTGAGTGCTCTCTCCACTTCCCTCTGCAACCTCCCAGCAATCACCTACTTGTCAGTATGTCAGCCAACATTACAGTAAACCCCTGGTACAAGCGAGCAAGGACCAGCGTGGCTGGGGAACTGGAGCGTAACGGAGGCCGTCACTCGCAGGGCTGGGGAGGGAGCATTCTCCTGACCTTCTGCGGCCTTGGAGGATTCGAAGAACAGGCCCTGCGTGGGCGGCTGTGGTGTAGGACAGGAGATTCTCTGTCACAAATGATCTACACGCCATGCACTGATGTGAGGCGAAGGCGCCAGTCACGTGCCGCCTGCCCACTATCTAAGAAGACAGGGGCGCTGCCAAGGCCTTAGGCCAAACACAGAGGTGCTGAGGATGCTCATGATTTCCGAAGCCATTGTAACTGGCCAGGGGAATTTTGGTGAAAGGACATTATGCTGAAGCTCTCCAGATCAATAGCTCGGGCTGACCTTTTTCAGCTCATTTATCATATTAGCTTATGAAATTGAAAATACATTTAAAACTGCCTGAGCAGCCTCCTCTTCAGAGCAAGGCTGCAAAAATTTCTTTCTTCTTCCCCCTCATCTTTTTTTTTCTTAATTTATTAACGCTGCTCAAATGTCAGCTTGTCTCCCAATATAATAGTCCTGTAAAGTAACCCTAATCTGGACAGCTCAGTTAGGTGCACTGGTCAGTCTAAACATCCTCAGAGGGCTCTAGGCCTCTCTCATTTTGGTGCCATTGCCCTAGACAAGGTGATGATGTTCCGGGTTACACCTCTCACTATGCAGCTCAACTGTGGGCTTCCTCTGGGGCTATGCTCTGTACTAAGCGCCAGGGAGTCGAGGAGATTAAAACAGGGATTGAAAAGGCTGGCAGGCCTGGGCAGCCGTGTGGAGGAGGCTTTGACACACAGAGGCTTCCCAAGGGAGCTTTATCTTGTGGCCTGTAGCTCTATTTAAATGGAGCGAGCCCAGCTCAATTCATAGAGCGCTCACAGGGAGGGACCTACAGAGACTGAAGCTAAATGGACTTGCCCCTATTGACTGGGCCTACTTGCCAAACGGATAATTCCAGTGGTTTAAACATTTGATTTTCCAAGATTACAATAATTAACCACGGCCTCTTTCCTGATTTCCTGATTCACAGGTTAGAAACAGCACTCATTGAGGAAACATTACCAAGGAAATTACCATGTTGTTTATCTGGTAATCCTTACTAAACAGTCATTTTATCTGAAAATCATTGTTGTTATCTCAGTTTCTGAACAAATTCTTTATCAGTGGTAATTCAAGAGTGATACAAGCGCTATTTGAGCTGAACTGTTTTACCAGAGGACATTCTATAATGAAATTCATGAGGGATTTGACTATCAGCTTCGCAGAACTTCGGCATGGGAACTCAGATAGCCCAAACTGAAATGTCATAACTGGGATGCACACATTATCTTTATGCAATAGATGCGATATTTAGTGACAGTAACAATAAGACACTGCTCTTGATTATCTCTATTGGCAGTTATTTAATTATATTATATCGTAGGATCAGTTGGAACAGGATTCATTTTTCTGAGGAACCCCAGTAACCTCAGTAGGCTGCTCAGAAAGTGTAGGCATTCGCTGGCCACACTTTAAAAAAAGCAACTGCAATTTGGGATTTTGGGTCACTGAGATGAGGAACTTTGCATGAACACACAAACACGCGTCAGGCCAACAGTTCTCACCCTAATATTGTGCCAACAGGATTTTCTGTGTTACCTGAACAAGTAATTCTGGCTGGTTGTTTAAGCTTTTGCACATGCATACTAAGGCACACGAACAAGCGCTACAGGGTTTCTTAATTTTGTACACCAGGGGCTTCAAACAGCGCTATCACATGCAGTTCCTGAAACATTCCCATTGGCTCCTGGCATCATCTGTTTGCATATTGTGTGTGTCTTTGCACCCCTTCACTGACTGTGTAGTCATTCCCTCTAGACTACCTTCTCTTGGGTATGCAGTTTATGTAGTATATTTTATGCAGTGGTTGATTGCCTGGCCTTAGTGTTGAAGGCTGTAAGAGCAAGTTACCATGGATTGCTGAGTGTAATTGCTTGCCGCTGTGGTACTGTAGTGTTCACTCTTGCATTATCACTGACCATACTGTCAGTTTTTTTGTTTGGCAGATAGTTAATAGTAAAACCGCAGCTTTAACACAATTACAATAATTTGCTGAACAGGAAATTTGTAGTTATTTTAACATAAAGGTCTTAACAGCCTGAACAAAATGATGAAAAAGTTGGTGAAATAAATAAATCTTCTTAAGAGTGACAACCAAAGCAGTTGATCAGATAACTAAAGTACTTTAGCACATCATGTTGCCTTTAAATTGAGTTTTCAGAACAATTTCTTTTTCATATCGCAGTGTCAGATCTCCTGAGTAATTCTGCAGTTTATCCCACAGTATACTGTAAAACATTGTCAAATGAAATGGGGCTATATAGAGATCATTTGTTCAGTTCAGCTTCAGCTTGCTTTGATTTATAGGGCCTTATAGCTTTTAATCTTGCACAGAAAATGTAAAAAAAAAACAACAACAACAGAGCCTTGTTTTCTTCATCCCCTCAGAAGATGTTCCCTGTATAAATATGGAGTCTCAGTGTATTCTTGTGACAGCACAAGTGTGCTTACATACCAGGGTCTGCAGGGCAGACTTTCGCTGTCCACTCTAATAGCACTCTAGCAGTGAGAGAAACAGAGGTACACAGGGCTGTACCAAAATTTCACTCATGCAAAAAAAACAACCACCAAACAAACCAACCCATGAGAATACATTGCCCGTTTGCCTTGAGAGTGAACAAATAGGTTGGTTATAAATCTTTCATATGAGAAACACAGGTTATGTACAAACGGGTATTCCTAAACTTCACCTGACCTCTTAAAAGGTGCCCACTGATGACATTCAGTGTATAGGTTATCCATGTTCTAGATCTGAGATAGGGCCGGTATCCCTATGTGGGATATGAGATTGTGATGTGATGGTTGTATTGAGCCTTTTCAGATCATTAGACATGTTCCAAAAATAAAAGCTCCACAAATAATCAGAATTTATGAATTATTGAATGGCCTACATAATGAAAAACTGGGTGTTTGTTTTAAATAAAGACTGCTTGTTGTTAAACAACTTTTTTTCTGTTAAACAAGTTATTGTTCACTCCCCAGACTATGCAGCTCCAAAAATAACTATCTGAATTTCTCATTTTTGTGATGCTCCACAGACCAGTTCATTTACTTACTGATGGTTTAGCCCTGCCTTTTTACTTTGAGTTTTCAAGGCCCATTTCCACGCATAGGGTGGCCAGTCAGAATAGATGACATTTAAATATATCAGATAAAACTAGAAAAGTGCATTTCCTGAAGGAAATGCGTAATGGTTGCACTTGGTTGTTTGAATAGTTCCCACTGCTTACTGGGCTGTGGTGGTTTCTCTGGTGTTGCTGGCTGATTGCATTGGTGTTGCTGGTGGTGGATGCTATTGTCAAATACAACTACTAGAATAAAAACAACAAATTATGTGGACATACATCTTTTGAACTGTTTTTTGGTGCAAAATCAAATGTAATTTTTAACAGTTAGTGTGCTTATTGTGTGTGGGTCAGGTGTGTTTATTATGTGTGGTGTATTTATTTGCTTTAAATTCTGGGCCACCTTAATTGTAGGGCTATGTTAATTGAAGTCCCACCTTAAATTCAGTGAAAACATAAATGTTAGCAGTTCCACATTGATTTCAGTGTCAGTGTAAACTCTGTACCACCTTAAAATAAGTTCCACCTTAAAAGTCAGTACTTAAGTGCAGTTCCACCTTGGGAAAATCATTATGTGTGCCGATACGGCTGAGCATTATCTTGATATCTAGAAAACTGCGGGACTAGATAGGCGTAAAAAAAACTATGACAAAAAACTAATACTAAAAAAAATAAGATGTGGGAAGACTTAATTATGGATGTTTTTAGTACATAAAACCATTAAACCTTTTTTTTATAATAAAACAGTAATCAGTGAATTTTTATTTTAATATTAAAACCCACTGACAGGTGAGGTGAATAACACTGATTATTTTTACCTTCAGTGCCATTTACTAAGGTGTGGGATATATGAGGCAGGACGTGAACAGTCAGTACTTGTTAAAGTTTATGTGTTGGTGGCAGGAAAATGAGAAAGCATGAGGACCTGACCACTTTGGCCACTTTGACAAGGGACAAATTGTAATGGCTAGATGACTGAGACAGAGCATCTCAAACACGTCAGGCAGACCTTGTGGGGTGGCCCTGGTATGCAGGAGTTAATACCTACCAAACATAGTCCAAGGTAAGACAACCAGTGAACCCATGATGGGGCCATGGGCACCCAAGGCTTACTGAATGTGGAGAACAGAATTTAAAGGATCTGCTGCCAATGTCTTGGTACAGTCCAAGCCTTAATGCCCTGGAGATGTTTTGGTGGAATGGCAGAGACCTACACAATATTTGGCATTAAATATTTGGTTTTATTGTTATGGCTGATCGATGTATGTAGTAAGTGGAGCAGGTACAAGGTAGAGTATGAGTAACTATGAGTATGTTTCTTTTCCCTGATTTGGATACCAGTCACACTTTCAGAATTCCTGAGAAACTAGGAGAGTGTACAATGTTAAGAACTGATCATTTCAAGGTAATGCAATATAAAACGATGCAAATTCCACAAGATTAAGGTTAAGAAGAGCTTTGAATTGTACTTTCAAATTGCTGCTGAGTAAAACCTCCTACAATGAGAGTAAAGCACTTAGATATCCATTGTTTTCCCTCTAAAAACAGCAGTGAGTGGTAGTTCTGCTCTGCTTTACAGACTCCTTCACAAAGAGTTTTGTGTGAGACTCTTTTGTTTTCACATTTGTTATAAAATGATCATATAAATGATCACTGGTTACCAGGAAAGCAGGCTATCTTCATCTACAGTGGCACCTCTCAAGGGGTGGGATATATTAGGCAGCAAGTAAACAATGAAGGTGGTGATGTTTTAAAAGCAGGAGAAATGGCCAAGTGTAAGGACGTGATCTACTTTGAAAAGGGTGAAATTCTGATGGCCAGATGACTGGGTCAGAATATCTTCAAAATATCACTCAGGTATTGTGGGTTGTTACCGGTATGCAGTGGGTAGTGGTTAGATCTGATGTGGTGGCAGAAAAGGGACCTACTTAATATTAGGCAGGTGGTATTAATATTATGGCTGATCGGTGTAAGTCAGTGATGCTTTGTCGGGTAGTACCACGGCCTCAACAAGTCAAATTGAGCAAAATATGTTTGCAGTATGGAAGACTTTGAGAGTAGGAGGGAAGAGAACTCTGACAACGTGGGCTGGAATTCTGAGCCTGCTTTGAGCTTGAAGGCCACATCCTGCTTTATTAGGATAGACAGATAGGAGAGATAGGACTGAGGAACAGATTGGAGATGAAGGACTGGTGGGTGCAAAGGTAGCTCCTTCTTCTAAAATTGAGTTATTTCAGAACTCCACTAAAACCTTTAGCAAAGGGAATGAAAACTGTGTATGTTTTTGGTTCAGTGGACTAAGGCATTGCCACTGGGTCATGCTAGTTGCTGCTTGCCATCTGGCTACCTAGCAATGCTGCATCAGCGGCAGTTTAAAAAGAGGTGGTGGCTGGCGTCACATGTGTTTGAGGAGACGTGCTAGCCTTCGCCCTCCTAGTATTGGTGGTATTACTAGTGATAGGAGGTGTTCACATGAATGGGGATTGGGTAATTGGTCTCCCAAGTAGAAAAGGGGGTGAAATTAGAAATAAATTCTATTAAAAAAAAAAAGTTTCACTCAGCAACAGTTGTGTTTTATCAACATTATGGCCTCTGAACTCTTTAGCTGCATATTTTGGATGCATCCTCCTCTCTAATGAATTGAGGCAGGCAAATTAATTGACAGTAAGATTCCAAACTCTCTGGCAGTGGATCCTTTGGTGCTTGTTCCAAATAGCCTCAGAACTGGCATTCAACACTCAGCCATAAATGTGATTCAGTAAGCCATAGCTATTTCACTCTCTCTCTTTCTCTTTCTCTCTTTCCCTTTTCTCCTGGGACCCGTAGATTCATACGTGAGGAGGAAACCTAGAAGCTTGACACATATGTGAGAAAAAATCAATATATTTTTGTGGACTCTTGTGGACACATTAAAGAAGGAGAGACACTTGACACATTTCAGAGTGCTCCCTGAATGCCTTTCCTTTCTTCTGGAACCAGTACTTTACTCACATGAAACAGGTGCTGGAAGCAAACAGATCAAATGCAATCAATGAAAAATGTATGAGTTAGCCAGAAATTCGCTAGCCGCGTAATTAGGGCTGTTTCTGCACTCAGTGGCCTAGCTCTTTAACATGGTGCTAATGGAACTGCATACATCAGCATTGAAATCATTCTGCATAGAGTTTTGGTAGATACACAGGTCATCAAATATTGACCTTTGATAAAGGGAGAATGCCAACATGTAATGATGTTCCATCTAATGCTGACATGCCTGTAGTACTGTGCCTACCATCTCCATGACAACCAAGGACGAGCATTGTGATCCATAACCCCAATACTGCCTCCCGCAACCGACAAATAATTAAGATCCAAGATGTAAGAAATAAAAGTGAGTTATACTTATCTAACCTGTCATGCCGTTCACGAGAAGAGCTGGTATAATTTGACGCTCAAATATCTGATGGCCTGTAATGAATACAGAGAGGCTTAGAGAAGCATATTTTCACACTCAGTACGGCAGCAATGGAATGGTCTACAGTTTTCCAATGTTTTCTTCGTGTCATGGGAAGAAATAATTACATTTCATGTCAAAAAGTAGTGATTCATAAAGTCAAAAATTCAAGATTATTGAGAGAAATACTCCACTTACTTAATTTCACTTGATTCTCCTACTTGCTGCCTGCTACACACACACACACACACACACACACACAAACTCACACACCTTGCTCTGATTATATTCAGTGTCTGTCTTGTTTCCAGCAATATGTCAAATAACTTCCACACCTTTCTAGCTCCTGTGTCATTGATTAGATTTTGTTATGAAAGTCAAATTTCTGGAGTTCACATTCAGAATAGATATGGATTTTTTGAATAGCCTTTCCATTTTAAATTTTAGTAGTCAGACAGCAGCAAGTACTCTCATGTGGCTCTGTCTCGGGGTTCACAGTCTCCAAATCAATGCCCATATAATATATAGTCTTTAAAGACTATAAACAAAGGAATATAATACTTAATCATCTTGGTTGGGAATTGTTTTTTTGTATGGTTTAGGGGAGAGCAAGGCACTACCTACCCCCCCATATATATATATATATATATATATATATATATATATATATATATATATATATATATATATGTATGAATACAAGCAACATAATAGCAGTTGTGCAAAAACCTTACATCTCTTTTTTTTGGCGTTTTCACCTTTTGACATAATATGAATCTGGCAGTTGTTCTTTACATTGTGTCCAAATTTTATGCTAAACAGACCAATAGAAATGCTCCAAAATGACTCGGAATCAAATCTATTTATACTGACTTCCATTTAAAGTTCTCCTGCAAAGTTGCTATTTTGGAGATACAAGTTTTTTTATGCCTGCCTGCGGTGATTCGCATACCCACCCCTAATTAACTCGTTGCCAATTCCAGACATTAACTAGATCACCCCCATCACATAATGCCACCATCTGGGAGGCTGGCGACTAGCAAGTGCTTCCTCTGAGTCGTGTGAAGCGCCATCACACCTTTTCAAACTGTCATTAATGCAATGTTATTTACTAACACTCTTGGAGAGTAAAACTAACTGCTAAGTCAGCTAACAGATGCTTGTGTGTGAAAGGGCCTTCCTACGCACCCAGAGAGAGAGCGAGGCCAATTCTGCTCTTTTGGACTCCCAGCCACAGACGGCCAAAGATAGGGCCGTTACTCAGAGAGTTTCACTACCTGGGACGCCAAACATATTGTTTATGAACAATTCAGCTGAAAGTGGCACGAGTACAAACAATACAACATACTCCATAGATGAGGTTAGTTGTAACAGATGGACGGCCGAGTTGAAGCAGTTTGTCAGGTTTTGTGTTGTTTGAACCACAACCTGAGGATGAGCTTTTAAACCTAAATTCCATAACCTAGGTCTTCAGATCTGGACCTTGAATCCAGTTTCGAGTCTTCAGTTTCCAATTATGCTAACCCCTTAAAAAGCGTATGGCCCACCAATGGGCTGAAAGTGTGATTACAAACCTCTATTACCAAAGAATAGCCCCACCGGAAGACCCTGTAGTTACTGAATAATATCCCTTAATGTGTAATAAGTCTTGTGTTTAGGGGTTAAGGAATACTTCATGTAAGTGCTCAGGTAGTGTCACACCCACCAAGGATTACAAAGTGCAGGACTGAAGACCTCTGTCCTATAAATTCCCATCTCTATCTCCTGTTGTCCTACGACAACAGGTTGCACCCCACCACCATCCTGCCACCTGCCTGTAGCTCAGTCTTTTCTCTTAGTCCTACTCCACTTATCAGATGGAGGTTTGGCCTTCTAACTCAAAGCAGAAGCCACCTAAAACTCAATTACAGTCTCACTTGCATACTATGATCATCTATATATAGTATGCTTTAGATGAATCTTTCATCAAAAAATAAAACAATGTACTGTTTGGGGGGGTATGGACATCTCTCACTGTTTATTTGGGATGGCTCATTCATAACGCTGCATGAAAACAAATGCCAGCTATATGGAGGCCTGGTGTAGCTGGCTAGCTCTCACTTGAGTTGTTGAAAATGGTGCTATATTATAGCCAACATGACAGTGATTGAAAAGAATACAGGTTGGATTTCTGAGTCTTAAAGTAGCTCAATGTGAGAATTTGTACTTGTTGCTCCTGGGCTCCCTCTGCAGTCAGGAAGTGTAATTCATGCTTTAAGTTACCACGAAAGGACACGCTTTTCACATGCATTTTTTTGACAAGCTGGTAGATACAGAACCGTCACTGAACGTAAAAGAAGCCCATTTTTGATTGAGGCAGTAGAGTAATATTTCAGGATTTTACACTAATATGACAAATGCTTTACACAAATTTACAAAAATATGTCAAATATGCTTTTGTCCTACATAGTGCAGTTAGCAGCATGCCGAGGCTGGAATAGAAACAATGTTCTCTCTATTACAATCAGTGGAAAGCCACAATGAGTTTGAAACTGTGATTTTTAATTTTTAATGTGAATTAAAATTTTGTCCCCTATTTTTACTACATTTAGACCTGTGGAAAGCCAATTACCCAACCCTGTTAATGTGAACTCCCCTTATCACTAGAAATGCCCAGAAGATTAGCATGTTTCTTCCGACACATGTGAAGCCAGCCGCAACCAAGGTCAACTGCCGCTGATGCAGGATCGCTAGGTAGCCAGCATGCTCAGAGGATAGTGTGGCTCCCCAGTTTTGATACGACAGCTAATAGACACCTGTGCTGACCAACATCACAGACTTATGATGGCATTTGCTGATGGCAAAGAGGGCAATAGTGGAAGTGCATAGACCACTGAGCCACTCTGAGCCCTGAAGCTGTTATATTAAGGCAAAAATGGTTCATAGTGTTGCTTTAAACACACAACATATATAATAAAAACATATATAATTAAAAATGTACTTTTATGGTACAGAAAGAGTCTTTAGGGTAAATCTTGCAACATATCTGTTCAGTTATTGTCAATATTTGCATATAAACGCAATCACCAAAAGCATGTGCTCATTAAATCTGTTTAACTACACAAATGCTTGAGTTATATTTTACTCAGTGTTAGGTTGTGCCCAGCTCTCCTCTATGCCTTCCTGATAAGCTCTCCTCATTGTTCTGATCCACATTTAAACTGCAGACAGTTTGACTTTCTGTGTCTTCCAACATGTTCTGTGGGACGAAAAACATCACACAGCTTATCACACAGCCCACAGATGTGGGGGAGGGAAAATGAAGCCTAATTAAATTCTACTAGGATCACGTTGTGAAATTACCATTTTGCAATATTAACAAAGTTTCCAACAATATTAATTTTACTACATGGAAATTCACTCATCACTACATCCCTTGTGGGCTCTCATGGGAACCTGAGCTCAGGAAAGCTCCCTTTTTTCCCCATATCTCAGCTGCATGGAGAGACTTTGTTTTGCATCATGACAAGGACACACTTTTTGTCTTCCGACTGAGGCCTGAATTGTATTTTCAGATTGCTTTTACTGTTACATTAAGTCCAGAGTACCGGCCGGGCAAACCTGAAAGAATATGAGCAAGGGTTGTGGGTTGTTTGATCGGAAATGCTTGGTTGGATTTGAGTTTGTTCACGTTTGATGAAGTTTGGGCAGTTGGCCATGACTTAGAACAGACTTCCACACACAGCTGTGCACCCACAAAAACTCAGCTCATGCTTTCCTAGCTACCATAATGATCAGCTGACTTTGTGCTGTTTAGCTGATTTTTGCAAAGCTAAGACATCGATAATGGCATCGTTTTGGACAGTGGAAAGAGAGAACCTACTTATTGCCAAAAACCTCAAAAGACATGAAACGCTCCCCTGGGGAGATGCAGTACTTATTGGTGTTTTGCCACCTGATATAAGATGTAATCTTTTTAAACGCTGTTGGTGCTGCTCCGGTGCTAACCATGTGGACCATGCTAACCATTCGTAAAGTTGTAAGTATCCGCTCTGATACGGCTGCTCGGAGACCACAGACATAAGGTGACATCTGCCTGTAAAAACACAGAGAGGTGAATCCAGACAGGTCTAAAATTATCAGCCGAGTGCTGAGTTCAGTGAAAGGCAGTAGGTATTTTTCTCAGGGGACAACGGAGAAAAACACAGGCATGGTAGATCCAGACGGTGGAATAAAGTCACAGAGGATATCCCGCCACAGGGGGAATTACCCCAGAACCCCATGTATGTTTTAAGCCATATTCAGATGAGAACACATTTTCTTCATGTCTTCATCATTCCCCATTTTTTCTAATAAAAAAGGTCTGCTGTTTGGTTCGGTGGTGTTTAACCGGTGAGCCACGGACAGTTATTTTTCAGATCATTTTAAAACAGTTTGTCTGTGCATGTTTTGACAGTGTGCTCTGGCCTTTAGAGACGGAAACAGCAGAGCTGCACATTGGTTCTCATGTGGCAGGCTAGAGGCTCATGGGGCTGTCTGGCTCCAGATGTTAAATTGAACCAAATGCTTTTATCCAGCTATTGAGTTCACTGATCAGACCATCATTAGACATAATACACAAATCCATGTGGGTTTTCCTGCCCAAGTAAAACCCCCGAAGGGGCACTCCAGTTACCTTTTAATTAGAAACTGATTAAGTGAAAAACTGTGACATCTAGCAGCGAAAAAAAATAATGAGAACACATAAGGCAAAGGTTAATGGGACACTATTAGGTAGACAGAGAAAGAAAGAGATAGATAGATAGAGAGAGAGAGAGAGAGAGAGAGAGAGAGAGACAGGTCTCAGTACCTCTAGCCTGCCAAAGAGTCTGACGGCCATATTTTGTAGACAAAATGGACACGCATCAGTGGTTTTAAATCAGCGTAACAAAACATGTCTGCTCGAGAAAAGGGTACGATATCAAGGTCGGCTCTACGAAAGGTGGTAATTCTCCCTAACAGGATAAAAGCAAAGACTTGGAGGAATGTCGTGAAAGGGAATTTGATTGGGTGGAAGCACAGGACTGATTAACACAATCAAACCTTATGAAAACAGTTTTTTAAAAATTTTTTACAGATTCTGAACACAGTTAAAACATGTGGAACATGAAGATCTTCTTCATGTTTTTAACGCTAGTCTCCTAACTCTGCTGATGATCTGTTGGCCACATCCTATGAAGCAGAGCATGCTAAAAAACAATGACCAGATGTTCTCCTCTTTTTTCCCCCTTTTTTATGCCTATCTGCATGACAAAGAATTGATCTCTGTGGGCATCCTTGATAAGCCACAAATTCTCTAATCTAGACTGGCAGCGGAAGCTCATCTGTAGATAAATCAATGAGAAAGATTGTAAGTGCTGTCATCACTATTGACCGCGGTTCATATATTTAGAAATACCATGCAGATTAAAGATGGCTGAGATTCATCAAATGGAGATTAGCTAAAGGACAAAGAAAAAGCCCAGCTCTGCGTAGCAGGGTGGGGAAATACTATTGTTATCCACAAACTCCCTCATAACTAGTTTTGTCTAGGCCTGCGGCCAGTAATGCTTGACCAAACCGGGATTGGGCTGAGGTGCATAACAATGTGGACTCATAATTGCAGCGCGTGTTAGCTGGAACCCTCATGATGGACTCTCAGGAGCTTTTCTCTCCTTCATTAAAAATGGTTTGTTTTCTTATTCGCCTGACCAGCCTCTGGGATTGATCATGTAGTATTGGATCACAGCATGTCGAGCATGTCAGGGTTTTGAAACTAAGACTACAAATGAACAGAATTGGACCTTACAAAGCTTACAATACACAGAGACGGCACTTTATTATGTACATACATATACATAGACATACATAACAACACTTATTGGGCCTCATTCACCAACCATTCTTAAGAAGAAATCCTGATATTCATCATTGTTTTCTTAATTCAGATTTGTTCAGTTTACGAGGACAATGGAGGATCCATCATCATAAGAGCAGAGCTGTGAGCAGTTCTGAACAAAACAAATTTAAAAAAATTCTTAGGAAGATTTTGGTAATTGAGGCCCATTGCTATTTCACCAACCTTCCATTAAGTTGCACTTTGTAGTTATTTGTCAGTGCCTTAACTGGAAACCAGAATGTTTTGACCATTGGTGCCATGTTGGCTCCACATATGGATGCCCACCAGGGTCCCACCAGGGTCAGTGATGGGACCGGGAGGGTTTGAACATGGGCCACACACAGGTTGTATACTGCACATAGGGCCTACACAAGTGCGACCTGTGTGAGATTAGAGTGGGCTGTAATGATTTTGGAAGCCCAACTGGGTCCCAGTAACAACACATGTACAAACGCATTCAGAGCCCCTGGCCACTTCAAGATCTCAGGCGGCATGGCAGGTAGTGTCAGGTAGTGTCTGACCCTGCCCGGAAGAAGTGAATAAGAAGATACATGAATGGATAGATGAAGACGGCTCAATATCGACAACATATTTTTCACTGTTAGTTTGTTTATGTAAAAAGTCATTGCAGGAAAATCATTACCTGACAAGAAAAAGGTGATCCCATTAATCCTCTTGTTAAATAAAGATATGTTGTCTTCTGGAGTAGGCTTGTCAAGCCTGTCAGTCTAGATATTACTCGAGTGAAGGTAGAGGGAGGATAACAGCCAATATTGCAGCTGATGAAGTGAGCACAGCAACAGATGGGCTACAGTCAGTAATTGTTTACTTACAGAGTGCACCTACACTGTTAAAAAATAAAGGATTTATTGGAGCAAGAAAAAATAAACCAAAACAAAATAAAAACACTCTCAGGTTCCTTAACAACATTTGCCTTTGGCATTCAGACAGCAAGACTTAACCAACATAAGGAGAGGGCCAGCTGACAGGCCCCCTCAAGTTCTCCATAGCCCAGGTAATTAAACCACTTCTGTACCCTGAGCAGGTCCTGTTCCAGCTCCCAGTGCAACAGAGGTAGGAGGTCAGGATCTGTAAAATGCTGATTTTTGTTTTGGGAGCTGGAACAAATATCTTGGCTGGTTAAGGGTCCTCTCAAGGGTCCTTATAGACTAGATGGAATAGCTTTGTGCTAGGAAAAGCCACCTGAGGACTCCACAAGAGGGTCTCAATTCTGGTAGGTAGGGGAGAGTGGGCCACAACCTAACACTTTTTCATTTTGGCTAAATAAATTTAAGCATTTGAGCAAGATTACTATTATGCTCAGCAGAAAGAGACTATTCTCATAAGTGATGTTAACTGCGGCACACAGGGCTTGTTAAAGCTGTGTAAATTATTTTTTTGTAAATGCAGTTTTATGTAGTTTCAACTACACATATTTTTTAGCCTAAATATATATGAAATATTGTCATAAAAAAAAATATATGATTTGTGAAAAGAAGCTGTGTCACGCCATCAGCATATGGTGATTTGGCAGGGGACTGAAGAGATCAGACAACTTCTGCTTTGTGGTAGGAAACCAGTCCCCCTCTCTCTCTGATATATGGAGCTAGGAATGAGAGAGTTGACACAGTTAAAGGGAGGTGATGGCGTGTTGTGGGGCTGTGAAGACTTGAGATGAGAAAGGATGAGAAAGGAAAAACATTGGAGAGGAAGAGCAATATGGACGATAGAGTATTCTAGGATTGGGAGGCATGATTTTATGCTATACAATACAGAGCTTTGCAAATACACTGGTGGCGGAGGTGGTGTTCATTTATTAACAGTTTAACCAGGGATAATGAATAAGGGAATAGCTATTATTAGTAGTAGAGGAAATAGTTGTAGCAGTATCTTTATTATCTTATGTTGATGTTGTTGCTATTATTTAAATAAAACCAAGAACAGACATATTAAGTCACATATTAATTCATTGATTAAAATTGTGACAGATTTTTATATAAGCATGGGCAGTCCAAATTGGGCAGGCATTGCAGATGGGTTAGCTGCCCTTTTTTGTTAAACACAAAAAGCCACACTGTGATGATGTAAGCATGCCTTGGGCCCGGAACATTAAGCACAATGTGAGCGCAAGCCAGGCCAGATTGGGAAAAGGGGACATGGTACAAGGCAACTGGGCCTAGTGTTAGTATATACATATTTGTATTTCTGTAAATTAGAAGTGTGTGTGAAATAAACATTGTAAAGTAACCAAAAAATCTCCACAGAGATAAAGTAAAAGGCAATTTGAACTGTTTAGGCTCTTTCATATTTAAAAGCTTTGGTCGACCTGAAATCAAATATCATCAGGACAGTTTGTTCTACCTTAAGGAGGGAAAAAAGGCCACAAGACAGAGGCGAGACACTGGAATCTGTCTGTTCAGATATCTGCTGTTTAAAGCATTCAGCTGGGAAGAATTCCACCCATCTCCCAGTCCCTCAAACGGAACTGTCCCAACAGAATGAATGCTATCATAGGAGCCAGTGGGCAGATAAGGGAAAGACATAGGTGAAAGTTTACTCGCTGTCCTATTCCGAGTGAAGCCACGCGCGCACAAAAAACGCGTCCATCCCACTCCATAACCAGCAGCCCACTGCACGGGGAGGGTGGGGGTGGGGGGTGTGAGAAAAGAACCTTTAATAATTGATGGTGGAGCCTAGTTTCGGGGCCGTGGGAGAATCTGTGAATGCTCTCGCGTTCGCTGATGGGAGTTTTCTCGCAGCAGCCAGTCAGCTATGTAATTGGTGATTCTGATTCCTGCCACCTTGAAGGGACTCAGGGAGGCCTCTACTTTCTTTATGAACACATAGGGAGTTGAATCAAGCCTGGACCACTGCACAGAAATACACATGTCCTTTAATAGCATAGCTATGGAACAGTTGTAAGTTTTTTCAGGTCCAGAATTGGGAAGCTATTTCATTGATGTATCAAGAGAACCAGATGGAGATGTACAGTATGTGCAGATTAAACATACTGTACAAGAAGTGCTTGTTCAAAGCCCTCAGCCCCAGTAGGATGATGAAAAGCTGCCTATGTACAGCATGCATGTTTTAGGCATGGCAGTTTCTAGAATTTGGGCAATTTTTAGAGGCTGATGTCGTTGCTTTGTAGATGTACACTGCCATCATTTAATACTTAATAGAATATCTATTATTTATAATATTATAATAATTATAATTATACCTATACTTATAACTTAAAGCAGATTAAATCTAATCATAAACCTTAATTTTACCCCAACCTTAACCTGATCCTGTCAAATGAGAGTGCTACCAGAACTTCCTAAGAGCTTATGTTATCAAAATACACTTTTACCAAAGGGTACTAAAAAGATTTTTTGTAGCGATGCCACAGATCAGTAATTACTAACCCTGCTCCTGGACATATACCTTCCTGCAGACTTCAGCTCCCACCCTAATTAACCCCACCTGATACATGTAATTACAGCCTTCCTTCAGAAGTTGATTAGCTGAACGGGGTGTGTTAGATTTGGGGGCAAAGGTGAAGCCTGCAGGAAGACAGATCTCCAGGAAGTTGGTTGATGACCGCTTTTGTAGGTTTTGTAGGTTAACCATTTTTGTTTCCCAAAGAATTTCCATTGAGTAGCTCTTTAAAGAACAAATTGATTGTTTTTGAAGTTCAAAGAAGCTTTCCTTTTATGGAGCTCAGTTTTTATTGGCTGGCTTACATCACCACAAAGGGCTCACAGTAATTACACTGTAATTATGTTTTGTAATTATTCATAAGATAGTGTTGCTATCCTGTTGTGTCCTCTCAGCATGATGTGCTGTTAGATAGCTTAAAATAGTTTAGGCAGGTTAGCTTTTAGCCTTGCCCTCACTGTCGAGAGTGGTTGGTGTGGCGCAACAGATAACACCACCACCTACCATTGCGTTACAACAACACCATGTGGGAGACCAGGGTTCGATTCCCGGTCTGGGTGACTATGCTGCGCTACACCAATAAGAGTCCTAACACTACATTGGCCCACCTCTGTAATACGAGTAACCTTGTAAGTCGCTCTGGATAAGAGCGTCTGCTAAATGCCGTAAATGTAAATGTCATCCCTGAGCTTGGCCTCTTTCGAGTCTTACTGACAAAACATAAGCCGATATTTTCTCTGCTGATGTGTCTTTAGCTCCAGTTTGGTTCAGCTAAGGTAGTCCCGTTTGTTTTCGAGGGAGTGGACGCTGTGAAAAAGTGAGGGTAAAAGCTGCTAGCATCAGCTATCACTCACTTTTAGTCTTGCATGCCTCCTTTTCTACTTCCCCAGCTTTTGCATTGCCACGTGCAGTGCTCCAGCTACCCTTCCACAGACACTGGCACAAGAAAAAACACAGTCACAAGGCCTGGATTGCTTAAATTCCTGTATTCACATAACTAGCTGAGTCTAGTGGCAATCTGCTGCTCTCCAGTTTTAACGAGACCATATTTCCCCAAAATAGTCTTTGCATTTGACCTTTTCACCACTTCACTTTTGACTAGGGCTTTATGTTGGGTGTGTGAACATAATGGTTCAAGACTGTCATGTAACACTTTTGGGGCTTTGAAATTGGCTCAGTTTTGGATATGGTGGATTTGTCTTTGAAGAAAGAAATTTATTTCAAGACGGTACCATAAGCCACGTTCTTAGGACATAAAAATGTGTTAGTGCTGATGGTTGCGCACCAGTGCAGTTGTGACAGCTAAGTTGAAATGACTTTCACCCCCATAGTAGAATGCAGTAAAGCTTTATGGCTGTTATTAGGATTAAGTGGTTGTAAATGTATCTGTTGCGGACAGACACATGGAGGTCATATCGAAACTCAAAGTGCAGGATATGATGTATCAAGGTGGTATTAGTGGCAAGGGAAATAAAACATTTGTTTCAAACACCTCCACTAATGACATCTGAGTCAGAGTGTGACTCAGCTGAACCGAGAGCATGTCTATTTCATTCATTGTGTTCTGGATCATTAACTAAGCTTCCTGTGAATATGCCATTAATGAGAAGTCAACAGCAGATCTGTGGTATTGTGATCGGTCCTCCAACTCCTCATAGGGTCATTAGGTAACAGCACTCAGATTAAGAAAAAAAAAACAGCTTAGTGTGGATATAGTAGCATAGCACGTATCAGAGGGAATTTTATTGGGCAGAAAGGGACATAGTTGATGGGTATGGTGGACAGCTTTGTCCTTCAAGTCCTGAACAGTTTGAATGATGTGTCCATAAAAGGGTTTACACTATGGCTATGGGTCGTAAATGGTGCTGTATTTACATAATAGTGCTGCTCGCGGCCATAAATAACACTACACTGATGTTATGAATTGGACTGTTTGTGCAGTCTGTCTTTGCAATGACATCCATCTGTCATAGCAACCATCAGGAGAGATATATAGTCAGGGTGCTGCAATGAAGAGTAGTGTAGGATATGTTTACTTAACTGGATAATTAATAACATCATAAGTCAAGTGTTATTTAACAGGAGGTATGTACTCTATTTACAAATTACATTTCTAATTAACATGGCTAGTCAGTAAGAAGTGAGCATATACCAGGCTGAATTAAATATACTGAATTTCTTGTTCATTAAAAACTCCACCTCTTAAAAAAGCCTATGGTCCGCCGGCAGGTCGAAAGTGCTACTACAAACTTCTATTACCAAAAAATAGCCCCATCAGTTACTGAATAATACGCCTTATTGTGTAATAAGCCTTTGAGTGTTGAGGGGTTAAACAGATGAGCGGGAGCGTGAACAGAAAAGCCTATTTTTCTTTACACTGTTTGAAAAGCACTCTGTAACCAATCAAACATAAAACACAATACTTTTCTAACATAAAAACACAACAGGTCTGTTCACAACACTTCTGTGGGCTGTAAGTTCCATTCCAAAAGCTTCGGTTTAGGTCTCCTCAAGCAGTCCATGGTAGTTTTGAGGTACCAACCATCCTCTTTTCAGCCTCAGCCTTTTAACAGATGGCTTGATACCTCAACCCGCGCAGTTTTGCCAATGCCACTGGCAGCAACACAACCTCATGGTAGTCCACCCGCATGCTTCGCAGTTCTTTTCATGAAATTCAGTTCCTATTACTTCTTTATATGTTCATTTGTCAGTAGAGAGAGAGAGAGAGAGAGAGAGAGAGAGATATTGAAAACCAGTCATATCAGAATATTATGAAATATTATGAATACGTCTTATGAAAACGTCTTGTATATATGTGTATATATATATGTGTGTGTGTGTGTGTGAGCCGAGTACAGCCTCCATTTTACCCTTTATTTCACATTTCAATGATCTGTAATTCTCATCATTTTAAAATGAGCATCTTCAAATAAACTACAGCCAATCACCAAGTAAAGAATGCTTTGCAGACCTGTTTGTAGGACAGTGTCTGGTAATTAATATATTTAAAAAAGGATTTGTCACTTTGCCATCTGTAGTGGCTTTGCTAGTTGATGGCTACAGGGGAGTGATAGATTTATCTAGTCTTCAGGAAAGCAATGAGCACTCACACAGTAGTGAGTGTTATGGAGCTTGCTGCAGCATTGCCTTCACTGGCGCAGTGATTGAAGACTGGCTGCCTGTGGAAGCATGGCTGTCATCTGCTACCTGTGCCATCTGTTTAAGCAAACCAGGCGTGGTATGGTTAGCAATAGGAAGAGAAAGGCTTCTGCTACACATTTCACCAGGCTAATTTAGAAACTGTGTGTATCTAATAATGCTACACAGGCAGTTTACTGAATTCTGCAGCGGTTTAATGGCTGAAATGTATGCTGCTCGACAGACCTTCCTATTGACTGTACCTTACTCAGGTGCTGATGCATATATTCATAGTTTATATGGAGGTTGGGAGAGAATTCATGCTGGGAAATGAATACAGTGAGACTGAATACAGTGTCCTTTTCATGAAATTCAGTGTCCATGAGAAATCTGGAACCAAGCTTTGTTCTTCAGACTAGCTGACAAGATCTCAACTTCTTGTTCCTTTTTAATATATTTCTGTTTACCTGCATCTATTTCAGTTGCTATTGATGACAGGATTGTGGTTTCGAAACCTGAGAGAAAGCCAAATTCCATCTGTGTCTGATACAAATGGTGAATATGGTTGTCTTGTCCTGTCCAATGAAAAACATGCATCTCCAAAATGGTGACTTTACAGGAGAAGGCAAAAATTTTCTTTAATTTAAAACGGTACCAAGTTTATCACATTTAGAGCTTATATATACTATTTATACTTATATATACTTAGTACTTACTTATATATATATATAAATATAAATAAAAAAAGATCTATGTATATACATATAATTTCCATAGATCAGATTTCTGTATGGGTTTTGACAGTGTATTGTATTGTGATGTCTTATGAAATGTATTGTAAGTGTATTGCTACACCATAAAAGCTCAGATTGTGTGAGCAGACACAAAAGAAATGCAGGATATCTATCCTGTACATTGTTAGATAAATTTGTCCACATAACACCCAAGCATAACATTCCCATGTTTTCTTGTATTAAAACTAATGATAATTCATTTTTGCATGACCATTCTCCAACCTCTCTTTATCCTAAGCGGCTGTTTGTGTTTCTGGTTGCACCATAATATTGAGATCAATTCCCAGAATGGAATTCTAATGAATACTGCACTGGGCTGAGAGCCCTAATGATCTGAACAGTCACTGACATCGCAGTGCGCTCAGGCTCTTGTCTTTGGTACATCTCTTACCTGCTACGGTGCAGCTTGCAGGAAGGAGTTACAGAGGGACTGACCAGTCGGCAGGCACTAACACACATGCTGGCAGTTGGCTGGCTTTTTTTCTAGTTAGAAGTGCCCTAGGGGCAGTGGCTTGCCTCTCTTTGGTCGCAAATGTGTCTCACAGTTGTGTGACGACTTAACTGAATAGGCCAGTGGGTGACACAGGCCAAAAAAACAGAAATGGATTTTGTCTTTGACTTTCATATCAGAGAGGTTTCTCCACAGGTGCCACAGCAAGAGCCGGCGTCCAAACACGTTAGCCTAGTGGTATGACAGCTTGGTCATGACAGTGAAAGTCTGCTCCATTAGCCGCTCAACAGAAGACTACCACCAGCTAAACTTTGGAAATGTCACTGTGTCATACAGGGCTTGCCTGTTCCTCTATGTCCAGGCATCATATGCTAGGTTTATAGAATGTTTAGAGAGGGTAGAAATGAAGTCTGTAGCACAGTATGGAGAAAGCAAGCATTTGAACTCTTAGCACTCTTAGTTATTACTTTCATTTAGCTAATTAGGTAATGCACTTGTGTAACTGCATATTTAATTACATAATGAGTCTGACGGAATTCAATTTACATTCAAATTACATTCTTGATTGCTTCAAGTCTTTAACACTGTTTCGTTGCCAAGAATGACAAAAAATGTTAAAAGAAGTTTAAGGATGGTTTTAATTTCCACAATCCAAGACTGTGCACATACCTGTACTTTTCATTCAATTAAAATAATAATAAAATAAAGAGCAAAAAGGTAAAAATACATTACATTTTTTTTTACAAAAGTGTCCAAAGTATTCACATTCATTACTCAGGTAGAAGTGTAGATACTAGGGTTTAAAAAGACTTCTATAGAAGTTGAAATATCAATGTAATCTTTTTACTCAAGGGTAAAAGTACTGGTTTCAAAAAATACTAAAAATAATGTAAAGAAAACAAATGCTAAAAGCGTTGGTTGTGCCATAGGGTCCTATAGTGCACTACTCCACCTCCCCAAAACACATTTTTCTAAAAGCCATAATGAGGATAATGTTCTATTAAAATTTTAATGTTTAAAAAAATTGATGTTGAAAAATCTTAGGATGCACTAGACTGTCTGTTTCAGCTGCAGATCTGCCCATTGAAAATGAATGCATTTTAGTAATATCAGATATATTAAAGGAGCATCTATGTGCACTACTGAGCATTAACGTGTTTCATGGAGGGAAATATGTTGACTAGTTGCCTATAAGTATAGTAATGGTGCAAAAAATCAAGCTTCAGAGGCATGTGATCAATAAACATCCTTTATTGGAATGTAAATGTGGTGCTTAGTCGGGACGTTTCACTCAAGTTCTCTTGTCCTTGCTGGAGTGTGACGTGATATGTGCAGGTGTGATCGATTGCTTACAACCCAATAGGGTGTCAGAATGGTAAATGTTTATATTTCTCATCCAAACACAATTAAATTCACACTTTCCAGAATAGCCGGAATTTTTTGAATAGGGTTTTTATTATTTTTTTTTTTTAACAATGACAAGCCAGAATGAAAACAAACCAAAATGAAATTGGAGTAACAAGGCTATTTTTAAAATGTAGGGAGTGGAAAATACAGATGATTTAGGTAAAATGTGAGGATTAAAAGTAAAAAGTTGGCTAAAAAAATAATGACTCCAGTAAAGTATAGATAACCAAGATTTCTAAGTAAGTAAGGTAACAAAGTATTTGTACTTCGTTAATTGACACTTCTGCTTTTTAATACAGTATTTCACAAAAATCAGGGACCACACTTAACCTAATTTACATAAAAAAGGGCGAAAAGGGCGTGGCTGCAAGCGGGCCTGATTTGCTCCTGCGTTTTGGTTCAGAAGTTTACTACTACTAACTACTAAAAACCCCAGAAATAAAGATAATTACCATCAAGTCCCACCTCCTGCCTAACTTTGTTCTATGCCTCCTCTGTGTCTTTTGTGTTGTATTTTGTAATCCACATAAAAAAATTTAATGTCCTGTTCTGAGACCACAACAATCCATGCTTCCTCCATGTTGGCTCAGACAGAGCGGAGACAGTGCAGAGCACGTTATAGGTCACACTGTAGCCAGAGCTACAGTGCTATTGGTTGGGGACACAAATTGATGTGTCAAAGTTTACCGAACACGACGCGAAAGATCACACACAAGTCATGTATGTATACGAGTCATAAAATTCACAGACGAAACTGTGACTGTGGCTTTAGAGATTGGAGCATTATCCAACCTTCCCACCATCCAAGTCACCCCAAGCTATATCAGTGATGTTGCGGTCTGGACTCTAAGGTCGTCAATTCATTTGGCTTTTCTTTGAGTTATAAATGGAGTTATGGACCACATTACACCTGGTCTCAGTGGTCTGAGACACATTTGACCCACGTTATAGCCGTGTAAACGCAGCCGTCTCTCCAAGAATTCAACAACCAAAACCCCTCCCAGTACAACCAAAACACCAGTAATAATGGCCGCGCGATGAGCAAATGTGCATTTTCCCAATCAGATTTCAGTCAGACTAACCAATGACGCATTTAACTACTGAGTACTGAGTAACCCAGGTGTAATCAGCTCTGCATTCTTTAAGAACCACGGCAGTGAGTGGTCTTCTCACAGTAAAAGGATAGACTCAAACACCTGTGGATGTATATAGTCAAGTCAGGAGGCTTTATTATTACATTTAAATTACATTTCAACTATATACAGAGTACACAGTGAACGATCAACGTTTCTCTTCTATATATAAAGATAAATCTATCAAGAAAGACAAAAGCTTTTTTAAGTTATAAACAGCACTAACAGCATAGTTTTAGTTTCTCCATTTTCTCTTTTATTCATTCTCTGATCTTCAGTTTTGGGAAATTGTTGTTTTGTCACTTATTTTCCTTTTTACTTCTTTATGCTAATCCCATCAGAAATCTCTCCTGAACAATAAATGAAAACTACTACTTTGTTGACTAGAAATTATAAGATAGAAGAGAATTTTTTCACAGTGCAGAACATGCAAACAATGTAACATCAACATAGTACAAAATCACCCCAAATTTTCTCATTTCTTATATTTGAACCCATTTAATAGCCTGATGTAAGAAGGTTTTCACAGGCCTGCCTCATTCAAGCTCTTGTACTTAGTGGCTATAATATGGGACTGTTTGTACCTGTACATTTTAACTTGAGGATTTAAAAAAAAGAACAGGAAACAAAGCTGTTCAGTGTAGCAATGGGTGGGACGTAGCTTCCTGCACAATAGCACAGAGGCTACAACTGTGAGAACAAATCAAAAATCACACTTTGTGAGCAGACATGAGTGAACTGTAACAGTAAGAACTGTTATTAGCCGTTGCACTTCCCATCCTGAGCCAAGCACCTTTGCCTGAAGGCGAATTAAAAAGTATCCCAGAATCAGGCCGTGTCAAGCAAGTGACCGGAAAGAGAGCCGAGGAGGGCGTTGACTACTTATTCAGCGGTGTGGTTATTCAGTAATGAATAAGGAGTGACTCAAGAGAGCTCAAACCTTTGTACCTGCCAACCAATAACTCCTCTCACATCCGCAGACTATTATATCCCCCTCAGGCCAGCAGATTCTCATCTCTGCTCCAGAGTATATGAAAGTGGGTCAGGGTTCTCCTCCTGTTTTCTCTCATATTTTCTGCAGTACACATGCTCTTAATTGATTCCTCCAATAGGCAGGTTTTTACATTGACGGACTGAATGAGGTGGCCTTCCGGACAGCGTGTGCTTTTAGAGAAGAACTGATTATCATAGAAGGCCCATGTTTGGCTATTTGTCATTGCCATCCTCAGGTTTTGTCTAGGGAGCTTTCAAGTGTGAACTGAAAAGCTGCGGTCTCTGAAGGAACCTGTCTTTTTTTTCCTCTTTCTCCTCAGCCTGTAGTGTTCTATTTTAATTTTGCTCGCATTCATTACTCAGAGCTCTTGGGCCGTTTCAGATGCTGATGTTTCCAGTGTGTCTGAGAAAGACAGAAGAGACTACAGCAAGAGCTGGAAGAGCTCTCTGGAGCCGATGTCTTGAGGTTGTATTTTCAGCCAACAAATTGCACCACTATTTCTCTGTGTTCCGAGCCAGGGGAAATCAGACTGCAAAGACACAGATGATGCATAATGTCATGATAATATCATGTCCCTCTACATCTCTGAACAACATTCGCCCAGGCAGGAGAAAGATTTCCTCTGTATGCGCATTGCTAAGGGTGGAACATCAGAGGCTTTCTGGTTGTACACTCTAACCAGTCTGAGGATTCAACATATGGTTCTTTCCCCCCCAGATGCCAAGTGCATGACTCATACTAATAGTTGGAATGAAATAGTAGAACTCTCCACGGTCCTCCAAACCTCTGTTTATGTACATAGCATATCAGTACAATGACGTGCCAATTATGCGGCCGCTATAGGTAAATACTGGAGACCAACAGTGCAATATGGTTGTGGCTCAGTCACACAGTGTACATATTCTAATTACGCATTGCAGTGTATAGGGCACTTAATTAAAAATACCCTTGATTGATGTTATTTAATAGAGCTAATTAATATTCTTGGATGATTTTGTGGGCATTTAATTAGACTGTTACGGTAAAATATTCACCTTGCTCTGCTCTTTTGCTCTCATTAAACCCATCCTATTACATTTGATAGTGTCTTCTTTGCAACATTTCCTCATCGTTTGCCTTTTTGTAATGAGAAAATAAATCATCTTTACCCTTCTGTTGCCTCTAATAATTTAATTTCTTAAATGCCTTGCTTGTTAAACTTAAATTATAAACAAGTGTAATTTAGGTAGCACCTTTTTCAGACCCAAGCATGGTTTACATTAACAGCACCAAAAAACATATACAAGCAAGTGCACACACAGACACTTCTCCAGAAGGCAGACGAAACAAACCCCAAACTATGGTGTTTGATCCATAGCAGTTTTTATGAAAGCCCCTCTCAGCCCAACAGGCCTCTGAAAAGCCTGCAAGCTGTGACGCAGAGACACATAGCGTCTGGCCCGATGGCCTTCAAGTTGCAGTATAGTCACTCCGGCGGCTGGCCTAGCAAAACTCCGAACCACGACATACAGTATCTCGAGCAGCCAGCCCAGCAAGTCTTCAAACTCTGATGTGGAATCGCTCTGGCAGCCGATCCAACAAACCACCCAGCTGAGACATAGAGTTGCTCCGGCAGCCGACCCAGCAACCCACCCAGCCGAGACTTAGATACACACTAAAAGCCAACCCACCAAGTCGTGGCCGTAGAGTCGCTACAGCAGCTGACCCAGCAATCCACCCAGCAGAGACATTGCTCCTGGAAGACCTCAGTGTTCAGCATTCAGTACCACCCATTCAGCCTTACAGCTTTCAGTACTACCCATTCAGCCTTACAGCAGTTCAGTACCACCCATTCAGCCTTACAGCAGTCAGTACCACCCATTCAGCCTTACAGCAGTTCAGTAACACCCATTCAGCCTTACAGCAGTCAGTACCACCCATTCAGCCTTACAGCAGTTCAGTACCACCCATTCAGCCTTATAGCATTCAGTACCACCCATTCAGCCTAACAGCATTCAGTACTACCCATTCAGCCTTATAGCATTAAGGACCACCCATTCAGCCTTACAGTATTCAGGACCACCCATTCAGCCTTAAAGTATTCAGTGCCTCCCATTCAGCCCATCTGCCCCACAGCCCATTAGCCTGTGTTGGTCATGTGAGATACATAAAAGCATGCAAATATAATAAGTGGGCCTATAAGTCCTCAGAAAAATCTCAGAGGACCTCATATATAAGACAGATGAAAGATATGGAGCTTTATAATATATCTATCACAATCTGCCCACAGTAAAAGAAACATGGTATTTTCCACCTGCAAGATGTTTAAGTCAATAAACAGAGGACATCTGGTACATTCCTAGGAACAGAATGATCAAATACTTATACAGAGCTCAGTACAGGATAGCTGTAGCTGCACATTTGAAGAATCTACCTAATGCGTGTTATTTGCCCTTTACTTTTCACAGCAACCATTACATGAAAAATCAACTCATAGTTTTAGTTTGAGAGAGCAGTTACTATCTGAGACATTATCACTGGTTTATTACCCACCTAACCAAGGTTTTCCTTCCTCCCTGCAATTTTACAAATTGTTGTGAAAAAGAGTTGTGCTGTCATGGAAACAGAGCCGCTAGGTAATTCAGTGGCAGAAGAACTTGCCTGGGACACTTGTATTCTATTAGGAATTCCTTTTAAACACACTCAAGGTAGAGCAATGTTTTGTTTAGCATATTTGGGGTCAGACAGCGCTTAATCAAACATCTGCATTTGCATAAACAACCTGGCAACCCCTGTTGAGGGTACTCGCCCTGTGCTGTGCTTTTGACTTTGCTGACTAAAGATGAAGAAGAAGAACACTGTGTGCGTTATTATGTCTTTACAAAGAGAAAAGCCCTCAGGATGGCATCAAGGACAACCTTGGCAGAAAAATACTATATTTCTGGAAGAAAGAAATCGAATGGTTGCTGATTACAAGGATGTGCGCTGCCAGTTCAGACAGTTCTGGGTTTATTGTGCGGCTCACACTTTCTCTAGCTCTCGCTCCCGTGCCCTCTGAGCGCATTCATTATTAGTGTATGACAGGAAATATCCCACTTCTTTAGTGAAGGGCCAGTGGTCCTTTTCATGCCTCATATATGTTTTCGGAGCACATTCATCATCTTCTGCTATGGCCACGTCCTCATGCTAAAATGAGCCTTAGATAAATTGCAGCGGGAACAGTGTTATCTAAATTAACATATAGCCTGCCAAAAGACGTCAGAGTGATGCATTTTATGTGGGCTCTGGAAGTTCAGACACATCCCCCCTGATGTACTTATGAGCTGAAAAGTAAAATATAGCGAAATGCATGAGGCATGTAGGCAAGCACTGGCCATTGGAACATGGGAACAGTGATATAACAGGTGCGTGTGTGTGGTGCTGATGATGTTCTTGCTTGAACACACTGCAGTACATGCTGAAATGAAGAGGAAGACAGAGAAGCGAATCAAGTCTAATTTAAACGGAATTAGTTTTAGCCTACCTGGTGAGGCACCGTAATTTAACTGATTACCAGAGAGAGCCGTGATTTTAATCTCATATGAACCTGCTGCATGTTTAGTCTGTCTGTAGTCAGACAAGTAATCATTCCAGAGGAAATTACACACTTCCGTAGTAATAGTAAGCCTGATTCACCTGACCTCACAATAATGTAATAACCAAACCTGGTAAGAGACTCGACTGTGGGGCTTGTTGTTACTGTGGCTATGTCTGAGATTATGCCCTATTCGCTGTCCACACTTAAAAACAGAGGGGATAAAAAGTACTCTTTGCCATAGAATGTTTATATTTGAGAGTTGGTAATACTTTACTTGGATGGTCCGTTGTAGATACCTCGTAGATTTCGGGCTAACATTCAAGTAAATGTCTCTTATGTTCTTAAAAGGTGAGTGTAAATGACTAAATGTCTATTGGATGTAACTCTACACCTACCTCTACCTCTTAGCCTTAACCTTACCCTTTTAGGTTAAGGTTGATGTTAGGATTAGGGTTAGGACTAAGGTGTAAAATTATTACCAGACATCCCACCCTGCAGAAACTAATTTCAGGAAGGTAGCACCACCACATCCACCATGTGATACCTTATTGAGTGCCCAGCTAACATGTCCATGTGGGGTCTGTATTGATAATAGTCCAACTGGGAACTAGAAAGTTTTGTCCTCAGGTTGGCGTAAGTGATGGGACCAGTAGGGGATATGCATGGGCTCTATCTGGGTTGTACACTCCACATTGGGCCTATTTGGGATCCATGTAAGATTGAGAAGCTGTAACAATGGGGCCCATTTAAGAAGCCCAGTAACAAAGTATGTACAAACCCACTCCCATGAGCCCATGCCAACCTCAAACCCACTAATTAATGAATGAATTAATTTATTGATTGCTTTATTTATTCCTCTCTGTCCCATTCAGTTCATCCAGTATGAAAAGCATAGGCTTACTACTAAATTGCTTACATGTAGCCATTGCCCTGGTCCACACTGATATTGGTTAGACTTGTTAGGATAGATTTGGACATGTACACACTTAGATCGCTCTTCTCACTTGTTCAGTGAGCTTTCACAACATTTTTGGGTTGTAGCACCATGTGTGAGGACATCTTTTTGACACCCAAACAAATAGCTCAGGTGAAAGAGTCTCACTGTGGCAAAAAGGAAGAGACACCCCTCGGGTTAATCATTTTGTCATAAACACACCTCGTTAGCTATTTAATTGGATGGAGGAAAGAGAAGCCTGGTTTTAAATGGTGGGGTGTGGATAAACTTGAGTGCATAATGAGGAGAGCCTAATGTTCTAAAGTCAGACTATGCTGGCATGCATAGAAATAGGACAGCGCTTGTAAACGTCTTGGATTTGGTCCAGTTTTTCAGACAAACTAAAAGCTTAGTCAGTCTATTTAAAACATACACCCACTGAGTACTTTATTAGAAAAACCTGTACACCTCCTTATTCAGGTGGTGGAGTCATGCTGTGAGAATGTTTCTTGGCATGCTTTGGGATCAGTTATCGCTTGAATGCCACAGCCTATTTGAGTATTGTTGCTGACCAAGCGCATCCTGTCATGGCCGAACCTTTTATCGGCCACTTGCAGCATGTTAATGCACCCTGTCACAAGGCCAGCTGGTTTCATGAACATGACGAGGAGTTCCGTGCTCCTCAGTGTCCTTTCAGATCAGTCACCAATATAAATCCAATAGATCTCCAGCCAGCATGCTTATGCGGGTCTCACATGGGTGCACCCATGGGTTTCAGGTGGGCATGGGCTCTGAGTGGGTTTGTACATGTGTACATTGTGCTCATGTTTAACCCTTCCTGATCCCATCACTGACCTTGTGGGCATCCATTTGTGGGGCCAACATGAAACCCACTGACAGAACCTTCTGGTTCCCAATTGGGTTAACCATACAGGCCACACATGGATAGTTTATCTGGGTCCTCTTTGGGATGAGGTAGTACGGGAGAGTCACAGCATGAAAGTTATCTGAAAAACCTGCAGAAACTGTGTGATGTTTCTTCTGAACATCTTGGGGTAGAACGATTGTTTTGAGAGCAAAGGGAGGTTATAACAAATATAATAAAGAGATCAGTGTAGCTGTTGTCCTTCAAATGACTCAAAAGACTCAATAAGCAATTTCTCAAAAAGCTAAAATGAAGAGAAATCTATGGAATTAGCCTTTAATATCCAAAATGTGCTTCGTTCGAATGATGTACCCAAGCAGATACGAAATACCCATAAGGAACTGTGTCATGCATGACGAGAACATGATCTATTGTTTCACTTATTCACTTCTTATGTTCCCTATGGTGCTCCTATTTTTTTATTGGAAGAAAACAGTCATTAGGAGACCATTTTGAACACAGTGTGAGTTCTGTGTCTGTCACGTAATGATAAAGTGTACGTCTGGGCTATCTGTGCTAATTTGTTTTCACATAGAGACTTTATCCTGTGCTAAGCGGCCAGTCAAATCCCTTACAAATGTCATTACAGAACCTCCCCTGGTAAACCTAATCCAGCTGGAATGGTGCTTAAGACGGTGAGGCTGGAGGTCGGTCCTGCTCGCCTGCCTCCGCGCTGTTCCCTGAGCATCGCTGCATAAGAGCGAGCGCGAATATTACTGAACTCCTCCCTCACGTCTGGGGGTAGATGCAGGCTGACGCCCCTGCAGTGGAGAATCGGAGAGACAAAGAGAAGCGTTGACTTGATGTTGCCTGTTGTTCCTATGTAGTATTATTTCTTCCCTAAACGATGCACCTGCGCTCAGCGAATGGAGGCGCTCCCTTTTGAAGATTAAGTAGACCTGCTGGTAGCATAAGCTCTGGGAGATCTGTCACCATCCTAGGAAATTACTAAAGGAGAAACAGGCTGCAGGACTGATTTTAAAAACGCAGTGCAGTGGTTTTACACTGGTTCAGTGAATGCATGATGAAAGCAATGCCTTGCTGCTCTCACAAAGGGAATTATCCTCCCTTGATATTCAACGGGATGCATTTCTGCGTGCTGCTCCACTGGCGGAGTCTATAAAGGGCTTTAAAACACGTCGTTGATAATAACTGCAGGAAGATGAAAAATGAGCTACAGAAAGTGGGCCAGCGTCGAAGAGTCCTCTCAAAGAAGGGTCTGTTTCAGTGAGCAGCATTATAGTGTCCCAGCTCAGGAGAAAAAAAAAAGCCTCGCAATTCTGTAGGCTGGCAGATCTCTCAAAGAGCCCTTTCTTTATGTTGCGAGAAAAAAAATAAAATAAAATAATTTAGGCACCTCTGCTCTAATCACATGGGCTCCGTTGGACATGGTTGCCTGAACCTGAAACATCAGCATTTAACTGAAGATTGTAACTAATCTCACAAGCCACTTATATCTCTACCAACAGAGTTAATTGCCAACATCCGCCAGCTGATTTGTCTTACGGAAATGAGGGTGTTGTTGCTCTTCCTCAAGAATGAGCAACAGTCTCGTGGAAATCAACCCGACGTCGTTTTCTGTCTTGTTTACTGATAACACTACGACACCAGGCTGTTTTAGAACACTGTGCAATTTGTAACATTGATTTTTACACTGGATGTGATGAGGCAGCGAGAGACTAGTTTCAGTATGAAATTATAGGGCAAAAGTTACTACTGAAAAAAATTAACTGAATTTTAAAAGGCTGATTTTAAGCTGCTGTTGGTAAATATTACACTGCTTGTTGTTGTTGTGATGTTTGATCCTTAGGCAATTTGGGGAAAATGTAATACTGCACTCTTAGAAATTCTACAAAGGGTTATTTGAGCAATGCCACAGAAGAACAATTTTGGTTCCCTAAAGAACCAGGTTTGTAAAAGAAACTTTCACTTAATGCACAGGTTCTTCACACTCATTTCTTTCCAAACATGGAAAGAAATTCTGTGGCATCCCTCAAAGAATCATTAAGAGCAATGAACGTCATCTTAAAAGTCATCTGAACATCAGTATGAACATCATCTGTACAGTTCACTATAAATGTGAGACTACTACTTTTTAAGATAATAAGGTAAGGTAAGATAAGGAAGCGGGAAATGAAAAGAAAATAAGTGGTGAAGAAACAAAAGTTTCAAGAAATGTTTCAAAGATACAAAAAAAAAAAAAAAAGAAACATACAGATTGATCACCCGAAATATTGAAATATTAAAAATTACATAATATTATTATATTTAGAATATTTTTTTCTTTTTACATGAAGCTGAAAAATACATAAAATACATCTTGAACTTAATAATCATTTAGTGAAATTGTAACAATTGAACAAAGGATGGTCTCTGACATTTGCACAGTACTGTATTATAATATTTCATTTTACTGAGGTTTGCTATAAAGTTGGAATGTCTTATTTTTAAACAGCATTATATATATATGGAATCAAACAGTGACTGTAATTCTGTTGTTTTGACAGTGGTTGTTGTTTACAGGCTTTTTATATAAAGCATCAACAATTGGCCAGTGTCCTAAAATGCTGGTGATATATGTGCTCAAAAAGGCATATTGTAATGCAATTTATTGCAGTAATGGTAATATATCTTCATACCATCCATGCTAGTTACTATTTGTGATGTTTTGTTTTATATTGGTTTATTAATTAGCGCCGTTGGCTACCCCGAACCTGTGTGGCAAGATTGCGTGGCTCATTTGTGCATGAGCAGATGTCTCACAGCAATTGTGCCATTTTGCAGCAGCAGCCTTCTAATTTTAGAATCTGAATCCCTCTTATGCACCACCAATACAAACAGGACATAACGTAAAACACACAAGGACAAACGACAGCTGTAATACATAAACTACATCCTGAAAAAAAGTCTTCTTTAGTAAAGCTAATAGTTACATATACACACAGAACCACAATCATTTAAATGTTTTGCATAACTATAAGGTTCCTTTCTTGATTATGGTTCTATATAGTACCAAAAGGTGTTCTGCTCATCCAATTTTTGCAGTACTTTATATAGAATTGTTTTTACTAAGAGTGAAAGGCAAGGAGGTATACAGTATACCTAAATTACATATAATGTGGTTTACTATATGGCAAACTTTCTGCTACACTTATTACATGAAGCCCAAAGTTAAGCAAGCTAGAGACTGGCAGTGGTTAAGCAGTCTTTAGATGCTTCTGTACTTTCAGGCTAACCTGCCTGTTTGCAGCAAGTCTCTCTTCTCTGATACAGAGCCTGAATTGGGTGCAAAATATCCCGATTGTTTGACTGACGGGTGCGTTTTCCCTTTGTACACCTAATCAGCTATTACTGATTGAATTATAGCAGAAATATCAAATAGTGAAGCCTACTTCCAGCCTTTGTGAGTGTAAACAGCTGCTGTTTAAACTCTTGACTGAACCTCTGGACACTCACAAGTTAATGGTTTGTAAGAGGTGGGCGGTCTTCTCATCGCCGATGAACGTTTGAAGCATGGTGCTTAGCCATGTGGTGAATGGCTATTAACTCACTGCTGCTTCAAGCAGGCCTCTGGATTTTTGACTGCGTTTCCCCTCCATTTCTTTTAGTTGTTTTGGCCCATTCTCTTCTAAATGTGTGGGCACTGCTGGTCACTGTGATTAGTTGTGGTAGTGTGAATAGCTAAGCAAACAAAAAATGACACATTTCTTTATTATTTTAAATAAGATTACAATTTATTGAATCCATTCTTTTCCTTGAGGAACGTTTGGAGGTTCCTCAATTTGAAATTGTGGAGGAACCTCTTAAGGTGCATTGAGGAACCTTCATAAAAAGGTTTTTAGAAGAAAAAGGATTCTTAAAGGTTCCTCAAAGCAAATTGAAGAACTGAAGCTCCTCAAGGAGCTCCATCAAGGTTTTGATTTGCCTATCTAGCGAGTGAGCAGTTCTCTCAGCAAGTTTTGTTGGTCTTCAAACCTAACTGCAATTTCTTAAATACCTAGAAGCAAAAGCATCAGTAATTGTAATTGTCAGAGTGTTAGGCTGCTGCCTAGAGGAACCCATGGTGGCTCATTGCTGGGACAAGGTTTGAGGAGTAATACTGCATTCCCACTGCTCCGGTCTGGCAACCACTGTGAAAACACTCGTTCTCTTCAGCTGGCCGCATGTGGTTGTTAACAACTGTGCTCCCTGAGTCCTCTAATTGAAATCCTGTCCTGCAAGTCCTGCAAATTCTTAATTAAATAATGTGTACATTTTTGGATGATTCAAAACCATGTAGATATTTAAAATGTTTAGGTTATTTTCTTGAAGCAGAGGTGATATCGCTTAACAGCATTTCATAGGCTGTTTACATCCAACCAGATTGATTTTGGATTGTGGACTGTTGTTGAGCATAAATACATGAATCGTTAAGCCAAGTCCCTGTAATTTAATAGGGGTGGACCAAAAATGACAGCGAACCCTGAAACTGCAATAACGAGCTTCCCCCCAACCCCCCAAATGCCCAACCAAACGTTTGAACACGGAACAAATGTTTCATACAATTTATTGTGGACACTTACTGCCCAAACACAAGCTTTATCTTCTGATTGGATAGGCATGTTGCGTTGGCCAGATTCATTTGAATAAAGTTTGTCTAGATTCAGCCTTGTGCTGCACTGCATCCCACTGACTTAACTCACCAACCCCATCATGCAGAGGCATCCGCATCTGAAGGAACCAGCACTTTACATTGAAAATGAATGGGATACGCTGCAGTGCATTTATGCACCAGAGCTGAGTAAAACAAGCCATAATCCTGGGACCTTGGTAAAGATTATCTGAGAGCTTAAATCTCTTTGGGTGGCCAAACATTTGCATAATTCTCCTTTTTTTCACGCTCACCAAAAATATTACAGTAATTTTGCTTAAATTCAATATTAATGCTTTTGGAAGCCAGTTCATCTTCTGCTCGTGTTAATGTTCACAATATTTTGACCAGGGGTGCCAACACGTTTGCAAAAAATGTCTCTCTCTTCCATTTCTTATTATGCCCTATTTCTTTTTTTTCTTCCTTTTTTTAAGCTTCTCTTCATGGTTTTATGTTACAGTTTTGAAACATGTATTGCATCAGCTATAGCATTCAAATGTGAATTTTCTTTTGCATTTGTGTATGTATTTATTTGTTTACTTAGACAGTGGTCAGGTTGTGCCTTACCACCTCAAAGCAGAACTGTTACCCTCTGTGGTGGTCTAATGGATTTGCTCCTCACTATATAACCACTTACATAAAAAACAAATAAATAAATAAATAAATAAATAGTGGAGAAATATAATAATAGTGAAGTCCAGACAGTTGTACAGCATGAGGCAATTAAGCAATTTACATACTATGGTGCTCTGTGGCATGTACACAAATGCTGAGCAGGATGGCAAAAAAAAGATCTAAGAGATTTTGTAAAATGGCTCATTATTGGGGTACAGATGGCAGGAGCTAAGCCACAAAGATGGCTCAATGGCCAGCGATTTAACAGGAACAATGACTAAAGAGACAACTTAATTTAGATCTATGGGAAAAGCATCAGTAAACAGGGTTGGAAATTGTGGTCAAAAGTGCACATTCTGGGAGCGTGATGCTTGTGCAGTAGTGAGAGTGAAAACAAAAGAGCAGCTGTTCCTCAGGTGACTGAGAATCTCAACGCAGGACGTGATCAGACTGTCAGCAAGAACGGTTCATCCACAACTACTTAGAGAGAGATAGTACAGTAGGGCTGCAATGCAGAACCTCCTTATTACGAAGATGAATGTCCATTTAAGACATGTGAAGAACAGCAACATGACCCGATTAATTATCCTTCACCACAGTCTCCACAAGTGGGGGAGTGTATGTGTGGTGTACACCAAGAGGGCTGTGCAGAATGTGGGGTTTGGAAACATCTCCTTAGGGGTCACTGCGATGAATCCAGAGTCATTCTGATGGTCATAAATCATATATCAACAGCCTTCGCAGTCACCAGATCTCAAACCATTCAAACAGCTATGGGAGATTCTGGACTGACTGGTTGGACAGCGCACTCCATCACCATCATCAAAACACCAACCAAGGGAATATCTTTTGGAAGATCTCTCCAGTCTCCAGTTTCAGAGACTAGTGAATCTATGCCTTATATACCGCCTTCTATATTGTATATATTTTTATGAAGCAAAGAATTGGCCAGTTGCCTAGAAATGCACATAAAAATACATTGTCTGCAGTCCTGTGTGATAGTCCCAACTATATATCTGAACAGTCAGTGTGTGTTTGCCTTTAAAACCTTATAAATACACATATTGGAAGACATAAAAGTAAAAAGTAGAAAAGAAAGTAGAAAGTAGCCTGAATGTGCTGTTAGTCTGTACGGTTATTGGTGGATAACCAAAAAGGTTAGAACACCACAGTTAGAAGCACATATATTTGGTTGCAGACAGTATTGTGTACTCCAGCCACTGTATGGATCTGTTCAGTTAGCAATGGCACCTGTCAAGGAATGGCAGCATGTAAACAGGCAGGAGGAGCAGCAGTAAAAATGGGAAAGCATTAGAATCTGAGCGACTTTGAGAATGGTCAAATTGTGATGGCTAGATGACTGGGTCAGAACATCAGGCAGGTCTTGTGGGGTGTTGCTGGTATGAAGTGGTCAATACCTACCAAAAGTGGTCCAAAATAGGACAGCTGGCGATTAGAATATAGGGACATTAATGCTCACAAATTACAGAATTTGAAGAATCTTCTGCTAATGTCTAAGTGCCAGATACCACAGGATGCCTTCAGAGATCTTGCGATCCAGGCCTTGGTGGGTCAGAGCTGTTTTGGTGAAGAGAGGAAGACAATATTGTGCAGGCTGATCTGTGTACTTTTTTAATGTATTGTTCATTTGTTGATTTGCATTTTAAGCCAGATAAGCACTTACTGCCTTATTTTTTTAATAATGTATAGTTATAACCCAAATATGCATAGGTAGTTAGGCTCTATGTAGCTATGCACACATACAAACACAACCACAGATGTGATTTAGCTCCAAGCATCATTCCCCTGTAAACACGTCTAGAGTGACAGTTCGGTAAACCAGCCATCTGTTTGTTATGCTGACATTTTCATGCTTGGGTCACAAACGTATTGTGCGATATTTACCCGAACCGACGAGGGAGTTTCAAAGAACATGGACTTGAACAACAAGTCTGACATGCTCTCTCGATCCCAAAGCTAATTTCAGTCGTATGTGGAGATGCGAAGTTGATACCTTGTTGGATAGGCTGGCTTATTTGATAGTGAAGGAGAAAAAAAGTCAGCACCATTTCAGGAAATGTCATGGTCTGTTCATCTTTTCAGAGGCTCGGCCCCTCTTGACCTGCTTCAGCTTGCAGAGTGTCAAGGCCCAGACATGCTGCCTTATTTACCATACAAGTCTATTTTAAGAGTTTAAGGCACCATGTTGGCCTAAAAAAAACCTCAAGCTTGTGTGTTATGTATATATATATATATATATATATATATATATATATATATATATATATATATATATATATATATATATATATTCATTTTTTTTATGTTGGTTCTCTGGTTTCTCTGTTGCTCCTCATTCATGTGGTCTTTTTCTGTTCCCTGATCCTTTTTATTTCATTCATTCATTTAATTTATGTATTTTCTGTCACAAATAAATAATAGGCCCCTTTCTTCTAACTGCACACACACACTTTACACTTAGTGTTCTGGTCTGTAGTTAAGCTTAGAAATGGAAAACAGGTATGACCTCAGGCCTCACGCACACTCTGCATTGATGAAACTGAATTCGCTGTGGAAGTTCATTTAATGAACAGGGACAAATTACTAGCCTACTTGAAGAACCGAGAATATTCAAAGGAGTGTGTCACCTTCAGTGTTCTAACAATGGTACTGAGAGTTCCTCTACCGCTTCACCTGTTCCCGCTGTGGCCCAGGCTCCATCTCCTGTTCGCCAAGAGATCGGAGTGAGATTCCTTTAAGATCAATTACAGCTCCAACTGACTGAATGGTGTCAGCCCATCATGCTCAAAGAAACCAAGAAGAGGAAGCATTTTGAAAGGAAGGTACAGATGACGGGTGCGCCACAAGCAGAATTCCGAGAGTGTATCTGCAGCACTCTAGAATAGTTCTGCTCCATCACAGAGCGATGTTCCACTAAAAAATCCTTTGAGACAGCAGTTCAACTCTTTATTGTGCCAGCCAGTCTCAGGCTCTTTTTTTCCCCTAAGCTGTAATAATTTTGCATATAGAAACTTGGGTGAAGGAGCTTTATTTGTACACATACAATGAATTGCATTGAGAGAAGTAGATAATGATCTAATTATCACTATTTGTAATTGCCATATCGAAAACCCTGGAGCGGTGGCACATACTCAACGTAGGCTACATGAGATGTATGATAAGATATGAGGAACAATAATATTCACATTAGCAAAGATTCATGAGCCTCTTACAGAGGCGAAGTTCCCTTTAGCAGCCCGGAGACCCAATGCGAATATCCAATGCAATCTCCTCTCGTTAGTCCAAAATAAGAATGTAGATACGCTGTAATCTGAAATGAATAATGATGATAGTATCCATCCGTGCTTATTATTGTAGCCATTACCAACTCAGAAGGCCGAGCCTCGTGGCGTTGATTAACCATCCCCTTGAATACTAATATTACAATTTGGAACTATTTAGAGAATGTCTAAATGGCAGCCTAGACAGTCACACATAGTCAAATGCTGTCAGATGTTCCCTGAAACACTGAGATTCATCTCTTACATAGTAATTTGTCAGGTTTTATAGTGGACATGGTGAATTTCCTTTTAAAAAGTCACTCAGACCCCAACAGCAGCCTCTGATGGCCACACTGCATTTCACTGCAAGAGCTGGAATCTAATGAGGTGAAATCTGACTTGAAATATTACATATTTAATAAACACAGCAAGATTTTCTGAAGATTAAAGAAAATAGAATATTCTTTAATGGCAGAGTCAGACACCTGGCCTCAACCCAACTAAGCACACTGGTCTTACTGAAGATGAAACTGATGGCAGAAAGACCCACAAACAAGCAGCAACCAAATAAGGCTGCAGTAAAGACCTGGCAAATCATCTTGAGATAGAAAATAATTTGTATCTAAGCATTAAAAATAAACCCAGTAAGTTAAGTTGTAGGTTCAGTTGTTTTGTCCAATTACAGACCCTGTGAAAATTGAGAGACTGTGTAAAACATGGCTGTAATTCCTAAACGTTAATGCAATATTAAATATGTTTTGAAAAAAAAACAAAAAACTGGTAGATCCCACAACATCAAATTGATCACTGAATCCTGTTTCCATATGGGAACGGTATAATTTGGCGGAAGAAGAAACTGTTTTTTGTTAAACCAATAAAGGTTATATAGGCTGGCCATGAGCTTAAATGCACTTGGAATAATTATCTATATTTATTATTTCAGCTGCCCAGACTATTTCCAAACATGCCTTAATAATAAATAAATGTAAATGCAGATCTGAACATTAACGGGTGAACAAATGAAGCTGCCCTGTAGCAGTTATATCAATGACTAGCTTACCTGCTAGCTAAATGGTTAAAGATGCCAAATAATGCATTTGTTGAGTATTTTAATGTTAAATAAGTTTATTAGTATTAGAAGCATTAGAATGACACATGCAGCTTTTCCTTCTACTGAAGTCTCCAACAAAACCAACAAAAAAACAACAACAATAAGCTCTCCTTTTATTGGCTGGTCACCACAACATGATCACAGAGGTTGCATATTATAGCATAGTTTTAAACAGTAACAAAACACTATAATTATTTCCAGTCCAGTCTGTCCAAATGGATAACGTCACAGTCTTGATGTCTGGTTCGCATGACAATCTGTACTCCCATAACTAGCAGAGTTGGGAGACGTGCTGCTCTTAAGTATCAATAAGACAATATTCTCCTGAAGTTGCTGTTGCATTTTATTAGCTTTGAGTATGGCTTACACTATTGGGCTGGGTTTAAGGTTTATTTTGAGGGCATAAACATAGGACGTCAAAACTCTTATTACTCGTTTTAGGTGAACCAAAAGCTTGTATGTGTATTTGTTACTACCTGTCTGAGACATGTAGCATTACTATGCTATGGTTGCAGTATTGCCCATGTGAGTTTTTCAGAATTCTAGTGTCTGTTTTTATGAGCTTTGGGAGCATTTTCACATTGTGCTTAATAATATTTTGCATTTTATTTTGGAGGCTGCAGAAATGGGAAAGTGCCATTACCTGCTACCCTGTAGATCTACCAGTGTTTAGCATTTGCTTATTTTATTTATTTGTATGCAAATTGTAAAGCTTGAGGAATCCCACTGGCTATAATACACATATACCTTGTTGCCCTGCAGCCCTGTGTGTCCAGTCCAGTCCAATAAAGCTTTTATTTCCATGTTTCACTTTTGTTTGCATTTACTTTCAGTTTGAGTTTCAGTATTAATATTACACTCAAAGCTGTGATAGTAGGTATTTAAAATAACATCATTTTTTAGAAGTACAAAACTCCCAAATAACTTTTTTATGCATTATACATAGTGACAAGAACTTAAAGCATAAAAGCAATGCACTCCCACAGTCTTGTTGACATCCTCATCTCTATTAACATCTGCACCGACACATCACTCCTTATGATGTTCAGATATCGCTTTTCACGATATATCCGTTATCATGTCACTCAAATCTCCAAGGCAGTTTGCTGCTACATCGTGGTTTTCATTATTCCCTTTTCAGCATTACTTTTAGCACTACTCCATTCCCTTTTACCATCACTGCCAACATGTACACACTGGGATCCCAAAGGCTGAGCTGCAAGCTTTCCTTAAAGGGGCCCTAGAATGTCAAACTGTATTTTCCTTGGCATAGCTGAATAACAGGAGTTCGGTACATGGAACTGACATGTCATGAGCCTCAAACATGGTTGTCTCTTCATCCAAAAGAGAATCCAGCATAACCAAAACAGGGCAGAAAAATGGGGCAATTCCTAACCCCCCTGAACTGTTTCAAAACTGACTTATATTTACACACCCAAACTTGATGGCGACAGGCAAATATGGTGGTGGAGAGTAGCATGTTACCTCCAGACTCTGCTAGTTATGGGAATACAGGTTACTACACAAGCCAGGTCTCTAACCAAAACATCTCCTGAACCAATGTCAGCAAACTTGACAAGTATGAAGAAAATCCATGGGGAGCAAACATAAGCTAACCTTGCACTAGCATTTAGCATCTCTTCTCATCTTCATTGTCCATTGCCCTCAAAAACAAACTGGAGTGCCTCAGCGGAATCGAAGTGGAGCTAAAACACACATCAGAGATGTTAAGCTAACTGGCTCCAATTGCTCCAAGTAATAAAACTACACTGTTAAAAGTATAAGTTCATTGAGAAACCTTCTCAGGTTCTTCAGTTTGAAACTGTGGAAACCTTGTTCCATGAGTTCTCTGTAAAAGGAAAATGAACTGAATTCTGAGGCAAAGTAACAGGGTTGTAAATAAGCTTTGAAAAAACAAACAAAAAAATGCAACCAAAATCAAATTCACAACTTAAAATACTTAGCACCTTAATTGACCTAAGTAAAGACAGATTGAAACAATATGCTGGTCACCCACTGAAGACGTAAAAACCAAACTATCCATATATTGTTTTGTTTTTATTCATTTTTAATGTACCCTTCATTTTTAATTTGTTAATTTGTTAATTTTTACAGCTAGTTCGCAATAATAATAATAATAATAATAATAATAATAACAACAACAACAACAACAGCAACTCTGTTTACCACTGAATGTCCATTTAGAGAACAATGAGAATGAGGAGGAAACTGGGCAAGTAGGGATGACCAAAAAAGAGCCAGATGGTAAGAAAGGGGCCAAGGCAGAGGGGACCAAACAGTAAGATAATGCTACTCTGGATTCAGTGTCTTGTCATCCATCCATCCATACTGTGGCTGGACCCAAAACCAGTGCAGTTTAGGATTGGGTGCCCAATTAAAGAGAGCTACCAGTTTGTATACTAGTGGAAAGCCCTTAATAACTCAGAAAGCTAAGCATTGTGGGTCTGATTAACCACCTCCTAAATAATAATAATAATAATAATAATAATAAACAGTTTAGACTCAACTCTTAGAAGGTTATCAGCCATGTTTGACACAATTGCATCTTATACCTCCTAATGTCTTATTTGCGGTCTTAACTAGCCAGTCTTTTGTGTTTCTATCTTTATCATAGAAACACAAGAAACACATCTCTATCTTTATCAGTCTTATAAAGGCATTTTACACAGCAGATAATGTTTTTCCTGACATCAACTATCCTCTTGTTTTTACTTCAAACGACTCATAAGTGGTTTCAGAACTGCATCTCTGATAGAAATCAGTATATAGTGTCTGGTGGCTTACAATCAAAGTTCTTAGAGGTCACTAATGGAGTCCTAGGGAGCTCCACATTGGGTCTAGGATTGTTCACCTTGTACATTAATGAAACTGGATCTCCACTGCAGATTGCACTTTTATGCTAATCATAGTCATTTGTGCTTCCTTTGTAAACCAGACCATGTATGACCTGCAGAATGCTTTTAACACCGTTCAGAAATCCTTGGTGGACCTCAAATTGCTCCTGAGTGAAGCAAAGACAAAATACATTTCATTCTCCACAGCCTTTAGCAGAGAGCCTGCAAGCTCTCAAATGAACGAGGGTAGCTGAGTGTGTGTCCACATATACAAAATCACCTGTAGTGGCCTAGTCAGTAAAAAGAAAATGCTTAAAATGTGTAATACCTGTATTGCAAATGTGTGCTGATGAGCTTTCAGACATCTTGCAGCTCCTAAAGTCTCTACACTCTGCAACACATCTTACAATCTCTATTCTCGTTCCTGGTCCAGAAACTTCTTATCTGTACTGAATCACTATCATGCTGTAAATTTCACCTCAATTATCATAAAAACAGAGGAGAAATTGGTTTTTAACATTATCCTCCCATAGACAACACCATTTACATCACTTACAGTTTGCATATAAACAAAGGAGAGCACTGATAACACCTTGTGCTGCTTTTTTCAACTCACTGTACATTTGGAAAACAGTGATTTATTTATAAGCTCTTTAAATGGATGTTTCTTTGGATAAACATTTTTGTAAAGGTTCTTTTGTGTGGTTCTTTAGAACGGTTATTCAGAAATCTCATTTTCAAACATGTTTTCTTGGCATGACTCACAGAACCAGTTGGCACTGGTTTTGTAAAGAAACCGATAATCACCATTTTTGATTTTTTTTTTTTTTAGTTTTTAATAATATAGAACATGGGCAGGGCAGGAGACTTGGAAACCACAGACAGGCAGAACTGGGCGGAGCGTGGTGGGCAGGCAGCCAAAGCGAACCAGTCTAACCATGCGTTCACACTAGCAGCTGACAAGAGCTACAAGCAGCCAGTCATTTCATATGGGAGTATGTGATTTGTAGCCACGATTTAGCAACAAGAGACACGCATCACTTTATGCAAATGAATTATGACGCAGTGAAGAAACATCCTCAACAGTTTCATCCCCAACACATTCTTTAACCTGATCATGTAGTGCTACACATGGAAGAGAGGCTCATAGTAATCATTTTGTAATTAGTTACTAAACACACACAGTTAAGAATGATTTTTAAACTTACATATAAAGAATTTGTTTCGGCTGTTGCATTTTCTCGTTGGGCCGAAGCTAGACCTTGTTCACGCTCACACGTGACAACGCAAGCGGCCTCGAACACACTCACAAAAGACACTTGAGGTGGTTTAAGCGACCTGTCGCCTGCTAGTGTGAACTCAGGGTAAGGTAGGCCTAAAGTAACACCACAAAAGCCACTCTAGCCTCCCCGGACCAGAAACCACTCTTTGAAATGGGTCAGATAACACAGGCTTGGGTTACTACAGTTGCCTGCAGTAAAAGCAGGGGTATACATGGACAGGCTTGGATTTGAAGCCACCTCCTTTGACTTTGGTTGGTGAAGTCTTCTGTAACACAAGGAGTTAATAGGTAGGTTGCACTTTCAGGGTGTCTTTACTAGGGGTAAACCAATACTTATCGTCACAGCAGGCCGAAGCAAATCCATGATCACAAGTCCAAACAACAAAGCCAAAGTCAGAACACAGGAACAACAGGAATTCCAAAAACAAACAGGATCACGGCTCAGAGCTCAGGCCAGGAACGCAGAGCCTTTACAAACAGGTCTTGCTGAGCAGGGGTCTTTATAGCTGGAGTTAACAAATAAGGGGAGTTTGGGATGCCACAAAAAAATCTAAATGCTTATATTCAGAGAAACACATCTTTAAAAAATCCATTCCTGATTTTACTGCACGGTGAGATAAGTGATAAAGGTATGATAAGGGATAAGGGTATGTTAAGTTCAGTGGTGGTTTGAGCACCTGGCTGTTAATGACATGGTTGTGGGTTCGATACCTGAACTCTGTAAGCTGCCACTGTTGGTCCCTTGAGCAAGGCCCATAGCCCTCCCTGCTCTCTGGGTGCTGTAGCGATGGCTGCCCACCGTTCCGGACACGTGTGCTCACAGTGTGTATGTGTGTGGGTTAAAGGATTGATTAAAGGCGGAGGCCAGTGGTGAATATGGTTGTCTTGTCTTGCAATCATTGCTCATATGCCATCCCACAGCATAGGCTTATATTTATTCACCCAGTCCAACTGTCATCAGTGAAAAGATAGTAAAGGTGGGTGAGTCTGCCAAATACCTTGGCATTACACTACACAATAACCTCTGCTTTAATCACAGCATCGTGGACATTTAAAACAATGCCAGTAAAGGCCCCCTTATCTGTAGACTCTGTAGAATCTGTCTGTGCAGCCTCCTCCTCTCCTCCGCCGCCTCCGCTTCCTCTGTAGTATCATCGATGCAGGCTTATTATATGAAATTATTCGCTTCTTCAACATGTTTTCTAGCCCCCAAAACTGTAGTAAACTCTGGCTTTCCTCTTTTCAAAACTGTACTGGATCTTATTTCTGCAGCTATAACAAGGCAAGCAAATGTTGCTATGACCCAGAACATCCATGACACTGTGTACTTCACCCTGTTCCCTTGTGGATGTTGATATAGGACACTTGCAAACCAGAGGGCCCATTTTGGCAAAAGCTTTGTTCCCTCTATAATATGCATTTTAAACAGTTATTCATCTTGTTAAAATGATATTCTATGTGGACTATGTGGTAATATGAATAGAGTAAACTTTATATTGTCGCTGTCATGCAAAAACCTTGTGTTTTCATTTTTCACTTTGGCAATTGTTCTTTCCTTTGCATCAGAATCTGATGAGGAATAGACCAATTGAAATGCTCCATTGCAGAATTAAGCATTAATGTATTTTCCTTCTGTAAATTTGCCATTTTGGAGATACATGGTTTTTGTGTGACATAGATATCACCTTTCATTGTGACAAACTAAAGTAAACAAACAAACAAACACACACATGGACTCTAATCCTCTATTTGTGGAAACTTAAACAACCGTGCTGTTTCTGAAGTTAGTGAAATAGTTCATGTCATGGAAACTGTGTTTGTGTACAGTAGTGCAATAGAAACTATGAGACAGCAGGGCTCTCCCTAACATGGGGCAGAAATGATTTAATGATGTTTAACAGTTAACCAGTTTGAAAATTTGGATTGTTTTCCCCTTGGTGGGGCAGGAACCAGAAAGGAAATACAGGAAGGTGGTCCTGTGTTCCAGACTGGAGTGTAGTATATTAATGTAATGTATACTGGAGTTTAGTGGTGTGTATATTTCTGGGCTCCAGGTCGGGTCACATTCTTACCACTCCAGGTTCCGCTTGGGACCGGACCATGACCACCTCTTCTAAACAGTCTCAGTGTTCAGCTGTTTTGGCCGATGTCAGAGTGCAATTACTGTGTCCACACCTGCCCAAACGAATCGTGACAAGGGTGACGACAAACCAGGGTCCAATGTAACTGGACTAAAAAGTCCAGACGTGAAAACCTAAACCAGAACTCTTTGGCCACAATCAGCAAAAGGTTTGTTTGGAATTAAAATGGAATTGGTTTGCAAGGTGTGATTTCCATCAGGGGAGGTGATGCTAAGTTTTAGCCACTGTTACAACTCGCTCCTTTTTTCTGTTTCTTATAAATAACCTCACCCCAAGTTGTAACATTTGCTCTTACTCTGGTTTCAGCTGTACAGTTAATGAATGGTACATGTTTGAATACAAAGTTTACATTTTCATTTGTAGTACAGATATGTGGGTTGCTGATTAGCAAAAAGACTTTCCGGTTATGCTTCAGTTCTTCCTGTTCATTAGAGTAAATTAGTGTTGAGGAAACTATTTCTTTGGGTAAAAAAAAAAAAAAAAAAAAGAAAGAAAGTGTTGTTGGTTCCACTGCACCATACACTGCAGAAAATACATATCAGATATCTTGACTATGCTAATACTGTTGTCATTGTAAATAATTTATCAATGACCAGGTCACAGAGCAGCCCACTTTACCCAAATTGCAAGTCTTTTAATGAGTGCTTTGTAAGTAGACCTGTAAATACGCCTGGTTTATTCTCTGCATTATATCTGTAAAGAAATTCAGACTCAGCAGGTTGTCTCTGTATAATAAAGGTTGCAAGTACTACATAAATTAAAAGACAACAATTAATTCCATTCCATTTCTCCCTGTCTTAGCCTTACCTTTGTTGTAGACGAAAAAAAAAAAAAACACCACTCACACACACACACACACACACACAACAGGTGTGACCTCTTATTTCTACTACCCATTACCAGAGGGAGGATTTCCTCGTAGGTCCCTCTTATATCAAAGCACTTTCGCCAGTGTTGAAAAAGCATTTCACAGGTACTTCAGAGATTCGGTTGTAATTCTTTGAAGTACTACTGCGCTAGAGGTGAGGCATGCCGACGCTCTGCATTACACTAATAGAACAGGAGGAGGTGGGAAAAGTGGAGATACAGAGCAGAAACTGCGTGAAGCGGGGTTAGGGTCATTTCGGTTTAATGTAGTAAAGGTGTAAATGGCAAATATTGCTCATTTTGTTTTGCTGCTTTTAGGGCTAAAAAGGGAACCGAGAGGTAAAGTGTGAGGAATGAGTGCTGTTTTAATGGAGGAATAAGTTTTCCTATAGTCTTTTTTACACAGTGTTGTCAGAAATACAATTTGAACAAATAAAATGGCATTAAGACTTGTAGAAAATGAGACTGCAGCTCCATAATGTGGCAATTCAGTAAAAAAACAGTCCTTTAAAATAAACTGGGCCAGCAATAAATCCTCATTCCACAGTAGTTTCTAGTGATGTACTGAAATATCTACAGTACCTACTGGTTTTTAATTCATAGTAGTCAGACCTGAATTTTGACCTTTGACTTTGAAACTAGTATTAACGCCATTTTTGTGTTTTCAGACTGCAATTCCAATATGTATAAAACACTAAATGGCTTGCCATACTATTTAAAGAAAATGCAGAGAGTGTGAGTTTTGATTATAGTACAGCACAATGCTTTTGCTTGTAATGATTGAGACAGGCACAATATCACAGCAGGCATCGGCATAATTTATAGTTTAAACAAGATACAGAAATAAAATTACTCAAGCAATGAGCTCCCCAGTGTACAGCTTGAGGTGGAAGCAGTTCATTTATTGAGTCGTGTTTATGCATTATGAAGATGTTGTGTAGGCCTGCAAGTGCATGCCAGATCTAAATCTGACCTGTTCATTCTTGCAGCAACTGTTCCTTAATGAAGGCCATGCAAATGTTGTTATTCCTTTAACTGCCATGCTTTCTCTCTTTTCTCAAAGAAAATTCGATGCAAAATTCATTTCAAATAATACAAATGAAGTATGGCTCACAGTCGGGGCCCAAGCGGCTCTGTTTTAATGACGCGTCAGTGGATGAAACCCATTCAAACATAGTCTTAGCAGATCTGTGTAGCGCTGTATTGAAAATAATCAGTTCATGACAGTTTTATTCAATCGATTTTTACCAATTTCACATTTACAGGGAATAAAAGAAACACAGAAGCTCTTGAGAGATGGCCATCCAGTTCAAGCAGCCCACCCTTGGTGTGTATCAATGAAGGAGTATAAATAAAAGAGCCAATGGGGAACTGATTGTTGGAAGTAGTGCAGCTTCTTCTTGTGCAGTTTGACACGGAGTAAGGAAAATTAGTTTTCTGAAACAGTTTTACCTCAGTTTCAGTTTGCCTTTCTTCAAGGTTAAGGTGAGATAAACCTAAAGAATTTGTATTTAGTCATAATAATAATAACAATAATAATAATAATAATAATAATAAATATATATGTGTTGTACAGTACCCTGCTTATTCAATCTTCTTCACCTTTTGAATCTTGAATCTTGGCTCATTTGAGCAAAACCAGACTTCCCCACACCGGTTTGATTTGTCCCGGACATCAAGACTCTCATAATGCTGCTTTAAAACTACTTGCAAATGTTGTTAAAAATGATGTAACAGGTTGGAGGTGGCAGGAATAAGAAAAAAGAAGCATCCTGTACATAAAACCCATGGCTTTCCACCTGTGCAAGACTACACAATGAATTAAAAACAGCCACACCAGCAATATAGCTCAGATTATAACTGTAGACTACTTCACTTTCTCTAACTACTGCCTAAAAGGAAATGAACCAATCAGCTAGGAAACCAACCCATCAATGCAATGATTCAGTAAAAAACAAAGAGGAGGATCATCACCTTTACTCACAGTGCCTAAAAATAACACATTCAAAGACACAAACCTCACCTTGGCAGCCTTCACATAACTTACCAACAGGAGATTCAGACAGCAGGTGGAGGCAAACCAAAACATCAGGAACACCTGTGAAACGGGGAGCTGGTCTGGCAATAGGAGGCTCATTAGCAGACCTTGAGCCAATGAGAACATAGAAGTTACTATTTTACTAATTGACAGATACAGAGGGGAGGAAAGAGCAGAGCCATGCGGGACAAAACTAACCAGAAGGGACAGAGGGACACAAAATGAAAGCCTGATCCTGAAAATGAAAGCCTGAACAAAACCTTCCACTTGTTTAGTATGTAAAGGCATTCTCCCTACAGATTCCTCGCCTACATGATGAATCCTCCTTAAAATTAGCAGTGTTTTGTGACTGATCTTCACCTGTTTGCCATATTTATAGCATGTGAACACTTTCTTCACAAAACTTGTCAGACGTTGTTGTTATTTATATGAGTTCTAGTTTGGTCAGGAACATTTCTGTGCTGATTGAAGGGTCATCTTCCAAAGATTCTTTCTTTGGCAGGATTAGTGTTCTGTGTGTTCAATTGGCCATGTGTGAATGACATGGAATTGTATTGGAATAAGGGTGATTGGTGACCTTCTAGAGACCTGTATGACATTGTTTCTGCTTGATTTCTAGTGAGTGGAACGATCTGTTCAAGGCAAGGTCGAGGCTGAACTTTCATTTCTTAGTAATTACTTTAAAGGACAGTTTAAGGTCCCTGTCCACCTGTATCCTGTTAGTTCTGAAAGTGTAGTCTTTTCTCTGCGTTTGGCTTTCTGCCCAAATGAAAAAAAGGCTGGTTGAACAGGACCTTGCACTTTACACAAAAGTCATGAGCTGTGTCTGAAACTGTGTCCTATTCACTATCTGTGTCCTATTCCCTACATGGGAAAATACAGACCACTATATATTTGGACACGTCGTTATGTAAACAATCTGGACATCGGCCTTCCTCAGACAGCGTAAATCATTATCCAACAATGTGATGGATTAGGTGTATTCCATGTCTGTTTAGTGTTCATTATTCATCTTTTTGGACACCAATATAAAATTGCAGAACCTCAAAGTAGTGCACTATAGAGTGACACTGCCATGCTTTGGTTCACACCACGATTTGCTGCGAGTTCAGTGCAGCATAAAAAGAAGCATTTGCTGTATAGTATTTACTATTTTTGTGTTAAGAATGCTTATATATTTTATTTCCATGCATGTATTATATTAGTAAAACTAATATTTTTGGCATGTTTTATTACCTACAGAACCCCTGAAGTAATGAGGTAGAAAAATGATTCGTAGACTTCCTAGAACTTATTAGAAACTTATTTATTCATTCATTTGAATAAATAATTCCATTCTAAACTAAACAAAATGTTTATTATATTCAGGGAAAGATATATTTAAAAAAATATACTTTTGTAATTGCCAATTTCATAATAATAACTACCAAAAATCTACCTTTTCTTTCTTTTCTAAAATCCCCAGCATATATGTGGCCAAGGACAAAATAATTATTTAGAACTGATTGGAGGCTTTTAGCATTTTGGTCAAACACACTTGTGCTTACTGTAGACTTGCCAAGAAAACAAGCCAAGTAATATAAAAATATCTGTAAATATGTGGTAAATATCTGTGAAGCACTGGGTACTTGCTTGCCAGTAAAACATATTTTATATGTCTGTTTCTTTACTGTGTGAATCGTCACTGATGCACCATTTGGAGGTACTGTTACTGTGAGCAGTTTAGCGAAAATAGAAGAACTTTTCTAACTTATACCTTGTTATATTTGGAGGCCTTGAAAGCAATGAAACTGGAGAAGCAGAAATAATTCTGTATTGAGGCAAACTCAGCAAGGATGACAAGGATAATACCAACTACCTTGTTTACAGCATAAGTGCTTTGCCTGTGAACAGTTCTAAAACTATAAATCCCCGAAGCCCACAGACATTTCTTGGGTGCAAGAATGATTACCTGTGATAACACAGTTCTAACAGCAAAGGTAAGCTGGCTGTAAACAAATAAACTTGTGCTCAGTGTAGCAGCCTTCACTTACCTTCAGTTGTCCTCCCATTAAAACAAGATGTTACAAATATATCACAAATGTAGGCTGAAATCATGATGACACAGTCCTAAACTATATAAGAAACATTATTCAACCCATATATATAAAATAACAAGACAAATTCATCATGAAACAAACCAACATCTGATAGTCCTAAAGTAAGCAGAACATGGACTGCAAGTCATTTTACAGACATTATAAACAGGACCATACTAACATGTTTCTGCTTTCTACCCTTTGTTAGCATGGCTAATATGGACTGTTTAGGGATACAGAAAACCAGCACAACAGACAACATGATTGTACCGTTTCACCTAAAAAAGGAAATGAACTTAAAATAAAACATCCGAGTTGACTACAGAACAGCCTTGTTACAGAAAACCTCCAAAACCCCTTAACACTCCAAGGCTTATTACACATTAAGCCATAGGCTTTTTAAGGGGTTAACTCAAAACGAACTTTGCTCCTACGTCTGTCAGTCTCCGACTGCAAAGTGTGTATGTTCTTCACACTCCAAAAAATAAATAGGACATTTCTGTTTACATAAGCGTTTGACGTTTACAATGGAATGGGACTGAAACACATCAGACTTGAGCTTGGCCGTATTTGACATATTTGGTTTCTGTGCAGACCTTTAAAATGTGTTGAAAATTCCATTCGCTTCAGTGGTGGTATGACGAAAAATGCTTCCACTTGATGAAACGGCAAGCAATTTTGTATTGATAGCCCACTTTTGTCTCTTTTCCATCTGTTTTTCATCATTGATATTCTCAGAGCTGCTTCTGCCGCTTTTAAGCTAGATTCTCCAAAGATGCTATGAAGATTAGACTTTTGGCCTATTGTTTTTCCTCCCCACCTTTTGATACATTTTATTTGCAGTTGGTGTGTGGCTTATGGCTTGTCCTTTCTTCACTTGCACTGCCCTATTCCCCTTAGACTTAAATTCATTTAGCTACTTTTAGATTACTGCACTTAAAATGCATGTATTGATTTTTGGACACTTCATTCTACTAAGATCTCAGCTTGCTTTTCTGCTGCTCTCTAAGTATATATATATATATATATATATATATATATATATGTATATATCACTGCTGTCCTGCAAAAACCTTGTATTTCCATTTTTGCTGTTGACATAATGTTAATCTGGCAGTTGTTTATTTTTACATTGTATCAAAATTTCATGTTGAATTGATCAATAAAAAGTCCCCAAAATAGCATGAAATAAAATATTTTTTATTTGACTTCTATTGAAAGTTAAGAAGGGTTTTTCCTCCTCCTGTACCTGTTTTGAAGGTTTTTTCATTTATACTACTCTATATCATATTAACTCATCTACTGTTTCAGCTTCATTACACGGAAAAAAAATATTTAAGCCCTTAAACCTTGTACATAAATCCACATTTAGCTTTTCCACTCTTTTAGTGCATTACCATCACTGTTTGCCTCAGTTTCAGAGGCCCTAAAACAGAGCCCTGTGGGACTCCTAGGGTTAAAGTGAGTGTAGGGTGAATTTGGAATCTGCTTTAGTAGTATAAACCTTCACTTGTAATTAAAATGTAGCTCATGTCTGAGGTTGAGGAATATCCCATTACTTGCGTTCTCTTTTTTTCATGATTTCAAGATTGACGCTTCTTATTGTCAAGAATGAAAATCCACTGTATTATTTCTCCACAGATTCTACCACACGGCATAGCAGTGGTTCATCAGAATGCAGCACCTTCATTCAGAAAAGAGGCATGTAGGAGCTAACACTCATTCCTTCCGACCTTGGGAGCCCATAGCAACCTTTTAAATTCAAGATACACAGAGAGGGAGGGGATGTGTGAGAAAAAAAAAGAAACACAGTTTGCAGTGAGAAGCGGTGAACAAACAGCGAAAAAGAGAAAAAGTCGAAATTCTGCAACCAACCATACCGATACAGGAACATCTGACAAGCTTTCTTTCTTTTGAGCTGTTTGTCACTACCCTTTTTTATCCTTTTTTTCCTAGGTATTAAACGCACTGGAGGACAAAGCTCACTGGCCTCGGAGACAGACCTCTGTTCCTCTCCTTGGAGAAAAACACACAGTCCTGTGGAACGGGAAGATCAATGATTTATGATTAATCTTTATCCTTGAACTCCACCCAAGATGTGCCACCATGGATAGAGAGAGGCTGGTGTGACGCATCATGTGCTAGAAGATCCCACAGACTTGTTCACTTCTTTGTATGTGTGTTTGAGCTGACTGAGATAAAAATGAACCTCAAAAGACATTGTTCCCTTCAAGGGCTCTTCTTCTGATCACCTCCTAATCAACCGAAAACGAAAACGAAAGACATCTTTAGACAGTAGAAATGGAAATGTCTCCTTTTTTGGTCAACGTGTGTGGGCGGGCCATCCATATCGCCCTGTGTCTGCTGACCCTTCTCGGCCTTTTCTTGGTCACTTTGACAGCGAGACCCAAAGGCCCAGGCCATTCCCATCTCAACTCCATACGTATTGATGGAGACATCTCTCTCGGGGGTTTGTTTCCAGTTCATGCTCGGGGCCACAACGGAAAGCCTTGTGGGGAGCTAAAAAAGGAGAAGGGCATTCATCGCCTGGAGGCTATGCTCTTCGCATTGGACCGCATCAACAACGACCACGAACTGCTTCCCAACATCACTCTGGGGGCCCGCATCTTGGACACCTGCTCGCGAGACACTCACGCACTTGAGCAGTCTCTCACTTTTGTCCAGGCGCTCATAGAGAAGGATGGGACAGATGTGAAGTGTCATGGTGGCGGGTCACCCATCATTACCAAGCCAGAGAGAGTTGTTGGAGTGATTGGCGCTTCCTCCAGCTCAGTGTCCATAATGGTGGCGAACATCCTCCGCCTCTTTAAGGTAAGCACCATGCTGAGATACTGCGGTGAGTTCAGATCATTTAAATGACTGGTCCACCAGAAGATTAAGTCTAAGACATGCTTTCATTACCTTTACTTAGTAATCACATTGTAATTACATTCAAATTGAATGCTTCTATTCCTTATTTCCAGATTGACCAGATTGTCATGGCTTCGTAATTATACAGCTAATACAATGATTACGTGAACATGAACGACACATTGATTTGAATATATCTCTAATCCCTCTGCGTGGGCTCAGCTCTTTAAAGATAATGCCAAAAGTGCACTTTCCCTATTTCTGCTGTTATGATCATGTAAATGCTGTAGTTCAGATGTTAACAGCATGCAGAATCCTTCAGCACCCGCTAGTCCACCAGCTCACGTTAACATGTTTGATTTCTGTGAAACTTCAAGATAAAGGAGAGCATCGTTTCGATATTTATTCCACCTTTTTATTTTGCCACATAATTGAATCTAGACCTTTTTCGTGATACTTCATCATTCTGAGACTTTTGAATTAGCAACCTTTTCAATTTTCCAAGATCCAGCATTTTCCCAACATATGTGCTCTTCGTTATGAAGGTAATATTTCTGTTTGATATATGTTAAACAACACACTTCTGATGAACACTTGAGGGGAAAAAATATGAATATGCAAATGAGCAGTAGACTCAGCCAACGCACAAAAAACAGACGCAGATGACAAAAAGGAGTGTGAACAAAACATCATATACAAAAGCCTCGCTTTTTCAGATAAACTGTCTCTTCTGGGTCTGACTCAGTGTGCAAAATAAATTTAAAGCAAGGATTTGAATAATGTGATTAAACCAATGGCAAACCATGACTGATGGGACTAGGTCTGCAGTTTCTGCTGCAAATGTCAAAAACAAAAAGAGAAAACAAAAACTTCTAAACCATTTTTGGGCCATTCATGATTAGAACCGTACACTGGAAGCTTGTAAAACACAGTATTTATTTGTAGCTTGCAACTGACATTACTGGGTTTTGCATCCACTCAGTTTTTCCAAAATCTTAAAACATCCACAAAAAAAAAAAAAAAAACGGATGGATGAATGACTGGATGAAGCCCAAAATTAGAAAAAAACATCCAAATATTGTAACAAGATTTTTACGCTACGGTGAGAAAGAGTTATGGAGAAATGACTACCCCAACAGATGGCCGGCTCATGGCACACAGCTTTTTAAAAGTAGCTTTCGACATTCTAATATGCTGAACCAAAAGGTTCTCTGATAAATGGCTCTGCACTCCTCTCCCAGAATTGTCTGGTGCGTTTGCACTCCCAAATGTATAGCGGACATTGTCAGGGTGGCATAGAGATTTCAGCCCTGCCCTGAGTCTCTGAACTGCGAACATCAAAGTTAAAAAAGACTGCAAATAGCTGTAAAGAAGATTCTGCTAAAAGCAGATTGCTGTTTTTCTGCTGGAATTTTGTAATTGCACATAACATTTGAGAAACGTTTGAATGGGAACTTGGCTATTAACATGTATTTGCCTTGTATGTAGTCGTTTTTTTCCAATTGTCATTTTAACAACTGACTAATAACTAATTAGTCTACCACTCGTATTCACAATTAGTGATGCCTCTTGCACTTTCAGAAGGCCTAGAGCTAGGATAATCAAATAGCGCCCTACGGACCAAATCGAGTCAGCGTGCAAGTTTTTCTGGCTCCAACCCAAACTCTAAAACACCTCTTCAGTTGTGTGCTAAGGTACAGCACTGTACACTGTTCTAGAATCATGTCGGCATGTGCTTGACTTAATCTGCAGACACGTGATGATGGCGGGGGGGCAAGGGAAAATGCTTGAAAACTGACATACAGTCTTAAAAATGAAAGCATTTCGAATGGTTTGTTAAGTGAAGCTACAGACGAACCTATGTTGGTTCTATACATGGCATTCCCTCCTTAATGGATTACGTGTCTATGTGCTACTTTGTCTGAGAAATATCTTTTCGTTGTTTCTGGACCTAGTTAATATCAACTAGTGTAGTTCACAACTAAGCGGCATTAGTCAGCCAGGTTTGTAAAAACCCATGCCAGGTGCAGTATCTATGCCTTCTCAGTCACATCCTTAACAGTGTATCCATGGCAACGTGCGTAACGTAGGCCTAACAACATTATGGATGGAGATTTTCAATTGAAAGAAAAATATAGTCCATGACTAGACTTAATCCTTGTCTGGGACATCAGCCCACAGAGTTAAAATACAACCAGCATGATGATTCTGTTACATGAATTAATAACTGCAGACATGCATTGCTTAAATCATTAGGCCTTCTCTGCGAAACCAACATAATTCAACAGCTTAGTAAGTGGAAATGGCCTCTGCAAACCCCTCAAACCATCTAAACAAAAATGTAGGCCCACACTTGATACATATCACAACTTGCATTACTTTTATAGGCCCTAAAATTAGAACCCTGTGGAACTCCACAAAATCTGGTGAACTAAACAGCTACCAAATAACTCCCAATAGCCCCTTATTAGGGTTAATAACTGAATCATTGACATAGGGGTTAGGGGTTAAACAATGCACCAACCACTAAGCTTGCTTTGAGACTTGTATGACATGGATTACAGTTAGAGCAAGTGGAGTGATGCTCCATTGTTGGTCACACATGTACAACATGTACACACTGTATATTATAAACATAAACATACTGTATATTATGTGTAATATATGTATTCACATGTCATGCCAGGAATATTTCAAATCATTCAAAACCTCTCATTCTGGAAGCACATCTGTCAGCAACACCCCCATCAATAATGCTTCTCGCATGTTCAGTGGACTTTGCTCGGTTACATAACCAAATATTGTTTGCTGTCGAGGATCAGAACTGCAACTGTTCACAGTACAGGTCTATGAATAATGGACGAATTCCTTCTTAACTGCAAATACTATCTCCTGCTGGCCTAGAGTCAGCGCTCTTTATTTGCCCTCACTGCACAACCTGGGTTACCCTGAGACAGCTGCTCACCGTTAAATGGATATTTACTCTGCTACGCAGTGCCATTCATCAGAGGGAGAGGTGTGATCAAAGACAGATCACAGGCAGGGGGGAATGTGGCGGCATTGTGGCAATGATGACAGGCCTTGGGCGCAAATGCTGCGATAAGCACATTTAAAAGCTCACAGCTAAAACACTGACATTGCTGAGGGGAAGCAGGCAGAGAGGTTGAGAGCCATAACAAGAATACTGGGGCACTTCTCTTAGAAATACACAGACACTCCAGAGGGTATAACACCAGCATGCAGTCCAAAGTATCTGTGTGTGTATTTGGATTAAAACTGGTAGTGGACATGATGTAAAGTAGTAGGTTTAAATGCATTATTTATGAATGGGAGTACATTCCGATATTGTGAAAAACTACTGCTTTTGGGGTGGATACTTGGGGGTGGGATGTTTGATTGTTGATTTTTTTTAGCTAACTGGCTCATTAGCTGATGCTATTGGGCTAATGCAAAAGGGAACATTACTGCCAGGAGAACAAATATGTTCCGCAATGGAATAGTTTCATAATTGCAAAGAAAGGCATGGATTACACTCTTAAAAATAAAGGTTCTACAAAGGAATCTTTGAGGGATGCCATAGAAAAACAACTTCTGGTTCCACAATAACCATGTTTGTTATAGAGATTTGTGAGTGTGGAGAAATTTTACACTGACACATCTCTATTACAAACATGGTTCATTGTTGAACCAGTTGTTCTTCTAAAGCATCCCCCAAAGATTCCTTTGTTAGAAAGAGACATGTGATTGGCTAGCTAAACCTGTGCTCATTCTGCATTTTTAAATTAAATTAAAATGTAACAATTAAAGCTTGATTTGGCAAGTTAGGAAAGTATATAGTATATAGCCTAATTGGCTATATATTGTTAGTAATTTTGCTAGTAAGCTAGTTAATTTCCCAATGGACTCTGATTTCATATTTTGGCTAATTGTGCTAGTAGGCTAGTTAATTTCCACTCCTGCATGCTGATTTGCTATGTGACTAATGTTGATATTAAGCTAGTTATTTCCCCTTGGACCCTACTTGCTAGTAGACTAGATGATTTTTATTTGAAATCCGATTTGCTATTTTAGCTAATTGTGCTAGTAGGTTAGTTACTTTTCACCCCAGCACTATGATCTCCTATTGATTGGCTGGTTGAATTTCTAGTTGAATTTTCTTTCCTATGTTCTGTATGACTAGAAGAATTGTAGGTCTGCTTGTGTAGATGACAACTGTCACCTCACCCCAACTTGCTAGATATTTTTTCCCCTTCTGCCCTCTGATTGGTTGGCAGATTTTTTTAATCTTGTTTACTGGCTAGTTAATTTTCTGCTAACCAATCAAAGTGCAGAAAGGAAAAAAATATCTAGCAAGTTGGCAGAAATCTCCATCTTGCTTACTGGCTAGTAAATGTTTTCCACCTGCAATATGATGCAAACCTGCAATTTGATTAACCTATAAGAACCAAAGTCTTGTCTGACAGACCTTAAACACACTTAAGGATTTATTTGTGGTACGTCTACAACAGTAGGTTTTCCCCTAATTAATTTTCAACCCATTATTCTGTTTTATATTAAAATTTTTACAGTAATGTAACCATTTTACAGGAAAATCAATAGCATTTAATGAACTCACAGAGAGCTCATGCGGCCCAGGTCTGCCAGTGATTTCAATGTATGTGGCCCTGATTCACTTATATGACAAGCAGAAACAACCATACCCTGGGCTGATGAGTGTCAAGAGAGGTAGCATAATGGAAAATGCTGTGGGTTAATGTGATTTTTAAAGTAATAATGTAATTAATATTTGTGCTGCTGTGATGGTTTTGTCTAACATATTCCAGCATTAGGCAGTAATTTAGGTAGACAAAATCATGCTTCTCTGAAACAAGCTCAGACTGCACAGGCTGTCAGTACTCATTCATGCTAGTTAATTATTTCGCCTGTCAAGGTGACGCTGAGAAATGACATTAAAACAGTAAACCGTTTAACGAACATGCATACCATTAGTTTTGATCCTTAAGTTCATTTGCACTCCCACACTTTATCTAAATTGAAGGGTCACTTTCACTTGTAATTTCATTTAATTGAATCACTTTCCTTCCGAGTAGCTGCGCTTCACTCGAGTCAAGGATTTGAGTGCTATTCCCACCACTGCCTATGAGAGGAAATAAATGAGTCAGTTCTTGCCCAATAATGTTTTCTTCTAATCGTCACTGTGCCACCCATCCCATTCTTATCATTCCCAAACACTCTCCCTCCCTGTTCGAGGAGGAAGGCTTTCTGTTACCGGAGGCCTGGAATGGTACTGCAAGTTGGAGTTAATGTACCACTTTTACAATCCACTTAGAGAATGTCTCCAGCCCTGACCCAGCCACTCCACATCAAAGAACTTACAAAAAGGAGGTTTGTATTAATCGCATACTGGTTTGATTGAAAAACGTCCTATAGGCCATTAGACTAAAAGTCTCTGTTGAGCGCTCCAGCCTTTGTATGGATTAAACAGTAAAGCTGTAAAAAGTGCTGGTGTCTCGCCTGCGTTCCATTTAAGAAACGACGCCGTGGCTTTTGCGGAGGACAGACGGTGGATTTGCACATCAGCAAAATGCACTTCTCTTCCAGACAGCCTGAGTGAATTTAATGCAGCTTCATCAGATTCAGCCGTTGCTCCATGCAAATATGGAAAGCGAAACATCTCGGAGAATGAGAAACAAACGCGTGCCAGCAGAAGGCCTGGTCACACTCATCTAAACATGCAGACACACACATACACGCGCTGCCGTGGGAGGTATGCCACCTGCATGTCGCCAAGGAGGTTAAAGAAAAGCTGGCTGCTCAGCACCTAGCTTTGTGTGGACAGGCGTCCGGAGCTTTGCCTGATTAATATTTCACGTCGCTGTTACATAACGGCAGCTGGGGGCCTCCAAACTGCAGCTCTCCGACTCCTATGTGTTGAACTCATCAAAAATCATAACCACAGAGAGAGGCTGCTGAGAAAAAGGCTAATACATTTTAGGGAAGAGGCACGCTGCGAAGCTTGCATTATTCATCTGGTCTGGCACAGGCCCTCAGTCAAACTTAAAGCGCTAATAAAGTTTACGCCCTTGTCCTCCTTCAGCTTGCCTCTTTATGTCTTACTGAAATGCAGGCCCCGCAATTGCCCAGTAAATTTCCGTTGCGGTTCGCAGAGGAGATAAACATTTTGGGTCTGTTCGACATTTAGCTCAACACGTTATTTCCATTTCCTCACCGTAATTAAAATTCTGCAGCCGCGGAGCCTCTCCTCGCTGCGAGAAGTGTCACAAAACAGCTCCTCTTTCTAAGAAATAATGAAAACAGTCTGTAATATTCTTACGTACTGGCATGCCATCAATAGTGCTATAATGCATATGCCTCCCAGCGTGGACGGCTTGGAAGAAAGTGATAAATCACGCAACTGGCCGGCGTGTGAAGTTTCATAAATAAACGATGGCAGCCCTCATTTTCCAGGGTAATATTGATTAGAGAGTTGATTCCAGGTTTTCTTAGTATTCTGCCGGTAGTCCTCTAGTGCCTTCTACCATGTTTATGCATACATCATTAGCTGCACCACATCTTTAAGTTGGGGTGGACAAAAACATTTGTTGGAAAGTCTGAGGCTGAAGTCTGAGTCTTCTGTCAAGATGATGTTCAGCTTTGTTAGCAATCAGTGCAAAAACTGTATACATATTCAGTCAATAATGCCTTTGGTTTTATGTATTGCTCGTCTGTAAATAGCTAAACAGAATTAATACTGGTGTAGGCACAGCTGGCCAGATCTATGTATGAGTGCAGTGCCTTTATGAAACCTCAGTTTCATACACTCACAATATGCCTGAAATTAACATTCGATTTGCTAAAACTGAATAATGCAAACTGTGCACAGCCCCACCTGCTAGAGGTATGCTTGTTAGGCACAGGGTTTAAACAGTATATTCACCCTCAACATAAGCAGGTCTCTCGCCCTCTCAGCACATTTGAAAAATGCACATGAAGGGGTCGATTACAAGGGTGCGGAGGCGGGGCTTGGTGTGGAGCAGGAAGGGGACAACAGAGCCAATCATAGGTTTTTCTGCATTGTATGTGTGTTGGCTGCGATGACCAATAGAAGCATCAACATTTGGATGGTTGCTGTCGTCTGGAAAAAATCAACCTCTATGGGGCGACTCGCCAGGTTATAGAATAGACTATATAATCAGCTGCACTTCAAATGTCTCCACCCATTTCGGTCAAAATGTTTCAGATGTGTTCTTCAATCAGGCATAAAAGGCTTCATACAGCGAGCTAGAGTCTTTCTGTTTTTTTGCTACATAAGCAGTTTGCAAGTGTAGTTGACCACTAACATTTGTTTGAGAGAGACATCATTGCAGTCTGCCTCCACTGCTGTTAACCCTTGGTCAGTCAGGACAAGAGGAAGCTTTCACTGTTAAGTGCACATTTTACACCCTGAGTGGGCAAGCGCTCACTGCAGCAATGCTATTTCCATTGGCCCTGAAACCTTTCGGGGTCTTACCAGAGACAGCGAGTGGTTGTTCTAACTCTCACTCTGCTTGTTTGTATATTCACTTGTAAGTAATAGCAAGCTTTGGTAGGCTACTGTCAGTCAAGTGGGTCAGAATAACAAGTCGTTACCACTTAGTCCTCAGTGGACCTGTTTACCTTCTTGTGTCGTTGTGGCAGACTCACTTCCCATATAAGAACTGTGGAGTAGCAGTTCTGAACATTGTAATTAAACTGATAGTAAAGGAGAAGTGGACTCAACGGCAATAAAATATAGGGGGGACACTTTTCTTTTTTACTACAGTATGTGTCCAAATGTTTGTGGACAGCGCTTCTAATGAATGCATTCAGCTGTTGCTGATACAGATCTGCAAATGCAGACACACTCCCTGTAGAGAAGTACTGCCAATAGAATAGGACTCTCTGGAGCAGAGAAACATGAACCTATTGACATTATGCCAGGGGTGAGCTAGAGGGGTATTGAACCCCAGCCCCCACCCCCCCACCCCCAGCCCCCCCCCAGCATTGAGCTATGGAACAGATGAGGTAGGGTGGTGATTCTCCAACATCTTGACCTTGCTCTTGTCGCTAAATGCAATCAAATCTGCACAGCAATGCTCCAAAAAAGTAATAATATTTTAATAGTAATAGTACAAAACACTGTACAATAGAGCAAAAGCAAGATAAACTCTTTTTAATACCCTTGATGTAGTAAGAAACTATGCTAGAGCAGGTGTCCCAATACTTTTGTCCATATTTACATGGTATTTAGCTGATGCCCTTATCCAGAGTGACTTACAATATTACTTGTATTAAAGAGTGGGCAAACATAGTGTTCGGAGTCTTGCCCAAGGACTCTTATGGGTGTAGCACAGCATAGTCACCCAGACCAGGAATCGAACCCCAGTCTCCCACATGGTGTGGTAGCTCACTGGCAGGTAGTGGTGTTATCTGTTGCACCACACCAACCACATGTTGTGTATTTGCATCCTTTGTATTCAGGTTAGATTAGATGCACCAGTTAGGGACATTTTCAATAATAACATTTTTGGGCTATATTCATGTGAAATATAAAAGAATAGTAGGTTTGGGGTAGTTGTTAGACCCAGTAGTGCTGTTTGCACTAATATTTACTTATGTCTTAAGTATCTTAAGTTCCTGATAAGTACATCTGTGATTGGTGTAGCACAGCAAACACTGTCTCCCCAGTGGCAAACTAGGTTTTAATTGGCCAAGCGTGCTTTACATTGGCCTACCTGTTCAACATGATTCAAATAGAACTCGCTCTGGATAGAGAATATCAGCCAAATAAATGTACAACACAAGTGTACATCTTAGGTGACATGACATGGTATGACAATGCATTGGTTCTTTTTGTAGCTGACCAGTAGTTTTCTTCATCTGTTATTCTGAAAGTAACAGAGTTTATATATTTATTTAAATATGTATTCACTCAGAATAGATGTCTTTGACTCAGTGCACATGTTCTTTTTTCTATTAATTGTGAGTGATTTGATGCAGTAAATCTTACTGAATTTTAATGGCATATTTTACTGACATTTAAAATGGATCACTGCATTTGCTCAGAAGAATGACAGTTGTTTAACTGTGTGTACCATGAAGATTACAATTGATCAGAACTGCTTCTGAAGCACTGAAGTGTTTCATACATAAAATGCCAGCATAAAAACCCGACATGGTTTTCACTGTTAATTGATCAGAGTTACCCAAATTAACTTTGCGCTCAATAAAGCTGAGACCTGTTGCTCTGTGATGTAGTAATCACTGATGTTCTGGGGCTTTGCAGATGAATATTTCATTAGAAGAAGCTAGGAGAAACCATGCAAACCCAGGCACTCAGGCAGGCGTGGCATGCTATATCTTGTGGGCTAATAATTACAATTTAGTAGTTCTTGTAATTCTCTAGCAATTTTGCAATTTTGCAAAAAACAGCACTTTAATTCCAACAATGAACTGATTCAGTACTTCAAATGTATCAAGAAAGTCACGTGAGTTAAAGACGTCCTCAGTACCTTTACTGGCAGAAACAAATCTTGAAGCCATAATAGCCACAAGTATTTCAGACAGGTTCTACTACAGATGTTTTTAGATGTGTATAGGTCTGAGCCAGCTGTTTAGGAGACAAGAGCACCAAGATATCATGATAAAAATATATATATTTAAAAAAACAAACAAATAAATAATAAAATGAAATGGTATTACACAGGTAAAGGTGATTTTTATATCAATACATTTTTTTAGTTGGCACAACCATACTACGTTAATCTATTCCTGTTGTTAGCTGCTGCCACTGTTGGGCTAATGCAGATATGCGCCGCTTGGGTGGTCGATAAAGGCCTGGGCGCCTCAGTGTATTGCACAATATCTCTCTCTTGGCAAATCACTCTTAGAAAATAATAAAAAAATGCCAGCTCCCGCCTAAAGCTTTCCACCTTCTTTTTTTATTTCCTTTTCTGGCCCAGGTAGAAAGAGAATTGTGCAAAATACAGAGGTGGTCAGAGTTAGGGGACCTGTCGATAATAGGTGCCTTCCTTGCACTTTTGCACATCTGTTCAAAATTTAAGAAAATAATGAATGAAACTTGTTTACTGTAAATACAGTGTCTTGCCTGCTGATGTTACTGAACCTTTATACACCACTCACCACTGTATTTAAAGGTGAAAATTAATTTGAACATTTTTGTGAGTTTTCTACCCTCTTCAGGTTAAAAACAATAGCCAGAATGACACCTGTATGGTGTAAGCTAATTACAGATAATGCTAATGGTAGTGGGTACGCTACACACACAGTGTAGCCTATAGAATGATGGAAGCATCTGGTGCTGAAAATCTGCTTAGGGCCCCATAACGGCTTGGGCCGGCCCTGCCTTTAGTATTTGTGCCAGTATCTGTAAAATTCAGATTAAAAAATGCTTTATCTATTTTCATGGCACAAACACTGAAGGATTGTATACCCTGTTTATAAAGCATTCGTGTAACGTTTAATAAACAAACCAGAGGCCTGAGAATCTAAAAGTTGGTTTAATATAAAGGAGCGTGTAAGAATTAACAGCAGGTATTTTACAAGAGCACAAACCCAGTAGCAACCAGAACAGACATGGGCAAAACCAAGGCGGAGACCAAATACAATCACATTCCTGTGTTGCAGAGAATTTTATCAAAAAGTGTTTATTCACCCCTCACTCCATTCGCATGTCTGCCTCAACTGAGTTCTTTGCAAGACCGTATACTCTTTATAAGATGGAAGTTTCAATTCATTTTTGTTGGGAGAGAAACTGACATCTATGTGCCCCCACCCTCCCTTTTACCCCTTTCACTAGTGCCTGTTCATATGTGGACTCCAGCAAAGTCTCCCCCACAGATCTCGCAGAATTCTTTGAAGATTTTTTGAAGTTGCAAAGCTGCTCATTCCTTCCTGCCTAAGGGAGGGCAGAGATTGACTCGGCTCTCCCCAGCAGTACAACAGTATAGGAGTGAAATTGTGTCTCCCCCATTAAAATCCATGGCAACATAGAAATGGATGTGTGCTAAAATTAATGATATAAAGCAAAACAGTTGACCTACATAGTCTCCTTATATCACTGTATTCTTTAGTGTGTGTCACCCCCCACCCCCACCCCCACCCCCAAGGCTCATAGAAATGAAAATAAGCTTTGCTTTTTGGGGGGTTATTTATTCATCACAGAGAAGCATGCCATCAGAGCTCTTACTGATATTCTCAGGCTGAGTTTAGTCATGAAACTGTTCAGTCAAGGGTTCAGATCACCAGTAGGTTCAGAGCAACATTACAGTGCTACTATAGCATCTCTTCACGCTCTTGAAAAATAAGGTGCCAAATAAAGGTTCATTAGAGGGATGCCATTGAAGAAGCCCTGTTGATTCACCCTTGGATTTTCACACCAAGAACCATTTTTGTGAGAGAGCTGTGCCTTCACGTACACCAGAGCACCAGGTAAATGTTTTTTTTTTCCTAGAAAGCAAAGAACGACTGAGGAACTTTTTTAAAAAGTGTATATCAGCTTTTCCAGCTTTATAACAAACAGAGCAGGGCTTCACAAATTATCTTAGCAAAACAATGTTCCCAAATGGCATTACAACGTTTCTATTTAACAGTCTCTCTGCCAATAAAGTATTTCTAAAAAGTATTAACTCCCTTTGATGTTTCCTCTTTTATTGCTTTTATAATTGGAACCATGGTCAATATCATTTGGCTTTATTTTATATTTTATTTATTTAAAAACATTTAAAATAAATATGTAATGTGAAAATAGTCATTGCATGAATATTCAACCCCTTCAAGTCAGTTTTAAATAGATGCACACTTGGCCACAACCACAGCGCTGAGTCCGTGTGGATAGGTCTCAATCAGGCTTACATATCTGGACACTGCAATTTTACTTCATTTCTTTTTGCACCACTGCTCAAGCACTGTCAGGTTGCACAGGGATCGGGTGTGAACAACCCTTTTTAACACTGAATGGACTGAGGTCTGGGCTTATACTTCAGGCCTGGGCTTCCACTCCAGAACATTTACCTTGTTGTCTTTAAAGCATTCCTGTGTAGCCTTTGATGTGTGCTTTAGGTCATTGTCTGGCTGTAAAATAAATATTAAAATATAAAATTTCAATAGTTTTTATAGTTAATTTTCAGACTTAACCAGATTGTCCTCCAGGAATTCCTTATATTTTACTGCATTCATTTTAGCCTCTACCTAAACAAGCCTTTCAGGTCCTGCTGCCAATAAAAACATCCCCATAACATGATGCTGCCACCACCATGCTTTACGGTGTGGATGCTATATTTGTGGTGATGTGCATAACCTTCTTTAAGTTATCCTTAGGCATGTAGTCTTCCACGTGCCTTTGGACAAACTATAGTTTATTACTATACTATAGATTTATTTTTGGTATCGCTCTGCCATAAAGCTTTGACTGGTGAAGAATCCTTCTCCCATTTCAGCTGCTGAAGTCCTTCGGAGCAATCATAGGTGTCTTGGTTGCCTCCCTCTCTAGTCTCCTTCTTGCAAGGTCACTCAGTGTGTGAGGGCAGCCTGCTCTAGGCAGTTACACATGTGCCATATTCCTTCCATTTCTTAAAGAAGGATTTAACTGAACTCCAGAGGATGTTCAGTGTCTTGGCATTTTTTCATATCTGTCCCCTGACTTATACACCTTATACTCTGAGTTGTGTGGAGTGATCAGTTGGCTTCATGGTGTATTTGTATATGGATTAATCAATGACTGGAGCTTCCAGACAGGTGTTTACACTTGAGGCACGCTCACTGCACTCAGGTGATCTCCATTTCACTAATTGTGACACTACTAGCACCAATTGCCTGGACCTCTGGATAATAATAGTTTATAAATAAATAAATAAGTAAATAATATTGTTACAAAAAATATTGTTGACCATAAGTCCATTTATTAAAGCAGTAAAAGGGCAACACATCCAAGGAGGAATACTTTTTATAGACACTGTTAAACAGAGTTTGAGACCCGTATACAGCACAGTTCATGATTCAGACTCCACTGTTCTTTTATTTAGATGAAAGTTGCTTATTTTGTATGAGGAGGATTAGATATTGGATAACTCAATTTCATAAGAATGGAGAAAGTTAAAGAAAAGGGGGAAAAAATTAACATGAACCCCCTAACAACGGTGCAAGACCTGGTAGACCACCGAAACTGCTTGATCAGATAAATTATTATTGCTTTCAACTTGAAAAGAAAGAAAAAAAATCAAGCCTCACTTTTTCTTCAGATCTAAAAATATCAACAGGTGTTTCTGTCCATCCTTCCACTGCGAGAAGACCACTCAGCGCAGTGGGTCTGAAAAAATGTAGAGCTGATTAAGAAGCGCTTACTGAGAAAAGCTCTCAGGCACAAAAGAAGAACATTCACAAATCAAACTGCTGAAGCTGCTGGAGTCCTCAGACCGTTGGACTGACCAGCTCAGATCTCAACAGTATTTAATGTGTTTGGGATGATGTGTGGAAAATTCTCCCTGAAGAAGCTGTAAGCAGCACTCAATACTGAAACATCTGATATTATATTGAGTTGTTGAAGATTCTGTCTAATTTCATGTCAACTGAATGTTTTCTGCTTTCCCCCAACATTTGTTCATTGCATTTTCCCTCAATTTGCTACTGCTAATTAACCCACCAGTGTATAGCTCCTTCTAGCACTAGCAATGCTCCCGACACTTCTCCGATACATGTGACGCCAGTCACTGCCTCTTTTTAAACTTTCCAACATTACCACATCACCAATTGTGCTATTTTTGACTCTGGCTGCTGATGGCAAAGCAACGCTATTTAGGATTCGAACTCGCGACCCACCCGGGCCATAGTGGCAGTGCATTAGACCACTGAGACCACCCTGAGCCCATTCTGAGCCTACTTGAAGGCTGCTTTGACTGGAAATCAAATAAATGACTGACTCTTGTCTTTTCCTGACAGCCTGAGACTGAGTTCACACTTTGCTCGATGGTTGATCTCATGAATCTCCCCTTTGTGTCATCTTATTGCAACTTTCTCTTCTCATAATTGGACAATCCAGTGTCACTCATAGGAGGGTGTGTTCCCCTCATGGCTTCTTCCTCAGGCTCTTAGGTCTTTCCCGCCACTCCCACCCTCAGCATGTTCATTAGGCTTATGGGCCCAGATTTCTCAAAAGTGGCTTTGTGACAGCTGTCTAAAAAAGCACTATATGAATACAAGTGAATTGTATTTGATTGGATTAATGACAACATTTCTGCAATGTGTTCCAAACAAGTGTCCCTCTCTGTGTCAAGCGTGTTGTATAGACAAAACGTCACCGAATCTCACAACTCGACAAGGACGGTGTGAAAGAGTAAGCAGGCTTCAGAAGTAAGATTGGACCTGTTTGTTCTACAGTGATTAGAAGCCGTCTCTGACAGCACACTTGTACCCAGAACACAGCAATCTTCTTTTGCAAGCTTAGCCAAGTGTAGAAGCTCTTTTGAACACAGCATGAGGGTTGCACATTGGGTGCACTTGACAGGCATCACATGAAGACTTAAGCTGCCTAAATGGTGACAGATTTCTGTCTAGCACACTGCAGTGCTGTTTTTGTTTTTAATGAAATATAATCAATTTAGGACCACTGCTAAGGGGATTTAGTAACTGAAGTGATTGTGGTATTAAAGAGCTGACACAGTTGGTTTGTCAAGAGTTACAAATGACGCACTAATTCAGGGAATAAATTGTCACACACCCATTAGCAATAATATGCATAGAAATATTAGTACAGAAATAAGTAGTTCTGCACCTTCGGAATTCAGATTAGAAGGGCTTATTGTTTTGCCTTCCCCCCTCTTATGACTGATGAGGAGGCTTTTACTACTTGGCAGAAACAGTTGAATTTTTTGGAGCATGCTGTCAAACACCAGCATTAAGATCTTGATGAATCAGAATTCTTTGTGGCTTGTGTGTGTAACACAGATTACTGCACAGTTTTTTATATATTATTGCCACTTGGTTTACAGTAGTATTAAAAATGTGAGGAAAACATCAGGACACCCTATGCCCCAACAGGTATTTTCTCCCTGTACTGAAATAACTTCAGTTAGATATTTCCTAACACTGAATGTTGAAGCATTTCATCCCAGCCATGCTGTTATTTCTGTCACAGATATGGAGCTTGGAGACGGAAGCGAGCGTAATTGCAGGAATTTAGTAAACATACAACCAAACAGGATACCAAAAAAACACAAACTGGAGATCAAACCAAACACTGTAAAACTAAGCAAAGGAACAAACACATAAGGAACAAACAGGCCAAGCTAACAAACCGCAAACCGCTATAAACGCACATGCACAAGACCAGACCAGGAATGCTGAAACAAAGGGACTACTTATTTAAGGACCAACAAGCAACACCTGGCTAACAAGAGGGCGGGGCTACAAAGGAGGCATAGGTGGGAACACTAAAGACAAGGCGGGGCTAGGGCAGAGACAAGAAACAAACATAAGAAATAAATACAGAGACACAGGTCGGTAGGGGAAAGCACAAGGGCAAGATACAAAGATACATATAACAAATTCATGATAAGACACGACTTCAAGTGTTCTATTGCCTTTAAGTCCAACAGTTTGGGAATTAAATAAAGTACGAAATAAATAAACAGAGCAGTGAATTTAGTGTTTAACATGTGTTACTGTTAGCATGTCCTTTCTCCAAATTATAGCTCCTTAACAAGCAGCTTGTTGCTGTGTCACAGTACTGACCTCCACTCACTCACTGAACTGCACAGCCAATAGTTCATTCTCCAGCTCCTCTTTCACAGACCAACTAATTAAACTCCATTTCCCACTCACAATTCTTTTCTTGTCCATTTATTTATTTATTTGTTTGTTGTTATTGTTTATTATTGTCTCAATCCTTTTAGTTTGATTTTAGGTCATTCTTGTTTTCTTTTGCCGTGGGCATTTCTGGCACTTCTTTGTTCATTATATGATTTACAGCTACAGCGTTCAGTGGAGTGATACAGTGCTTGTGAAAAAATGGATAGTCTTAAAAATAAAGATGCTACAAAAGGTTCTTTGAGCAGTGCCACAGAAGAGCCATTTCGGCTTTTTTGGTTCCTTACAGCTTTTTTATAAAATATATGTGTGAGGAACCTTTCTGATGATTAAAGAAGACAATATAAAGTTATATACCAATTTACAATGTTCTTCATGCATACATCTCCTCTACAAAAATGGTTGTTTATGGAACCAAAAGTGGTTCTTCTGTGGTATTGTCTCAAAGAACCATTTGTAGCACCTACATGATCTTTTTTTTTAAAGTGTGCTGTTATGATGAAATAACACTACGGTTAGAATGCTTCTCAACCAATCAGCTTGCATGGTTTAAACAGTAGTATAAATATTCACAAATGAGAACCATTTCGGAGGGTCCTTATTTAGTCTTCAGGGGCCACCATTCTGTTCCAGTTCCTAGCACATATGAGCCAAGTAAATAAAGGCTGCAGGGCGCCGATTACCTGGGTGAGGACCCCCTCTGTAGAAGGCTATGTTCTGGTTTCAGATTTTGGTATTTTTATGTCTTCAAACAAACAAGCTCTGCTTCTAGTTAATCTGTAGTCACACATGTCTTACACTGGAGATCTCCCGTACTGCATAGTTTAGCTCTCACTGCAATCCAGTACACCTGTTCCACCTAATTACTGTCTTCAGATGTGCTTAGTCAGCTGGATCAGATGGGTTAGCATCAAGTTGGATAATGAAATGTGATGAAACCAGCAGAAGGCTGACCTCCAGGAGTAGTGCTTGTGACCACTGACTATGATTTATGTTCACAAATCATGTAAACTATATGTTTTTGATGAAAAAAAAAACAAAGCAATAAGTAAACTGTGTAGGTGACATAACAGAATTAGCTATTGTTATGGAAAACATACTGTCTGTAAATATTTATATTCCACTGATAGTACTCTAGGAATGTACTATCTAACTAAATTGGTTACCACCAATTACTTTTCTTTACATTTTATTAGATGATGAAATATGGGGTTCCAATGATTGTGTATGATATGCAATACATACTGTATTTTACAGTTAAAATGATTTGTACAGAAACTTGTATCAGTTTCAGATGCACGTCCTGGGCTGCCGGGCAGGCACAAGTTCGCTGAATGGTTACTTGAAGCAGAGCTCATTGGAGAGCTTCCTCCTGTTCCCTGCATCGCTCCAATACACTTGTCGGCCCAGGCAGTGAAATTGCCCCGTTGGACTGATATTACTTCTGACTTACATCCCACCTTTACACCGTAGTGTTGTGGTCAATTCCCCCTCAGCAGAGAAAGTGTTTTTTTCTTCTTCACAGTTTCTATTACAATTTCTTTCCCTTCTCTTGAAAACACTTTCTGTGCCACAAACAACACAGCATCCAATAGAGGCGGTTTTTACAGGGCATGGTGTGAAATCCAATATAATGAAAATTCTGAAAGCGCTATAATAAGAAGCTGATTACAGTCCTACAGTCTAAAAACGGTTGTGTTTGTAATATAGACATAATACGGACATTAGTGCTGACTAATGAACAATTGTCTTTGGATAATTTCACATGTATCAGTTTTGCAGTGAAGCTATTTATCCAGAAACAATATAATGCTATGACTTATAAAGCCATAAACAGATTCCTGATATGAGGAGGAAGGAAGTAAGCAAATGCACCAGAGAAAACTGTAATGTTTCAAACTGGAAACAAGGTGTAACATAGTGAACATACAGGGTTGTGGTAATGCAGTGTGGAGAAATGTGCCTCTTCCGGACTTCAGACTTGCTCTGTATTTTGATCCAGCCAAATCTGCATATACTTTGGATTTATACAGAAACACATTGTGTCTGAAACTTTAGTGGGAAGAAGGTAACAGGAAAGAGAACTGTTCAAGGTCCTGAACAGAAGCACTGTGTCTAAACACGCCACTAAAGACCCTTTCCTGTACTGATGTTTAGTTAGGAAAAACTTATCGGACTAAGGTTTGTTGCGTAGAATGATCCAACTAAATTTCTAAATATAAAGAACTGTTTTTAAAGCATCATTATGCAGCATTTTTACCTTAACCTTTGAAACCCTAGGCTTATTATTCTGTTATTCATCCTAATGCAGAAATTGTCATCAAATAATCAATAACAGTTATTCATATTTTGTATTGTATTCAATTATAGGGTCTATGAAACTGATAAATATGAGAATAATGTAGTTATGAGGGTGAAGAACTGAAAGGGTGAGCCTGATTATAGGGTTTAGAGAGTTAAAATAGCAGCTTCAAAATCATGTTATTGCTCCACTGACTTGTAATAGGGATAATAGCATCGCTGTCATTGCTACACCAGGCTTTTCACACTACAAACTGCACTATATAACTTTGATAAAGACAGGAGAATGCTCACAAGACTTGTCTACCACTTTGTAACTTCAGTCATATTCATGTAAAATCTGATAATGACTCCACATGGTTCTTTCACTTCAGATGCCAGTTCTTATCTCTCAGCTTGTAAGATGCATGTGTAAAGCGTGTCCTGCAGTGGTGGCTTAAAGCATGGATTCCACTCCCTGACTGTAGTGGTAGCCAAAGAGCAAAGCATGCCAATTCTCACAAATTACAGCTCCAAGCCATTTATTTTCCTTCTTTGTACAGTTTTTCTTTTCTGTTTTTCGGGCAAATGCTAATAAACTAAGTTGAACTTGGTGCTGAACGGCGTTTTTGCTGCAAGATTTGCACACTTAACATAAATCAATTTACAACCTCCAGTTACTCTGTGTTTCTGCACAGTGGTGTACTCTTTATAGTCATGAATAACAAAGAAAACTTTAGGTTTAAAATCATTAAAACGAAAATCACTGCAGCTATAAATATTAATATGGTAGAACTGATGATGGAGCGAATGTACCTCTGAAGTAATGATGTCATACATTTTGACTGAGGGTATGATTTCCATTCAAAGTAGCAAATCAAAGTACTAATTGCTCAAAGCATCCGTCTTGATTCCCTTTGTTGTAAGTCACTGCGCTTCAAAGGCAAAATCTATTATGTCTCTAATAAATCCTCCTCTTCCTGTTCTTTGCTGCTGGACTGGATGAGTCACTCATTTGGGGGAAATTTTTTAGACTGGGTCAGGTGGCTCTAGACAATTAGTGAGGAGAGTGAGCAACTTCAGCAGCACTACAACTCTCAGACCTTCCCCAATGTGGCTCCAACACAATCCTGTGGTATAGTGACCTATAAAGAAGCATCTATAAAAGGATAAATTCAAGTTGGGGTCTGGTAATGAAAGACAGGTTAATTGCTTTCTGTTATGATGCTACCAATAAATTACACAGATTTTTATTCGGACAAGGCCCCTTAAATTGGTTACATGGTATTCTGCTATAGTGTGAAAGATGATTGTAGCAATTTGTCAGCATTGATTAACGGTCCATGAAGCTCTTAAGTAAGTCGACATAGGGTAAAGTGCTATAGCTTATCTGCCCATGTTACGAATGGGTACAGGAAGTGTAATCTATTTTCACAGAGCTCTAACCAGTCTTCAGGTTTTTCTAAATAAGGTCAAGGCAAATTTACCACCAAAGCATAACATGGGAAACTTCATTTTAAGTTTGGGATATTGAGAATGTTCTGCAGTTGGCAGGTTTTCTTTGCTACTGGGATGTGAATGTGCAGTGCTAAAATCTGAGTTGGCTTTGAAGAGAGGATTGGACAAGTTGCGCAAAGTTTTATTAAGTAGAGTGTGTGAAACCTACTGGCAGATAAAAAAAAAAATGCTGAACTTTTGGCTTTATATATAGAATACAGGTCCAAAGCAGGCCGTCTATTGTTATTGCATATAACCGTCATTTTGCTGTGCCAAATATGTGAAAGCAGTGGCCTTGCACTGCGTATTTGCACATGGAACCGAATTGGTTCACTAAATGTTCTCCTGCTCACCCTACTTAGGAGAGAGGATGGAGCGGCGCCGTTATTTGTGGGGTGGGGTAACGCGATTTGCCGCTGACAGACTCCCCGTGACTGAACTGATTGAATAAAAGGCCTGATGAATTTGTCTTCACTCTGAGTTCCTGCAAATGGCTTACACACTCCTCATTAATGCCTTGGCTTTCTTCTTCTACTTGATCCTCAGAAGTGAAGTGTAGGACTGGGGCACCATATCTGTATTGATTTAACACCTCATTGGGGAAATGACAGCTGAATCAAGATTAACACTCCTGCTCAATATCGGCACCATGTGCCCATTTCTCTTCAACCCCATTAGTTGAGAGGTGATAGCCAAGCTGGCCGACAAATCTGTTTACACTGTCAAGTGTGTTCGATGGCAAGTGCGCCAGCAGCAATCTGCCGCCTTATGAAAGCTTTTTATTTTCTCTCCGTTCTGCCACTGATGAATAACCATGCCTTGCTATTTCACTGTCTGTACATGGCTGCTGTAGTTTGTATGTAACATCATAAATCATATTCTGCCTCATTGTGTTGCTGTTGCATGTTGTCATGGTGGCAGAAATAGATTGCTATTTCAAAGGTTCAGCTGGTGTGTGGTTCATTGAAATTAAATAATTGAAGTTTAATTGCTCTAATGAGTATGGGATTAGTATTAGAATATGCTATTCTTATTTTAATAAATTACACAAAAATCTGCATTTCAGAGCATATAATGGGTATTATTAGTATTTTAGAGAAGCTATATTAAACAACAGCCAGTGTACAGTATTTACATAAACTGTACAATAACAAGAAACGGATTGGATATTAGCCAACCATCTTTCTTTCTTTTTTTTAATAATTTCTTTCTTCATTATTCTTTCTTTATTATTTCTTTTAAAAATTTCCTTCTGTTCAATCCTAAACAATTTTTGGGGGGGCATCAATGTTAAATAAAATATAAATACTACACACCAGTCATAGCACAACTAGTACCCTGTAGGATTTCCAATGATATTTTAGCTTTGAACTGACACTGAAAAACATGTAGATTTTTTTGGCCATTCCAGAATACACAAGGACATTTAAAAAACATTTATTTTACTGTGGATGTAATGGTTTAACAGTGTATCATATTTTTTTTTTCCATTTGGCTGAAACCTAGTTAGGATTCATGCTTTTGTTGGAGTAACTGTCTCTACTGTCCAGGGAAGATTTTCTACTAGATTTTGGAGCACTGCTGTGAGGAGTTGACTACATTCAGCAACAAAAGTGTTAGTGAGGTCAGGATGTTGAATGATCCCCACCTCACCTCATCCCAAGCTCATCAAAAAAAAAAAAAAAACACAGTTCAACAGCTTCACAGTGCAATACCGGGAGGCTTTATACTCCCCTATACCACGCCTGGCATTAGGTGTGATGTCAATAGGTTCATGTTTATCTGCTCCAGAGAGTCCTATTCTATTTGAAATACTTTACAGGTACTAGGATGCTGTGTGTGTGTGTGTGTGTGTGTACGTGCATTTGCACATATGTGTCAGCAATGGGTGCAGCTTAAAGTAGCTGATTGCCTTCATAAGAAGAGGTGTCCACAAACATTTGGACATATAGTGCATTTCTGCAAATGACATTCAAAGAAATGCTGAGTAAAAAAAAACAAAAAAACAGTTTTGGTCATTTCCACAACCCAACAGTGGATTAATTTGTAACAGAATAATAATATATAAATAAGTCCGGTGCAGAATAGGTAGGACATGATACAATAGTGATACAACAAGGACAATCGACATAACACAAGAAAGGTTGCATGGACACTAAATACAATAAATACAAAACATATACAACTGGTGCATGTGCAAATGTGTGCAAGAAGTCCAAACTAAGTTACTTTACTAATAGTAAAATGAAATAAATATGTAGAGAAGTGATGGATGTGCTGTGCGTGAAAATTACGAGTGTAACAGGAGTTCAGGAGTGTATACTGAGGTAGACCTGTCTGGTTTTATAAACAGCATCATGTAATCGAGTGTTCAAGTGAGAGAACAGTACACAGCTTATGTACAGAGAGGGAGTTCAGTTAAAGTGCAAAGAGCATAAATTACTCTAATATATGGTTACTTTGATCCAGCATATTCGAGTCATTTGATCTCTTTTGTTAGGTTTGGCGTTTCCCATTTTAACATGACATATTTTCCACATATTTTTAGTTTTATTGTTTTTACAAAAGTACATTTTATTATTTTGACAGGATGCCTAACAGTACTTAATAATGACACACTGTTCAAATTAAACCAAATCTTTATTAATATGTCTACTTCTTTTCAGCTTGCAGCAGATAATCTGCAGGTGTTTGTTCTAACCTGCAAAGAGAACAAACATTTCCAGACATAAAACAAACACATGAAACATTTTGCTCTCAGAAACATCTCATCCCAAATAATGCACCAAACTTTAAAAGCAGAGCAGTGATATCATCTGTAGTCTTACCCAGTTTAACCCCTTAAACAGCATATGGCCTGTTGACAGGTCCAAAGTATTATTACAAACTTCTGTTACCAGAGAATAGCCCCACCAGTTTGTACATAAGTCCCTGTAGTTACTGGGTAATACACCTTAGTGTGTAAAAAGCCTTGCTGTGTTAAGGGGTTTTAACTAACTAGGTGAGCTCAGTAACTCAGCTTGTTGGCTAATATTAGCCAACTAACATTACATTGTTACACAAATAACATTAATATGCACTTCAAATTACTTTAGCTTGAAAAAAATACAGTTTTCTTAAAGGCTATGATTCGCTGGTGGGCCAAAAGTGTTTTTACAAACTTCTTTTACAAAAGAATAGCCCCACCAGTTTGCACAGAAGTCCCTGTAGTTACTAGGTAATACACCTTAGTGTGTAATAAACCTATTTGTGTTAATGGGTTAAACTATTGTTTTTACTTGTAATACATATTTTGATTATTAACGAAACAAAAAAAGGATATCTGGTCACTTTAGTAATTAATATGGGTGACTTACCCATTGGCTGGCTTGTTACAGTGACATAGTCAGTAAGCTAGCAGCTGGGCTGCACAAAAAAAAAACCCTAAATACTACCAGCACTATGGAAAAACCCAGCAACCCAGCAGTTTCTGGAGTGTATGCAGTTTTGCAATTGGATGTCCATCATGGAGTAACTTTGCTTGTTGGAAACTAATCATGTTGGACTGAATCTGAGTCCACTGAACTAGTCCAGAATTTTCTTGGAAAGGTCATCAAATTGGCTAGGTCTGCACAAATCATCCCTTTGTTTAGCTTGATAGCTGTTTCCAAGGCCTCCTCCGTCGCCCTCGTGCTTTCTTCTTTCAGATCTCTCAGGAGACAAATGACCCGCTGCAGAGCTCTCTCCAGAGCTCTCTCCAGAGCTCTCTCCAGAGCCACTGCGTTTTCATTGCTGTTACACTAAGCACTTGCAGACATGTTGCCATGTTCCCAGAAGTCCTCAGATGTGATAAGAAGATGATCTATCACACGATGGTATGTGTTGATCTGCAGTGACGTGTTCTCATATGTGGTGGTGAAGGGGCAAACTCTAAACTCCCCAATCTGTCGAGTCAGGCAGCACTAGAGGAAGGACCTGCATGCTGTGCTCTTATTTAGAGTGGCTCTTAAAGGAGCTTACTCGGGCGGAAGTGTTCATTAACTGAATAGATCTTGACAGTGGAGGGGCTCTTTTGTTTCCGAGCATTAGTGTGCATCAGTGCAAAGTAGCAATGGTCTCATAACATCCAAAAAGGGATGGAGGCATGGGCTCACTAAAAACATTACCTGTCTCTGCACTGATCTCTCTGCAAGTCTGTCACCCCACCAGAGGCAAGGTACTCTAGTCAGACGGGGGGAGGAAAAAAAAGCCAGCATACACAGACTGCTGTCTGCTTTTAAAAACCACCCAGGGGATGGCTTCAGCAGTGACCACTGTAAAATACCCAACTTTACCTATTTATTTATTTGTGTGTCTGTATTGAAGATGGCAAGGCTTTAACTTAACAGGTTGCGGCCTTGATTATTTCTAAACAAAAAGGGGAAAAAATCTGAAAGGGAAAAAATGTGAAAGTAATGAATTGCCTCACTGCATTTCTGCATAATGCATAATCTTATTATTTCAGTATCATCATAGCAAGAGACGCTAGCAGCTCAGAGACAGTAATAATAATATAGTGCCCTCTCTACAGTGCCCTCCTTAAGTATTAATATTGGAAAGTAATAGAGTGAAAAATTATTTTGGGGGTATATTTAAATCAGTTTAAAGGATGAAAAGACAACATGAATGCCAAAATATTTTTTGGAGCACAATTCATACAATAACCAGCCTTGATGCTTCTACTTTCATAAACATAATATATTAAATATTATTCCATTCAATTTTGCATCCATAAACTAATTTTACACTATTCTAGCTTACTCAGTGTTTATTGGCTCCAGTGTTGACGGTACCATTACACTATTACTTGATGCCAAGTACTTGCATTACTATATTGCTATAGAGAGGAGGGACTGAAGGAACAGCGTTTTCTCCTCCCTCAACATGCACGCCGGAGTTGCCCTTGAACAAGGCACCTGATCAGTCCCCAGGCACTGAGGTGGCTTCCCACCACTCCGGCTGTGTGTGTTCACTAGTGTGTTTGTGTGTGTGTGCCACTGTCACTCAATTCTCAGGGGGAGTCGTGTTACCCCTCTTCCATTAATTATAACACAGCCATAGATTCCCTAAAATAATGAATTCTAATAATAACCAAGTGATAATTAGGTAATAAAACATGAAATAATGATTGGCTCACTCAAATTAGTTTGGGCCCTATTTTAGCTATCTTTATGCGAGCCGTCAACCGTGTACCGCATCTTGATTTAAGGCGTCAGTGTGTCTTTGCTATCGTAACAATGGGAGTGTGCAAAAGGCATGTTCTAAGACTCTTAATTAATCATAGGTGCGTTTTGGGCGTAACATGCAATAAAACAATCAGCATGTCACTTGCCATTTCCTTTAAGAGCCAGGTGCGGTCTGGGAAGGCTTGCTGAAGCGGTGGAGCGCCTTCCCTCTACAATAATGTTATTTTATATTGTATTCTATTTATTCTTGACGTAAAAGTTTGCATAGCTGCCAACTGGCAGGCGCTATGGTTTTGTGCACTGCTGTGTGCCCATGTGTGTGTAACAAGTGGGGGTGTATGTGCTTGGGCATGCGCCTGTGTTGATAGTCTGACTGTTGATCTCTCAAGGCGTCCTGTGGTATCTGGCACGTAAGCAGTAGATCCTTTAAGTCCTGTAAGTGTGGAGTTGGGCATTCCATGGATTGCGTAAACAAGTCTTCGGTACCCATGATCCTGTTGCTGGTTCACCGGTTGTCTTTTCTTGGACTACTATTGGTAGGTACTGACCACTGCATGCTGGGAACACCTCACAAACATGTCTGATGTTTTGTAGATGACCCTAGCCATCAGTCTAGCCATCAGAATTTGGCCCAGAATGTGGCTCAGTATTAGGACATATTGTGAAGATCTGTAGACTTGTAGACTTGAGTTTTCCTAATTAAGTTTTACATAAACCACTTAAAACTCACTGTTTTTCCAAAGTGACCAACAGTAATATTAACCTTTACAATTCTGATTTGTCTGATGCTTCTTAAACATACGTTTATGTGGTGTTTATGATGTAGAGTAAAAAAAAATAAATAAATAAAAAATATCATGAACATTAGTGTTAATAATAATGATGGAAATTGTTGCTGCTATGCAAAAACCTAACATATCCAAAATTTTAACTTTACAAGAGTAGAAAAAAACTTTTTAACTACTTAACTTTTGAGACAACTTTAAGTCAATGGAAAAAGAATTTACTCCAGGTAATTTTGTAACATTTCTATTGATCCATCTCTCATGAAATGTTAATACAATATAAAGAACAACTGCCAGAAATGTGAAACATGTAAAAAATAGAGAGACAAGGTTTTTGTGTGATAGCGACAAAAGTATAAGCACTAGGTCCAATCTAGTTTAGTCTAAGTGTGCTTTAAATATATCACAAAATATCAGGTAGATTTCAGTATTTTGACAGTTTACTTACACATACAGCATATGGAATGTCAACAATGCATTACTGTATTTTGTGTGACTTCCTTAGAAGGCCCCAAAGTTATGCCCTTGACTCTGTTGATCATGTTTCAAATCCGACTTCTTCTCCTATCCAACTTATTGGACTTATTTTTTATTTTATTTTATTATTTTTTTGCTTCTCCATATTTTCTCGCTAGACTTTCTTTCATGTAGTGCTAGAAGCCGAGTTAACCTCTGGCTGAACCTTCTCCAAGGATCTTTACATTTTATGAGCTGTAGGAATGTCCTTTCCCTTGTCTTGGAAGTGGATGCACTTGACATTGATGTTTTTGTCTTTTTCATCTATTCATTCCAAGTAATATTTCTACATAGAGAATATGGAGAGGGAGACAGAGTCTGCCATATACCCTGATTTTGACAAAAGCAGCAGCAGTTTCTTTCTGGGTTGGCTGCAGCTCTCCCTAAAGGCACTAGTGTACCTGTTCATATATAGGTGTATGCTGCATACCCACATCTAAGTAAATAAATCAGGTAAGGTAGATTGTATCTGTGTGTTTTGGCTTATTTTGTGACCACAATGGTCTAATCAAGAGTCAAATACTGTATGTGCAATGTTGTCATGTTTTCTTCTGCTGTTATTTTTTTCCTCACCATCATTATCTACAATCACAGCTTGATATCATAATGCTTTTTGATTATACTCACAAAACTGTAGAAATTAAGCAAACATGTTTAAGCAATGTAAAGCTGAGTCTGATGACAATAATAATGCTATTTTCCAGTCCAACAAATAGATTATGTGGTTAATTGTGTGGTTATATCCTCTAATTCCTGCATTCATTTGGTGAATATTTAACTTTCAAGCATTATACATGAATGAATGCACTTATGTAAATCAACTAAATAGTACTTTACTGACATAGTTATGTTGGCTGTTGTGTATTTTAATATATGAATTGCGTTTTCTTACACTCTGATAATCAAAGCTGTAGATTATTCTAAACTGACAGTGAAAACTGATTAACACTGACAGTGTTAGAATACATTTATAATAAATGTAATATCCTGGATTTATTTCAAAAGTGGGACTCACATTTCAAAGCATATTTCTGACACAAATGAAAAAAATTACTAGAAATAATTACAGTTAATAATTTGTAAAGGTTTATATTAGTTTTATTTATAATATCACACAATCGTCTATTCATTATTATTTAATTAATCTTTTATTGACTACATCTTCATAAAATGCTGTAATATTGAATAAAACATCCACAAATACCTTCTGATATGTAGGTTGTAATATTTAAATACACATTCTACACACTGACATTATTCAGTATAAAATATATGTAGATTAATATGAAGAAAATACATATGCTAATAAATAAATATTGCCAGATAAATAAATGAATCAATATATCCAATATACAACAATATATACAATTCATAAAAAATGCTGTATTTTTGCTTTGTTAGCCAAGTTAAGAAGAAAATGTTAAGTCTCGTGAAACCTCAAAACAAGGCATGTAATTCTACAGGCTGTTTGTATTTCTGCTTGATTTTGCATCACACCCCCCTCAAACAGACCTGCCCACTCATTCATCACTGAAATCCTCAACCCAGCACAGCTGCTGTTTCACACAGGATAGTGGAGAACAGCGTAGTAATGCCATATATTACTGTTACGACCCAGTCTAGGGTCAGACCATAAAAGAAAATGAGTTTGGGCTTTCCCGAAACCCTCTTCCAGACTGGACGCTGTATAATTGCATGAAACTGTATAAGTTTATTGTTCGTCAGTGGAGGAAATTTAGCTTCAGGAGTGAGCATATGCCAAAATAAACCAACGAAACTCACCCCCTACTTTCTCTACAAAGATCTGTTCATTTGGGAAAGGATAACTAAGCAACCAAGCTAACAGAGCTGAAATGGCAGCCTGGTCTCAAGAGGAATTTGTACATATGCGACTAAAAGACCATTTCAGGATTTGTACAATGTGTACTAAACATTGATCGACCCTCTGTAGGAGTCAACCTCTAAAATATAAGATCTAAAGTAAAGAATATGTTACTCAAAAGTCTGTTATGAACATTGAATACGTGCAGCTACTCGGAATAGCGGCTTTGAAACCCCAAACCTTACCACCCTTATCTTAATGCTATTGTAACAGCCAATTCTCTATTATTAGCTTCATCTCAGCTAAGCATTGCTGTACAATGGCATGCTGGATTGTCAACATCAACTCTGATACGTGTGACCCATTAACATCACTGGCCTCGCAGAGCTTTTTCTCTGAGGTGTTTACTTAAGCCTTTGCTAAAGCCATTGCAGTTCAATTTGTTTTGAAAGGTTCACGACTTTAGTCTTCCTTCCAGCCAGTGAAGTGCATGCCTGATTTCATTTCATTTGGGACTTTGACCTAGTCAGCCTAAAATGTTCTACTTTCCCGCCACTGACAAACTCCTGACTGGCAGTGTGCTTAGGGTCACTGCCTAGTGAAGCGCCAGCCATTGTGCTTGCATTCATTTGCTTGTAAGCAGTGCCCATCAGACAGTGTTGAGATGCTTTAGCTGTTTAGTTGCTATACTCTCCAGTTCTATCATCAGCAGCAGACCTGCATCTGTTTTTGTTAGTATGTACAGTATATGTGTACAATTCCAAACTATGCATTCACTACCAGTACTTGAAATGTGTCTCTAAGAGCATTATAAATACTTTTCAAAATTAATTATTAAAATTTCTGTATTTTTATCTGTGTTTTTGGAAATTCCACACCATATGGATCTTTTTTGAACATCTTGGGCCCAGTCTTACACTCTGCGCAAGGCGAGTCGCAATGCTCATTGCTCTCTTACACCCTGCTAACAGTCTGTTTTCATGCCTTCCTCCAGCTTAAAATGTTTAAATAGCAACAGTGCTTACGAATAGAGCTACGCCGATGGGCGTGGTGGTCTCCAAATAAGGTGTGTTCAGGTAAATTTCTGGCGTATTGCTATCTTGGCAAGGAAAACACAAGTGCAACACTGACTAAAAATGGCCTAGGCAGACGTCAGCAGTCAGACATTTATTGCTATCTTGGCATTGCATTGTCAACACAGGCGTGTGCCTAACATGCATACACCCCTGCTTGTTATGCACACATGGACACGCAGCAGTGCACAAACCCATAGCGTGTGCCAGTTGGCAGCTATACAAACTTCAACAATAAATGGAATACAAAATAAAACAACATTATTCTAGAGGCGAGGAGCTCCACCCCTTCAGCACGCCTTCCCAGACCGTGCGTGATGCGCCATTGAATCTGCGCAATTGAATCTGCCAAAGTCAGAGCGTGCCTGGCTCTTAAAGGGAATTGCAAGTGACACATTATGCCCAAAACACTTCCATGATTAATTAAGAGACTTGGAACCTGTCTTTTCCCGTACTTTTCCCCTTTCCCCTCATTTTCCCCACCGTTACGATAGCAAAGACCCACCCAATCAAGCTTTACGGTGCACGGTTGACACAAAGATAGCTAAAATAGGGCCCTTTATGTTTCTTGTGGGAGATTGCTAATAGAATTTAAAGCTGGACAAAAGGCACAGGAGGGACTAATAAGAAGTAAGATTTTTTTTAAATGTACATTTCTGCAACTGTTACAGTATAAGGAAAAACAACAAAACAGACATTTTGTGTGCAAGGTTTGGACATGCTTCCTTGTGTAAAGTCTCAGAAATTAAGTTATTAGGTCTTAAAGGACTCATTGGGGTGCTTAGGCCGGTCAGAAATGGTCATTAGGAACTGTTAGCTGATGACAATTCCAGAGTCGCTTCAAACCGTGTGCTAACACTCAACAACCATGGGCATATATAAATATCTAGCTGAGGATCTGAAACAAACCAAATTGAAACCTACAGAGCAAAAAAGGCTATACAATAGATCATCAAAGTGTTCCCAGTAACAATTTCCACTCTCAGAAAAGCATCAGAACTGCACAAAGTCACCAGAAGGAAACCTTACCTGTGACTCCATCACAAAAAGTCAATGTCTGCATAATACAAAACTAGAGCCAGAGGCATTTAAAACTCTTAGGCCACAATCACCAGATATATCTTTGAGAAAATGAGCAGCATGTGATTAAAAGAACCCATTGCCAACTGTTAAGCATGGAGGTTGATCTATTATGCCTTGGGGTTATGTGGCAGCCAGTTGTGCAGGAAACAATGCTCAGGCCTGGAAACAGAGGATTCCACTTAAAAGCCAATGTGACAATGTCATTTAAGCTGTATCTGAGACAATTATCCATAAAATACCCCAAAACCACCATGACCTTCACGAAATATACTGTAAAATTCACTAAAAATTGTTGTGTAGATTTGTGTGACTAAAAATTCCTTAAACAAGGTTAGTAGTCTTCACACAGCATAGACTGCATCCTGATAAAACAGCCAAAACACAGTGACAGAACTTCCGAAACACACAGACAGACAGACACAAACACACACGCCATCTACTTTATAAGATACACCAATCTTGTGCTTCCACTCACTGGCCACTTACCTTATAGGTCCACTATACAGTATATGTGTTCATTTACAGACTGCAGCCCATCTGTTATCATGCACAATTGGATTCCTAGCATCTACCCCATTCATCAGTGATCAGTTTCTGACCACAGGGCCATTTGTATTTTATTTGACCTCTCCTCTGTATTACAGCTGCCTCAGATCTTGTGTGGCAGGCTTGTTGGATCGCATACAAGTGATACACTATTTTAATGTACCCTGCGTTCATGATTCTAGCATTAATGCTCACACAAACAGATGTGGCCTGCACACAACCCTGCTATTATTTTTCATTTTCATCTCAGAGTATATCTGCGTTTTTCAGATAGACTCAGAAATGAAAAGTGACATTCTGTCTTTTTGTCTCGTATCCGTTTTTTCATCAATCCGAGCTGCTTCGACACAGAGAAAAATAATGCATTTCACTGCCACAATAATTATGGAAAGCTCTGTATGTTGAAGACTTTAAACATACAGCTGCCAGGAGTAATAGGGGGATTACACAGATGAATCACGTTGGTTTCTGAAGGGCACAGCCATGAAAATTAAATGTTGTCATAATGCCTTGAGCTACTAATTACACATTGTGCCTGGCCAGTGCATTCTCCGCTAGAGAAAACTAAGGATGCAATACTGGAAGATATTGATTCTGCGTGGACTTCTCTCTGATTTAATATGTCGCTCTTGGGCATGTAGACCAATGAACTGTGTAATAGCACCTCTGCAGGTGGCCAGTATTTTCCATTGCAACAAAACATAGGCCCACCGTCCTGTTTTCTGTCTGATTTGTTTACGGCTCCTCCAAGGAGTTCAGCGGATTCGTACAAATTTATATGATAAATGGATTGCTTACCAGAAAAATTCCCATATGTAGATTTAGCATTATACCTTCTGGAATTTTAAATCGGATGATTGAATCTTCGCTGATTAGTTTACCACAATAGCACTGCACACTGCCTCACCAGGCTTCGGTGGAAGTCTGTGGCATATTTGCAAGAACAATGGCTTTAAATAGAGCTGTCTCTAAAGCACAGCGCTTCTAGTGGCTGAAATAATCGCTTACTAAAGTCATATTGTGACAGTGAAGGCGCAAAGTAGGCGCCTTCCATAAAAAAGAAAAAAACACATAAAATCGTGTGCAAACTGTGTCAGTGTACGTTGAAAGTACTGTATCTGGGTTTTCACTGTCATGATTGCTCATTTTTGTGCAATATAATGCGGAGGCAAATGGGCAAACGTAATCACAGAGCATTTCAAAGCCCTGATGCCACAGATAGCCAAATTTAGACTTACTAAGCATGCTGCTGAGAATTTATGAGACCACTATAATGGCGCACATGGTCTGCATTCCCCTTAGGCTAGCAGATTTATTGTGTTTTAATTATTCATGATCCCTGAGATACCTGCATGTTTACACAGAAAGGTTATTCAAATTGTAAGAGCAAAACAAACAGTTGGATGTCATGGCTTTCAAGGAAGCTTGCAGAGCATGTGTAGCGCAGGGAGGTGAGGATTCAGCTCGCTTGAGTATGTACATGTTTTGCAGGTTCGTTACCATGCTTAACCTCAAGGCTGTTGGCATGTGAAATGTTAAGGATCACTGTATATCATCTGCCTCCATGACTCATATTGCACTCGATAACAAAGGCAACTGACTGTAGGCCAAAATGAACAATACACAGCCTACTAAGCGCATTGCCCCTTACTTACAGAATGAGTGGTCGCATCTGGTACATTTTGTTTCTCTCTTTTTTGCCTCCCTTTTGTTTTGTTTTTATACACCGTGGAGCTGAAAGCCCTGCAGTTCCGAGACGTTGAGGTGGACGCTGGAAGCGCATTTAAAGGGAAAGGGATATTAAAAGGATCGATTGTCTAGAGAAACTCATGCCTGGCTGCTCTCCGTCCAGCCAAATGGACGAGGAGAGGGCTGGGTGGGCTCGGCTCGCGTTACAGTGCATTATCGTGTGATTGTACATGTCTGAAACTGGACCCTCTTTCTGCTGAATGTGGATGTGCTGCTGAAAGGGTACTGGCAGATACGGGAGATGTCAGATAAAAATCAGCTTTCACACTCTCTGTCTCGCTCGGTGTCTCTTTGTCTAAATACACTGGCAGACACCGCCAAAGAATTGCTTAAATGTAGGGTTTTTTTGTCATGGCTGCTGATACACACACCAGTGGACATTACTGTGTCTCCTTCTTTCTCTAAACACACTAGCAGACCACAGGAATTGCTCAAATGTAACTTTTTGTAAAGGCCACTGAGACACACCAAGAAATCAAATGAAAAACAACAACACACAGACAGCTAACAGTGTGTGGATCCTCTACAGGTTCTGATGGTCTTAATGGTTCTGCTTCCCACACTGCCTCTTCGCTGCGGTCCACACTCCTCTTATAAGTGTTGGCTTCTTCTTCGTCACATTTCCCAACATAATCCCACAGGTTTCACAGTGCTGTTTAAATCTAGGGAGGCTCAGTGAGGCTCTTTTTCAGAAAATATTGATCCATCAAAGATCTTTAGCAGTTCTATTGAATCTTTTCTGTTTTGGTGGAGAAGCACAATCACAAAAATGGCTTCTGCCAACAAGACAATGCAAGACGCCCCACGGTTCATCAAATGATGGAGTGGGTGGAGAAGCTAGAAGGTTCAGGTGATATCATGATCAACACAACCTTCAGGTTTAAATCCCACTGAGAGCTTGTGGGACTGTTTTGGAAAATGTGTGGAGATGGAAAAATCCCACAAGCTGTCATTAGGGTTGATCTAACACCACCTGAACTTCCTCCCTCCTCCACCCACTCCATCATTTGATGAGCCGTGGGGCATCTTGCAAGTCATTTGTTTGTTTTTGTTTGTGGTTCTCCACCAAAACAGGAGAGATAGGTTCTTCAAAACATCCCACGAATCTGCTAAACATCAGTGTCTGACATATGTGCGTTTGTTTTGACTGCCAGTGTATAATCAACCTATCCATGCTCCAATTACAAACTAGCCCATGTTAGTGATACAGAATGGTAAAAATCTCATTCCACCTAATGACACAATGTTGTTACCAGCTGTGATATTTGTTTACAGTCGCAAAGTGACACTGAGTTTCCTGATCACAATGGTGCAGTATTGAGCTGGACTTTGTTGTTTTCCATATCTAGGTTGGAAACGGCAGCAGATTTGACTCAAAAAAAAAAGCTGTACATGCATCCTAACACACATACGCAGTAAATACACAGTACTACACTCTAAATATAAGGACAAATGTGCATTGCAGTTTCTCTAATGATAGACAAAGTACACAACTCTTGTACTTCAAGGAAAGTAGCTGTGCTCTATTTAGGTGTCCACTTGAGTTCAAGTGTAGAAGTATGTGCTTTTACATGTACTCAGGGATCACTTAGAAAAGTACTCTATGTTTTGTTGTGCTATTTTGGATTTCTATGGAGGCCTGTGTGGCTGCACAGTTTATAATAATAGAGAACCTTTCTTCTTCATTAAAATGTCACTACCCCGAAATATGTTTTCAGTATTTTTGCAGATCTCAGTAGAGTTCTATGGTTCTCCATCATTTCATGACAGCAGCTGCTCTTTAAATTGTATGAAAGTTCATAATGAATGGGCTACTATTAAAACCTCTTTCCATTGTTTACTTTACATTAACTAATATTCAAAATCTAAAATGCTTTGCCTACTTTTTTAATGTATCTTTTTTGTAAACAATATTTCCCATATATGAAGTCTGGTATTCGTTCAAGAAAGCAGTGAAATAGGAAGTAGAAGTCTCAAAAAGTGGAAATACTTTTGTGGAAAAGCCATCGTATTTGATAGATGTTATACAACATCATTGTGATAATTAAATGTTTAATTCTTTTTATTAATTACTATACAATATGTAATTAATAACAATTATATATTATATAAAAAAACTGCTGTGAGCAATGCATTCCAGATATATTAAATCTGATACAAAATAAAAGTAATATATGCAAAGTGTTTTTTTTGTTTTTTTGTTTGTAAAGGGGGTAGCTACACACCCCATTCATAACCCCTCACCCTATGGCAACTTCCCTCATTGGCTGGTTCATGGGAACAAATAATGATATACAACAAATAAAATAAATAAAAATGTAAAAATTAAAATGAACATAGTGCATTTTTTTAAAACAGCCCACCAAACGTCTTGGCAGCATATTCCCAAGGTTGTAATGTGTTTCTTTTAGCACCGTAAATATGAGCATTTAAAGAATTAGAATGCTTTGGCGATTATTTGATGGTTCAGGCTTTAGGGGTTAATAAGTACTCATTGTTGATGTTGTGTAAAAACGTAATCATTTGGCAGTTGTTCTTTACAATGTGTCCAAAATTCCGTGATGAATGGACCAATAGAAATGCTCCAAAATGACTCCCATTGAAAGTTAAGGATTTTTTTTTACCCTTTTTCTGTGAAGTTGACATTTTGGTGATGAAGGTTTTTACATGAGAAGTACTTAAATACAGTAGAACGTACATGTTCTTCATTACTGTCCACCACTGCATGTCTCATTAGGTTTAATGGGGTTTTTGCCAAGGTTCTGTGAAGCTTGTTCAGCCCTGTAACAATTACTGCGATAGAACACATTTGTGGGCAGAGCAGGGTTGAGTCAATCTGATGATACTGCCACCAAATTAAAATTAATCTGTTTAATTTATAGATTACTCTGCACACTGATACATTAGCCATTGGTTTTATCAGCATGTCCCCTATTTTCATCTCTTAAACAGGTTAACACAGGCAGCACTCATCCACTAAAATTGGGTTATGGAAGCATGCACAAGTTCCCTTGAGAAATATAGGCAAATGTATGGCACATGTAGTCGTGGGCCAGCAGGTCTGTGGGGACTCATAGTGGTGCCCTGCTCGCTGCTTCCTTCTGAGCAGTGTCCAATTTCGTGCAGAGTTATCCTAGAGCCAGGGCCTGGACGGCAGGCTGGAGGAGGCACCATTAGCCGCAAGCGTGGCGCCGCGTGAATGATGAGGCACTCCCAAATGATCCTCCTGAGCCTCGTTCTCCCAGCCAGCAGGTGCCCTCAGCCTTCCAGCGAGCTGTGCCTGCAAACTGCCTAAGCCCCTGCGCTAACATGCTTCAGACTGGACACAACAAGCCTGCTCACTAGCCGCTCCAGTTGCCCTGTCCCTGCGTGTGGACATTTTATGAATGATGTCCTGTTCTCATAGTCATACAAAGTTATTCAACATTCTGATGCAAAAGTTTGGACACCCTCAGCAAAAGAGCTTTCTGAATTTGGTCATTTGTTGACTTTCATAGCATTAAGTATTGTATGCAACAGTTTGGACACTTTAAATGTTTCAAAGGCTGTTGTTGTTTTTTATTTGACCAATTCTTAGATCTTGATGAGCAAATCAGGCCTGAGGCATGTCACCAACTGTAATTAGAAACTGTCAACTGAATACATTTTTCACAAGTTGTGTATGTTCTCTGACTCCTTAAGTCTTGTACTAACACTAATCAGACAGGAGCTCTAAATATCTAAATGAAATGAAAGTAATCGATGGCCACAAAGCAGGAGAAAGATAGCTATAAGAAGTTTCTAAAGTGCAAATGTGAAGAAGTGGAAGTTCAGGGGAACTGTGGAGGTCGAGAGGAAATCTGGAAGACCAAGAAAACTCTCAGAGAGAATTGTTTGGATGCTGGGAAGCAAATTGAAACCCTTGTATTTCTGAAAAAATAACTTTCTAAACCTCAAAAGGATGGTGCTCCTCTCCATTCCATTGCATACACAAATGTAATCTTCATGGAAGAGGACTAATAAGGAATAATAAGGAAACCTAAACTGTGACTGTGTCATAAAACTTGACATTTGTATGCTGCACGGCATCTATACAAAAAGGTGGCTATAAAAAGTGTTTACAGGCTGTGACTTTTGCTAAAATCAGTGACCAAAACTTTTTATATTTTAGATTTTTTTATGATATGAAAGACAGAGTAAGCATGCATTTAGGTTTGCTGAAACTATTGTGGTTTATATTTCATTAGCTACAGAACTATATTTACTACTACTCAAAAAAAAGATTTTTTTGCTAAGGGTGCCTTAAGTTTTGCATTAGCACTGTATATACTAGAACAGCATGGTAGTACCTGATTAGTATGTATTGGGCTGTTTTTCCAGACACAAATAAAGTCTACAGCTGCAGTAAAATGATTTTTTAGCAGATGATTTTGCAGTCTACATTAGCAGTGTTATTTATTTAAAGATTGTATTGTAGCTTTGTTTGGACAACTGACTGGTTTCGTTTTGTGCATCCTCAGACAAGAAAGCAATAATCTAAGATTATGGCAGTCAATCAATATGTGTGTTTACATTGCAAACTGCCTAAGCCCCTGCGCTAACATGCTTCAGACTGGACACAACAAGCCTGCTCACTAGCCGCTCCAGTTGCCCTGTCCCTGCGTGTGGACATTTTATGAATGATGTCCTGTTCTCATAGTCATACAAAGTTATTCAACATTCTGATGCAAAAGTTTGGACACCCTCAGCAAAAGAGCTTTCTGAATTTGGTCATTTGTTGACTTTCATAGCATTAAGTATTGTATGCAACAGTTTGGACACTTTAAATGTTTCAAAGGCTGTTGTTGTTTTTTATTTGACCAATTCTTAGATCTTGATGAGCAAATCAGGCCTGAGGCATGTCACCAACTGTAATTAGAAACTGTCAACTGAATACATTTTTCACAAGTTGTGTATGTTCTCTGACTCCTTAAGTCTTGTACTAACACTAATCAGACAGGAGCTCTAAATATCTAAATGAAATGAAAGTAATCGATGGCCACAAAGCAGGAGAAAGATAGCTATAAGAAGTTTCTAAAGTGCAAATGTGAAGAAGTGGAAGTTCAGGGGAACTGTGGAGGTCGAGAGGAAATCTGGAAGACCAAGAAAACTCTCAGAGAGAATTGTTTGGATGCTGGGAAGCAAATTGAAACCCTTGTATTTCTGAAAAAATAACTTTCTAAACCTCAAAAGGATGGTGCTCCTCTCCATTCCATTGCATACACAAATGTAATCTTCATGGAAGAGGACTAATAAGGAATAATAAGGAAACCTAAACTGTGACTGTGTCATAAAACTTGACATTTGTATGCTGCACGGCATCTATACAAAAAGGTGGCTATAAAAAGTGTTTACAGGCTGTGACTTTTGCTAAAATCAGTGACCAAAACTTTTTATATTTTAGATTTTTTTATGATATGAAAGACAGAGTAAGCATGCATTTAGGTTTGCTGAAACTATTGTGGTTTATATTTCATTAGCTACAGAACTATATTTACTACTACTCAAAAAAAAGATTTTTTTGCTAAGGGTGCCTTAAGTTTTGCATTAGCACTGTATATACTAGAACAGCATGGTAGTACCTGATTAGTATGTATTGGGCTGTTTTTCCAGACACAAATAAAGTCTACAGCTGCAGTAAAATGATTTTTTAGCAGATGATTTTGCAGTCTACATTAGCAGTGTTATTTATTTAAAGATTGTATTGTAGCTTTGTTTGGACAACTGACTGGTTTCGTTTTGTGCATCCTCAGACAAGAAAGCAATAATCTAAGATTATGGCAGTCAATCAATATGTGTGTTTACATACGCACTAAGAATATGATCATTATCTGATTTTAGTAGTTACCAAATTATTTGAGGAGCCATGTAAACAGCACACTGCAATATCTTAAACCGGATTAAAGTCATTATTGGATTTCAAGAAATCTGATAAAGACACTTGGGTTTTGGATTACATTTATCCCTACTCTGGTTTATGTGCATAAATTGAATCACAGCTGAAAAGAGAAAAGTTTCCCTGGAAACAGAAGACTTACCTTAACCCTCCAACAATTAAAAAAAGAATAATAATTACAATATATGATATCCAGTATAATAGAAAATGTAATAATACATTAACATTAAAAACTATTTTTATTTGACTAAGTTTTTATTCATTTTGCCACTTTTTCCCCATTGCATAAACTAAAGAGCATAAATATATTTTTGTCTTGCTTTTCAAATTTTTTTCAGCTTTTCAAAAAACAGTTAGAAAACTACTGCAGAGCTCCTCATGTCACACCGGTTGCGATTTGATTGTGTCATCAAAAATGTCAATTAGTCTTTTAACTTATTTGCCATTTTTTGCCAGATAATTTTAATTGCAGAATCGCAGGTGCCTCCCTACTAAATTTACATAAATGTACAGTATGTCTGTGTTCAGAATGCTAAAAGAGATCAGCAAATACATCTGCATTATATTACTCAAGAGCATCTCCAACATCAGGGTATTTATGATAAAAAAAACACTCCAAAAAAGAATCCAATATCGTTCATTCACAAACAAAACAGGAAACTTACAGCTTGTAGTTTTCTTTCTTTATTTAATTTCTTGTTTTTTGAAAACTGTTGTTTCTGTTGTTGTAATAGTTTTGATAATCATAACAATAATGAACATTGTCATTGTATCTATATCATTTATATATCATCTAATGTCTAATCTTTTTTATTTCATATATTTTTTTTTTGACAAATTAAGCACTTGTTTAATTGACAATAATACATGAGAGGTGGTCTCTGGCTTTTGTGCAAGACTGTATATATAAACATTACATTTATACTCACTTATACACTCACTTATAGTGGCAATGATTGACTTCCACTATCACAAAACCATTGTTTTTTGTTTTTTTGACTACACTGCTCAGAGCTTTCCTCCAGGCATGCAGCAGAAGTTGATACCCACACTTCTGCCATGACTGCACAATACCCTGGAGTTGACATAGATTATTCCACACAGTTCTGTCCAAATTAAACAGCCTTTTGTGAAGCGATGAAGAGTAGAACAAGCATCTGTTGCTCATGGAACAAGTTACGGAGCACAATCATTGTTCTCCACTATCAGGCTGCTCCTTTCATCATAGACAATCTTGAGTGATCATGATTGTGTCTGTGGTGATAATCAAACTGTCAGAGAAGGACCGCAGCTCTTAATTGTGTTTTTGATGTGTATCTATTGAGAGTTTTGATGATCAGTGCCAACAAAAGATGTGGTGGATTAGCTGCCCCTCCTTTGATGTTTTTCGCATTGTGTTACTGTGTCTCAGAATGAAAAGATATGTCCTCTTTTTAAACATCACGATTTTGAGGCTTTCGGGTTTGAATTAAGGGCAAGAGACTGTAAAACATGGGATATCATGCTTCAAGAGGACTTCAGAGATTTGCAAAATGAAACCACTTTAAGTTATTTTCCCCTCGTCAGACAATTTTATCTGGCTGTGGCATGCCGCTAATGACCAAAACTCAAAGATTTCACTTCATAGTCCATTTTCACAGTTGTCTACTTTGTTGCCTGCCTAGATCTTTTGATCCACACTTCAATACTGCATGTTCATTGATGAGAACACATAGTTTAACAGTGCTTACAGATTTGCATAAGATTTGTTCTTTTTATTCCCATCCCTGTGGCCATGTGTTATGTAATATATTTTGAAGGGCAATATTTTCATCTTTAAAGAGGAATACTGCTGATTTCTAACTCATTATTTTGAATCCCACATTCTTGACTGGCTGTTTTCATGGAAGAGGATAGTTCATTTCATCCACCCTTTCAAACTTTTTCTGCTTCTCTTGTGCTCTTTATCAAGACAGAATGCCGCTGCTCCTGCTGAGAGAAGCATATATATCATAGGAAACATGGGACAGAACCACAGAACAGATTGCAGAAGTGGGCTTTTCAAAGCAGTATGTCTACATGAAAAATGCATGAAGCTGACATGGATAAGCACAAGGTTGAACTCGGTTGTGATGCCTCCTCCACTGGAGGCTGCCGAATTGGGGTAGAATCAAACACAGCCATCCTATTGTTGAAAATAGAGGAACACGTCAAGTATTGCAGCTGAGATTGAGATTGGAGACGGCGTCGGTTCAGTCCAATTCATGTTCTGTTCTGTAGGCAGATGTGCCTGCCAGTATCTTTGTGAAGAGTCAGTGGGAGTCTGGTGAATGGACCCTGATTGATCTGAGAACCCCTCAAAGCCTATTGTGTGCTATCTCCTGTTGTGATCTACCCATATGCTCTACAGCTCTACTCAAGGTTTGCTTACTTCGCCATGATCCCCTGGGAGATGTTCAGTTGAAGCCTGTCTCCTTCTCATCAGGGAAGGTAGCATTTCAGGATTCTTTAAAAAGTGCAGCTTCCAAGTAGGAAACTTTCCCTTAATTTCCATATCAGCTCTCAAGATTAGAGCAAAACTGCCTCGAGTTTGAGTTACAGCAACAAAGAATTCACCCAACCTGTCGGACCCAACCAGGCTTATTTTTCACATTTGCCTGGTGTAAAAATTGGTTGGGATTTCAGACGTTGAGGATTAATGTACTGTATTTAGGCCTGTCTGTATTGATTTGTCCCGCACTGAACTGTTGTCATCCTCAGACCTGTACAGTTCTTCCTAAAAGGTCTAAAAAAATACACTTGCTAAATAGAAGATGAAGCAATATGTGTTTGCCTCCAAATATTCAATGGATAAATAGCCAGGCAGATGTCAGTTTAGCAACAGCTGCAGAACCTAATCTTCTCAGTCATCATGCTGCAGAGCTGCCCATTGCCAGCAGTACACCTAAACAATCATCCCTGCATAGAGAATAATCTAACCAATCAAACCTATTCTTTAGATAAAAATCGTTTGATTGAATAAAAAGACACAACAGAAACTAGGACTCCTGAGTGTGGATAATACCCATGGGTGACATGGAGTTTCATGAGAAGGGGCTTGCATTTTCTTTGCTTTGTCTTTTTAAGAGGTTGCATGCTTCTTCTGGTAATTTTGTGACCATCCCTAACAATAAAGCAGATGTAGAAGCGATGGCAGGTACAATTGCTGTCAGTTTACATTTGCTAGTCATGGACATAAATGTCATGGCAATTTTGGTCATTCTTTGGACTGTTCTTTTACTGTCTAGCTAATGGTTTGAGGTCATGCTGAAGAATTATGAGGTCGTTGTCAGGGTTGGGCAACAGAATAGTATTTAAAAACGTTGATGGTATCTCAAAATGAGGACGGTATTTTAAAATAATACGTGTATAATGTGTCAATTTTGTGACATGCTGAGTTTGATTAGGAGGGAGAGCAAGCAAACCTGGATTAGTTTTTAACCTACCTAGTTATCTAGCATATAGCATTTAAACTGGAAACACAAAGTCATGTAGTAAATTTAAATGTGCCATAAATTGTGATATATAATTAATAGGTATGTGACTTTGGTTGGAATGAAAAAAATGCTATTTTTAATTCCAACCAAAGCAATAGATGTAATTTTACCACCCTGTTATTTTGCCTCAGAATAAGGCACATTGATTTTCCTGATTTTTTACAGTGGGCTTGTGAACAAAAAACCCAACATTGGCTGGTTTTATTGGCTGGTTTAGATCACAGTCGATGACTCACAGAACCTATATATTACAGCATAATAACACTGTAATTATTCCTGAGTCTTACCGGAGAGTGGTGCTATCCTCTCGTTGTGTCTTCTCAGTGCAGCATCTTCTCAGTGCAACGCTCGAGGCTTTTTCCTCTAAACGAGTGTGATTTAAGCTTTAGTTAGCTGGAACATGGACTGGTCTGTGCTGTGGTGTTTAGTCTGCTAGCTAACAACATAACCAGTCTCATTTCATCTTTCTGTTACTCCTACAACCACTCGGCTTCGGCCTCTCCGACACAAGTTTTTATTCTCAACAGCTGAGCTAGTTTAGTAAAGGGTATCTCAGCGAGTGGGCTACAGAATCAACACCAGATGAGAAAAACTTTAAATTCAGCTTTCAGTCATTTCCACAAAAGTTGGAAGTTGGAGTCATTCTTGTTGTAAACGTTTATAAATTGGCTTACTGGCAACCAGGCTTGGATTTTTTTTTTTATGTGGTACATGGATTGTTATCCTAACTAAACTAAGGCTAATCTGCTTCTCTCTTCTGATGCAGGACAGTTGATTTGTATTTTTTATTTGTCAGACTGATGGTTTAACATTGGATTGATTTAAAATTGCACTTTGTATTTTTTACGTACTCTCTGTGGTTGTTAATACCATGTACGTTCAGTAATATTTTGAGACAGTATGACTGTATAAAAAAGGAATACCACCCAACCCCAGTAGTTATCCATCTTCATTATGTCATTTCACTTTGTGTAATGTACTGGTTCCACTGGCAGCAAAACAGCCCCAGAGCAGGATGTTTCCACCACCATGTCTAACAGTAGATACAGCATTCTTGGGGTTGAATACCTGATCAAGACATTTTGGAACTGTCAGCACCACTGAATTAATTATCAAATTTAGCATATGTGTATTTTTACTCTGAGAGCCTGTTTAGACCTGGCATTAACATGGATTTTTGGAGACTGGCTCACATACAGATTTTACCTGTCCGCATGAAAAGCCATGTGTAAACACAAAAAAACTAAAAACTAAACTAAAAAAAAGATACATTCTCTTTGATAACAGTTAAGCAGATAAGCTTGTTTTACTGCATGGAGAGCAAGTAATCATTTGACTAGTTAGCTAATAACAAAACACATGGCTCAGCCCATAAAACTCCAGTTTCATTATTAGCATGTGACAATGCTGTAAATGTGCTAAGCACACTCACTCCCAGTGTATTGTGTGAAGCAGTAATACATGCTGTTACAAGAAATCCATCTTCAACCACATATCCATTCATTGTCTTCCCAACTTCCAGGTCAGGGCCGTGGTGGGTCTGAAGCCTAGCCAGGATCATTGGGCGCAAGGACAGGGTTGCATCAATACATCACCAGAAGGAATTTAAGAAAATGACCATTTATTTATTTAATTACTACATTTGATAGGCCTATATAAGAATACAGTATGTAGACATGCAGCATGATGTTAAACACCTGATCTTGGGGTTGAATACCTGATCAAGACATTTTGGAACTGTCAGCACAACTGAATCAATTATCAAATTTAACATATGTGTATTTTTTACCCTGAGAGCCTGTTTAGACCTGGCATTAACATAAATTTTTGAAGACTGTCTCACGTATGGATTTCACCTGTCCGCATGAAAAGCCATGTGTAAACACCACCAAGACACATTATGATAGGATTATAATCAGATCACTATTTGTTCTTGCTGGAGACACATTTTAATGACAAGTGTAAACAGAATTTGGTCAAAGTATGTCCAGATACTCTCCAGATATAAACACATGCTAATGCCAGGTGTAAACCCTTGTGTGTAATTCTGTGTTGATTTCTGTAAACTGCAATCAGTCTACTAAGAGAAGAACAGAATTATGAAAGTCACATGTATTTTTCCACTTTGTCTGTGCTCAGTCTGATCCCAGGGCATTTCGCCTGATGTCCAATGGTATGAGTTGTCAGAACTCTGGCATGTAAGGCTCACACGATTTCAAAGGAAAGACCTACTCAGGGTCTTAGCAGAATCGACTCGCAAGTAAAGTTCATTTCCCATAACACTGATAGTTCTGCTCCATTCCCCTCCTCCTCCACCCCAAAGCTAATGTTCTCTTTCAAGAAGCACAGGGATGATACAGGTATCAGCTCGAGTCACAGTGAAGCCTTGTTGTCTAATGTTCCCCTGACTGCTGCTAGATTACTCAAGCCATTCAATGGTAACACATCCAGCCTTTATCTTCACACTCGTCATGAAAGAAGGGTCTTTTTTGTTTTTTACTCTTACATCTCATCATATCTTGATGAAGCTAAAGCAGGTTTTGTCAGGTATTAAAAATACATCAGAGGAGCTGCAAAAACGTAGTCTTATAAGAGAATGTTCCATTCAAATGAAGAACTGTTTTGGATATCAGTGCTCCTTATTGTAGCTGCCATACTATTGTTACACTTCCTTCATGTAACATGGGTTTACTGTTTAGATCTGTTTTTTTGCGCCTCTATTTTAGAATCAGTGAATAATAGATAATTCTGTTTAATTATTTAGAATGATTTTTATGTTTAGATACATAGATACATTCTCTTTGATAACAGTTATAAGCTTGTTTTACTGCATGGAGAGCAAGTAATCATTTGGCTAGTTAGCTAATAACAAAACACATGGCCCAGCCCATAAAGCTCCAGTTTCATTATTAGCATGTGAAAATGCTGTAAACGTGCTAAGCACACTCGCTCCCAGTGTATTGTGTGAAGCAGTAATACATGCTGTTACAAGAAATCCAACTTCAACCACATATCCATTCATTGTCTTCCCAATTTCTTCCTGGTGGGTCTGAAGCTTAGCCAGGATCATTGGGCGCAAGGCATGAATAACTCCTGGACAGGGTTGCATCAATACATCACCAGAAGGGATTTAAGAAATGTAACATTTATTTATTTAATTATTACGTTTAATAGGCCTATATAATAATACAGTATGTAGATATACAGCCTGTATTCCTGGTACTCGCTTCCCCAGGTTTTGCTTTCTTGACTCTTACACACACAAAACTTTCTTTCCTTCAAATGTGTGTCTAGCTTCAGTTTGGTAGTCTTGCAGCGGAGGTAGTCCAGTTTGTTTTTGAGGGAGCAGATGCCGAAGAGAACAGGTGATAAAACCCACTCAGCTAGCTTTTAGTCTAGCTCGGTTCTCCATGTTCTCTCCCAGGCTTTCAGGCCTCCCTTCGGCAGACACTAGCACAGAAAAAGCAGCGGTTACATGGCCATGGTTCACAGGCTATATTTCCATAACATGCAGAGCCTGGAGGGTGGTGTGCTGTTTCCCAGTATCAACTATCAACTAGCACTATCATTTTAATGCTTCACCAGCTTTGACTAGGGCTTTCACTTGTAGGCTGGGTGTAGGTCAATTTTAGATCATAAATGTAATAAGTCGATCAATTTTAGGGAGTTGGAACTGACCAGTTTTTCAGGCCTGATTTGGTTATGCTATATTTCCTTTTAAAATAAAGAGGCAACCGTATTGGATGCTCGTGTTATATCAGATCTATGTATCAACTTTAAATAAAGAACATTTCTATAAAGCCTCTCCAACTTTGCAACAGTAGCAATGAAAGAATGCATTTGTGGGCGGAGCATGGACAGGTCAATTAACATGAAGCCTAGATTACTGCTGAGGCATGTACCCCAGTGCCTCCAGGTCCAGGTAGGCACTCTTTTGCTTGGAAAAGGCTAGACAGTGCCACTTATCCATCATGGTAGTGATACAATGACAAAAAGAAGTCATATCATTTTTCATCAATGTAAATAATGGTGCTTTGATAACAGAGAGACAAATGGAGTCTAAGATAACATACCGTATATCATTCATACGTGTCAGCGCAGGTATTCAGTCAGCGTGTGACGGCTTCTGCTTGGCTGAATGCAGGGTTGAGCCTCTGCAGGAAAGTGCATGTACAGTACGTACCCTTTACTTAACCTATAGGCCACCATAGAACAAACTGGTCAGAAGAAAGCTATCTAGCTATTAGTTCTGCTCTTGCTCTTCTAAATTTAGAGAATGATATAATTTTCTGGCTGGGTCAACATATCATGGTCTCGGTGCGGCATGTAAAGCAGAAAGAAAAGCATCCTGCGCCGGCTGCTGCTCAACCCTGTACTGTATCTAATTGAAATGGCAACCTGAGAGACAAATCAATTGTTGTGGGCTGTGGAACAGGAAGTACTGGCCACTCTGTTGGCGCTGTTATCAGATTTCTTTACAATCCACTAACACTCTGCTCTTTTATTGTTCTTTTCCTTTTCAGAGGTGCTGCACGCTGCACTCACTGTTTTAGGGCTTTGAGTTAAAAGTGTAATGAGAAATTGCATTAGGGCATGAAATGTGAAGCGACAGGCTGCTCTTATGGACCTGTGGCAAAGGACTGTGCCCTGACATTACAACCACACATTTTCTGAGAGGCTCTGATGAAAGTAATTCTCTGTTTGTGTGAGATTTGTCATTTCCCCATGTTTAATCAGTTACTACACGCAGCAAAATGTCCTAAACAGTTAAGATTAAAATTGACATGATTGTGTATGACCTGTTCCAGCTGCTGTGTGCTGTGTGCTGTACATTTGAGACCTGTTTTGTGTGACAGTTTTACAGTATAAGTATCATACACAATATATGCTCACCAAACAGTTATTAAGAAGAGATGTTCAACTACTCATTCTAGCAATTATCTAATAAGTCAGTCATGTTGCAGCAGTGTAATCAATAAGATTCATGCAAATACGGGCCAGCAGCTTCAGGTAATGTTCACATGAACCATCAGAATGAGGAAAAAATAAGATCTTAGTGATTGTGGGTGTGGCATGATTGTTGATGCCAGACGAGCTGGCTTAAGTATTTCTGGAACTGCTGATCTCCTGGCATTTTCAGCCCAACGGTCTCCTACAATCAGTTTCCTCAGAATGTTTAATAAAGAAAAGACATCCAGTGAGTGCCAGTTCTGCAGATGGAAATGCCTTGTTGGTGAGGTCAGCAGTGAATAGCTAGACTGATTAAGCTGACAGAAAGACTACAGTAGCTCAGATAACCACTCTGTACAATTGAGTTGAGCAGAAAAAAGCATCTCCGAATGACCACACATCCAACCTTGAGGTGGCTTGACGGGCTATGACAGCGGAAGACCATGTTGAGTTCTGCATCTGTCAGCCAAGAACAGAAAGCTGAGGCTGCAGTGGCCACAGGCTCACCAAAACCGGACAGTTGAAGACATAGTGTGGTCTGATGAATTTGGATTTAAGCTGAGGCACACAGATGATAAGCTCAGAATTTGGCATCAACAGCTTGAATCCATGGACCTACTGTCCAGACTGGTGGAGGTGGTGTAATGGTGGGTAATGTTTTCTTGGGTATTTTAACACCAGTCAATCACTGCTTGACTTCCAAAGCCTGTTTGTGTATTGCATGTTGACCATTGTAACCCTTCATGGCCTTTCACTTCCAGAAGGTAACCTCATGGCCTTCCCAGTCACCAGATCTGAAACCAATAACACTTATTTGGAATGTGCTAGAACAGGAGATTCAGAACATGAAACATCTGAAACATCTGAAACATCATAGTAGTATAGACCAGAATCTCAAAGAAGGGTTTTCAACATATTTTCAACAGGTCTGAGAGCAAAAGAACACCCTGCCTAGTATTACTATGGTCTTTTTAAATAAGATTCTTGGTGAGAATGTCTCTCTGGTATCTATATTGTAACCAACTGAATAATCATGGCTACCCTTGATTAACTACCTAACTAACTATTACTAACTTCTGACTGACCATTACATACATAATCATGACATTTGTCTATTGAGCAGATCTTCTCTATTCATGCAATTAATTGTTTAGAGGCCTTCAGACAAACAATGCCAATTTTTCCTAGTGTTGCTATTATGCTCCCCATTTGGTGTAATTATGTCTAAATTAGCTGAGTATGATTGGACCATATGCACGCTGCTTACATCTGATGATCAGTGCTGTGATTACCATGAAGCCTTTGATATTTTGAACAGGAAATGTACTTCATGAAATCTTAATGGATTTAAAGCTTTTCCTGTGCTTGTAGAGCAAAAAGCACTGCCTCTCAAGAGGGGAAGAGAGAGAAAGAGAGAGTCCTCCAAATTTGCTGTCTGTGAAATCACAGACAAATCAAAGATCAGAGCCAATGCCATGACAACAGCATCGGTGAGGAGGTGATGTATCTCCTAGTTCGGTGAAAAACTACTCCAGGAACTCCACAGTCTCTCTTTTCTTCTATAGACAATAAATGTGAACTTCTCAGAAGACTCGCTTTCCACAGGCTGTACGACCAGGCGTGTTGTTTATCACACAGATAGAGCGAGACACACAGACTACAGAATAAAACTATCTCAGAACACACATTCCTCATCCAGTGAGATAAGAACCATAAGCAGAACACTAACGAGACAAGGTGATGTGTAAAAAAAAAAAAAAAAAAAAAAAAAAAGAATTCATGCTATTAAGAGGAAAAAGGTTTGCCAATGAGTAATTTTCCTCTCTGTTTTATGATTCTGCATATAACTAGATTTTAATGTTCATATGCTGCAAGAATTTGAATGAGTTTCCACACAAAAGCATTATTAATTAACATATTCTTATTTAAACAGCATAGCCCTGTTGTGGCATAATAATGACTTGCCCCAACTCTGGTGATCCGTAGCAGGAACATGATCACTAATGAGCTTATGGAAATCCAAAGTTCCGGAAAGAAATTGCTTTCAGTTCTCAGTGACTCTACACAGCATTATGGTTCAGAATTAAAAATATAAATATATAATACAAAACTGTGCAGCCATGCATTCTTCCACATGACTTCATAAATTGTCCAGAACAGTTGGAAAAGCTTCATGGATCTCTCCTTGGAATGGACTAATGGCGCACTTATTAGTTGGAATGTTTTAAAATCCAGTCATGTTTAGAAGTTCTGAACAACATCAATGAAGATGTGCAGGTAACAAATGTATTCACAGGAAATGGCAAAATAAGAGCTTTTAACTTTAGCTGGGGTAAAGGCTGTCTTGACTTCGGGCGACATGTATTTAATGGACTTTGGTCAACTTGGTGAAGCTGCTTAAGCTTGTTTACCAGCGTTTGTCTTCTCCAGTATGTGGTATGTTTATGTATGAGTAAGATGGTTCAGTCAACCAATATGACCAAGCTTGTTCACCAAGACCATGCTGGTCGTGGTCGACCAGCATGACTAGCCTAACAACAAATCCAACAGTGTGATCATAAAAGCAACCAATTACCTTCTCAATCGCCTGGATCCATAAAATAGTCCTGCTAAGACCATCTGAAAACAGCTACCAGCTGGTCCTGGACTGGATGTATCAGCAGGAATTAGAGCTAAATACACACATAGCACACATTATCAAATTAAGCAGCTTTATGAAATGAACATAAGTGGGTTTTTCATCCACTTTTCAAATAATTTTAAATATGCCTTAGAACGTAAAGGAAAAAGCAAAAATATGAAAAAGAAATGGGTTTGGTGGGTGACAGCAAAGTGGGAGACTGATTTCAGCACTCATTAAATGGGCCACTGGCCGCTCCACCCAGCACCCCTGAGCTACAGTTGTGTACAGCTGCTCAGAAGACAGTTTTTGGAAAAGCAGGTAAAATTTGCAAACCGTTTGAATGGACCGGGTTATGGGCTACATTATCATGCAGTGTTTTGCTTGATTTGTTTATTCAGCGTTGTTTAAACTATAGTTTACCTGAATTATCAGTTCAGGTTACTGAAAAGGCCATTCACTCACTTCAGGTTTAATATTTTGTTTTTATGTTTTTGTTTTGATTCCGTTAAACATTATTATAGACCACATCATATCTAACCACATCCTCTGCTGCCTACATATGGCAATTTAGAGGTAAATGCAAAAAAGTAGGCTGAGTTAACATATTCTCATGATAGCTAGCGCTGTATTCGCTATATGGACAAAAGTATTGGGACATCTACACATTACATATACAGGATATTTTATGACATTTCATCCATATTCATCCATTCCTCTGCAGCTCTTACAGCAGTTTTTGAGTCAGGAGATTGTTGGAGACTTCTATGCACTATGCTCCTCAGCACTCTGTGACCCTGCTCTGTAACTGTACATGGTCTAGCACACTGAGTTGCTGTGGTTCCTAAACGCTTCCACTTTTCAGATACAGTCACAGTTGATGGTGGAATATCAAGGAAGGAAGACTTGTTGCAATGGTGGCATCCAATTACAGTACCATGCTGAAATTCAGTGAGCTCTTTAGAGCGACCCATTCTTTCACTAATGTGTCCTCATGTAGGCTGCATGGCTAGGTGCTTGATATACACCTCTGGCTATGGAACTGACTGATGTTTACAGTTTCCTAATAATTGATGCCCACAAAGCAGGAGAAGGTTATATGAAGATAGCAAAGGGCTTTCAGGTAGCTTTTACCTCAGTTCATAATGTAGTTTTGCTAGTGCTGACCATGCCCTGAGGTAGAACTGGTGGGTGGACTCTGAAGTATTTTGGTTTGAAGTCCGGATAGGCTTTCCTGTGGTCAGTGCATGAAGCCAGGTCTTCCTGCTGGTGTAGTGAGTGATGGAAGAAGAGGAGGAAATGGGGAGGAGGTGGGTGTGAAGTTTGTGCTACACATGGTCTGGACTAGACTGTGAAGCAGGGTATATGAAGCGTAAAAGGATCGAGAGGAGTTGAGGGTGTGGTCCTTCTTCCAAAATTATGTTATGACATACAGTGTCAGTAAGTCAATGTTCAATGAAACACCAAAAAAGCCAGTTCTGTGGACTGATGAAGGTATTACAAACTTGTTGTCCTGCGAACCTTTTTGACACACATGACCTCCAGAAAATGTCCAGAGAATCAGGACACAGTTGCACTTTCACTCATCTAGTGTACAGTGGGTGAATTTCTGAACCAGACACATTCTCACTACAGGAAATGTTCTGTATGGTTTTGGCAAAGGGGGAGCCTGTGTAGCTTGTACATGAGGTACAGCATGACCTACTGTGAATTCTCTGGAAAATGACCTGCTCTATTCACACATGGGTTCACTCGGACATTACCAGGACTTTGTACTAGGGGCCTGGCAGGATAAAGCCCGGGTAATGTTCGGTACAAATGATGTGGACATTTATGTTCACACTTACAGCTCCTCTGGGTAATCTCTGAAAACGTTCTGGGTTACTGTGCATGTCTAACTTCTGTTGCACCATCCTCACCAACCTCATTCCCCAGCACTAAAACATTCATTAATGCAATTATGCTGTTAAAAATAGATCGTTAGAATAGAAGTTTTTTTTTTTTTTTTTTTTTGAACGATACCAGAAAAGAAGCACTTTTGAATTTACATTTACATTAAAGGCATTTAGCAGATGCGCTTATCCAGAGCGACTTACAAAAGTACTTTGCTATTTATTCAAGAATAATCTCAGCTTGTTAGAATAGACTAAAAATTCAAAGATACCTCTAGGTTCAGACAGTACTAAAGACAAGTCAATATGGTGACTCATGGTACTCTACTATTCGCCCAAGTTCTTTTGGAAGAGGTGGGTCTTCAGTCTGCGTTTGAAGACAGCGAGCAATTTTGCTGTTCGGACACCCAGGGGAAGTTCGTTCCACCACTTTGGTACCAGGACAGAAAAAAGCCTGGATGCTTGTCTTCTGTGGATCTTAAGGGATGGCGGGTCGAGCCGAGCCGTACTTGAAGCTCGAGTTAGGGAACCTTTAGTTTCCTAAATAACTTTTTAATTAATTAAAAAAGTCATTTTTGTAAAAAGCTTTATTTGGATGGGATTGCTTTGACAAGAGGAGCTGGACTAATGTACTTTTTTACTACAGCACATCTGTAAAACTTATGTGGGATTTGCACGGGATAAGAAATCTTGGCATAAATGATTGAGATGGAAGCGGCTACTCAATTTACGCACTGCCGTCACCTCTTCTCTTATAAGCCACTTATAATCCTAATCAAATTTTAGTTTGAAAATTAGCAGCTACATGACTTTGACATTCGCATTTGGACAGCACTGAGAAAATATGGTAATAATTACATTACCCCACCTCCCCATGTACTAATCCAAAGATTCAGGCTAAAGACAGCGTGAAGAACCTTTTCACTGTTAAAAAAAACTCCATGTATAGAAATCTATGTCCAAGCCAAGAACAATTTGGAAACCTTTTTTAAGAACAGTATGTAACTCTGTTTACCTTCAGACAGTTACTACTCCAGGTATAGCAGTTAGGATGACCGGACAGTGAGAACTCATGTTTATGTATATGCTTGTACAAATTCAGAATGTAAAACGTATGTCATATCTTTTCATGGTCTCTTCGTCTCTTCTTCTGATTACTTCTCTGCCTCACATGAGCCAAATCACATGCTCCATCTCTTCGCACTATCAAAGCTCATCATAAGTTCAGGCCATCATTTTAGAGCCTTTACGTGGTGCTGGAAATATTGTGGTGTCTGTGCTGTTTGAAAGATGAATGAATAATAAATCTAGCTGAAGGGGAGCGACACTGAGCGAGAGAAGTTGCCAGCCAGGCAATCAAGGCTTTATCCAAATAAGGCTGCGAAAAAGAGCTGCACAAACAGCCCGACAAATTCAGAATGCCGGTCAGTCCTCCTCTTTTTGTTTGGTAAATGTCAGCAGAGGTTTGAGTGTGTTTGAATGATGATGGCTGCTCCGTACCCAAGCGTCACAGGAAAGGAAATGTGCATTGTTGCAGTGGTGGCACCAGATTTAATTACTTGTCCTGAGGTTTGGTGGGTAGAGGAGACACAAAACAAATCTTGTGAAAATATGGATACTGGTTTCTGCAGGGGGAATAGAGCAGCTACAGTAATTCAGCAGCTGAATTTCCTCTCAGCTCAAAATGATGTGGCGACTCTGCTGATAGCTAAAAGAAAAGAAAAGCTAAAATAATACAAAAGCTCTATACAAAGATAAGGATTGTATGAGAAACATGCACATAGGGTTGACATTATTGATCATATAATTAATTAAGTAAATCACTACAATTTTAAAGCTGATTGTGTGACCAGACGGTGTACAAAATGTAATTGGATGATTCTTCACCCAGTTTTGTGCCCAAGTTACAAATTTGAACCACAAAAAAATGCACCAAAAGCATTAAGATAACCATTTGAAAAAAGGTTTTATATAGTATTTTATAATAAATAAATATAGCAGATATAATAATAATATAAAATATTTAAATTCTACAAAAGCTCAATCTTGGTGTTAAGAAAAGTCTTTGCTTTAAAGCATGTAAACACTTAACATAACTAAACAATTAAACAAAGAAGGCCCCCAATACAATAAATAAGAATAATACTAACCCACTGTTTTAACCCACTGATTATGAATATTCAAAATATGAAAACACTACAGTGTCTATCTGTCAGATTGTCTTTGCACATTGATAGCTAAAGTCAATTTAAAATGATGAAAAGACTGATTATAGTGTTTGAGTGAGCTCAACTTAGTTAAATCAAAGCCCACATGTTTACTTATTTGCATCTTAGTTTGATTAACAATACATATTGCATTGAGCCTCAAAAACATTAATGAATGAGCTGCAGTTGAAATTGCGTAAATATTGTGTAAGCTGTTTAGTGTGTGTTCCTCAATTTGTGTACTGTTCATTCCATCTGTGGGCCTTATTTATACGCAGTAATTTATACTGAGATTTCTGACAGCATGCAAATCAGTCAGAAACATCCTGTGGCAAAATTGTATTAGCCCAGCTCTGCAGGTAAAATACATTCATTCTTAAAATGAGGTCTGAGGTGCCTGCTCCTACTCTGGGGTCCTGGCCTTGAGGTGTATGGTCTTGAGCTGCATTTGAAATCCCCCCATTACAGAAATATTTCACAGTAGAGGGTGTCTGCAATGTAGTATTGTTCAGATTCTCAACAATAAATCTTTAAGTCGTTCCATGGTCATTCCTTTACCACTATATATCAAACACTATATAGCAAATAGGGAACGCAGTGCTGGCCTGTGTCTACTTATCACTGGTAGATCTTTACTTGAAATGTGAAATGCAAAAGTGTATAGTATATAGAAAGGCAAAACAGCATTAAAAACAGTTTCATCCATTCAAATATAATCAGTTGATTACAGTGTCAGAAAAAGACTTCACACATGAGGTATTGCAGTGTTTTATGATGAATCACGTTGCCATTAAATGATTAAATTACTATTACAGGTCATGTGTATTTTCACAAATTAATGACTGAACGAATTAAATTGTGAATGGAGAGGCTATACAGGGTTTGACACACCAGGAAGTCTAATAATCCTCCACCTTACCCAGTTCTCCTAAGTTCTGCATCTCAGTTGGGTCAACAACACATAATAAATTGAGCCTTAGAGCATTAGTAAATGAGCTGCAGATAAAATTAATTACATATTATTACATAAGATATTTATTCTGTGTTCCTTCCCCCTCCATTTGTCTACTGTTTATTTCCATCTGGGTGGGTTTATTTCAAGTCTGGAGGGCTTTTGACAATGAAGCACTGAGAATTAACGTATAATCTTCTGACAGTTGATGAGAAGGCAATTAGACAGTAGGGCCACTCTAGAGCTGTGAAATTACACCACAGAAAATGTACCTTTCCGTTCTTTCTTGGCTAGACAGCTAAAAAGTAGAGGAGGTCATAAGTTTGCACAAAGATGGTTGTGCTGTTAAAAAAACACTGTAGGGGATTTTTTAGACAGAGAGCCAACAAAGTGGTGCTCTGCAAGCTTTGCAATGTGGAGATGGGTTATCACAGCAGTATAACTGCTATGCACAAGCACTTGTAGTGTAAGCATTCACAGATCATGGTCAACACAGTAGCATGACAGCACCATAAGTGCCCCATGCTAAAAGTAACTTATGTTATGGTAACGTAACGTTGCACAGTGCCTTATCTAACATTGTTATTTGTCTGTTTAAAATTTTTCTATTTACTCTAATGGCCATCTACAAATGAGAGACTAGCTTAAACTAACATCACAGCCTGTTTCTACAACCTGTACATTCTTTTCATTAGTTACATTGATGCACAAATACATTTACAAGTGATAGCCTAACCTACAGATTACCCCAGTGATTAAATAATTCCAAGTTTAAACCATTTTTTTTAAACCAAGTTTGAAGTCTAGTATTCAGGTATAGGGTTTTCATGCAATTAAACAGAGGTTACCATTTTTGTTGTTGTTGTTGCAGAATAATAATAATGTCCTGAAGTGCATACTATGTGTTTTTAAGATAATATGATAAAGAATATATATTTTTGAATATTACTTAGAATTTTTTTAATGAAGCACACACACACACCCACATATGAATCCCTTTACAATAATCAATTTAGTTGTAGACCCCTATTTAGATTCAAAAAATGATTAATTATATTAGATTAATCACTGAAAAAGAGTTAAATAAGCTCTGTAGTTCAGGCTTTTAAGTTGACCTGACTCTACTTTCTTTACAATGTATATTGGGCTTCTAAGATAAAACAGTTTGGGCATCTCTAATATCAACAGTAGTAATAGTATATTATACAAATTCTATTAAAATAAAGCAAACCTTAAAACCTTGTGAATTCAAAATCAGCTCTCTTAATGGGTTTTGTTTGTATTGTCTCATTATACAACACCATTTATTTTAGGTAAACAAACAGATGACTTTCTAAACTTAGAGGTGACCTTTAGTCTTTTACCATTTACAAGAAGGAGCAGTGATCAACAGCATTGCAATTAAAAAGCCTAATTTCCGCCGTCCAAAGCCAAGCCTACTACATAATTACCTGCTCGTCTTTTTGTCTTTACTCTTTTTGATCTGTACTAGTATGTGTCCTCATAATACAGATTCCATCTAATCAGCCTGGATTAAAGAACATTGTAATTATAAGTGGCGACAAATTCTACGTCCTCCCTTGACAGTTAATTGGTGGTGGAAATGTACAGCAACAGGTAGACCACTAAAAATCTAGCTGTGAATTCCCCATCTGCAGTGGCACGATTAGCAGAGAAATAGACAAATAAGGATGGATTGTAGAGGGGAGGCGAGATGGCCCCCTGAGCTAATCACCATAATTAAGCAGGTGGTATTTTCCCTTGCCAATATTTCACCCTCAATCGCCATTGAGAGGTCTACAGCACAGAGGCTACTTTGAATAATTAATGTTGCTCACAAGCATCTATAATTGAGGCCTTTCTCCATTAAATGTCTGAAGAAGCTACAGGGAAGGCGTCACCGTAGCTTTCCCTCCGTCTTCTTTAGGGATGTTATGTAAGTGGGCCCTGCCGCTTATTATATCCTTCACATAGGTGCTATTAGTGCTATCACTTGGTCCATCTGGCTGTTCTGCCTATAGAACACATTAGCTTCTCCACAATGACAGTTTATGAAAATGAACAGAAAAATGGAACAAAACCATTTAGCTTTAATTGGATAGCGTTGCGTCAGTTGATTGTGAGTTCTAGAGTCATTATTTTGTTAGCTTTCTTAAAGTGGGGAAATGTGCTTTCCACAGCAAAAGGGTATTTTTCGGAAGCAATGGGCGACCAGAAATAACATACACACACACACACATACACCATTACTGTGACACCATATTACAGCATCTGTTGATCTTCTAGGGCCTCCCTCTATATTCCAGTGGGATCCCATTAATGCAATACACAAAACTGACTTTGCAGCCTCAGCTTTCTCTCAATGCTGTCTTTGTAGATGATGAAATGGCTCCCTCTGACAGAGCTGATTAGCATATGCTAGCACAGACCTGACGCGTTTTGATGAAGGATTCCTGAAAGAAAATGGAGGCAAAAAAGGGCAAAAGTTCTGTCGGGTAAAATTGGATTGAAATGTAAAAATCATGCTTCTAAGTGTGCCATCTTCATGTAAATATGAGGTCCCTGTGGCCCTATTATGCCATCTCTTCTCTTTCTTGGGTTTTTTGGAACAAAAATTAGAAGCGAGCAGAATCAGACAAGCATCGCTGATGAACGAGTAATTACCATAAGGCTTTAAATCATTCTCTGCAGTTGAAATAACGATAACGTGGACCAGTCAAAATATCACGTTCAACCCCTGCCAAGTAATGATTGTTAGCTGTCTTACACCGGAGTATGACAAACAAATCAATAGCTGGAGCTGATTTTTGTCAAGGCTGCTTGGTTGGCAGGAAGCCCCTGTGGCGATTATATCCAAACCCCTCTTTGACCCCGACACTGGATAAGCTCCTCTCCTGCTGTCGGCTCCAAACAAGAACCATGCTGCTTGGAGGAGATAATGAACTGACAAAGACTTACCTTCCTTCCCTGCCCTGCATAACCCCTACGTAATACCCCTGATCTCCAGCGCCGCCTTAGAGATTCATCATCACACCTACCACAGAACAGAACAGGCTCCTGCCCTACAGCTGTTAGGTGACCAGTTAAAAACGCAACGTTCTGGTAGTCCGCTGAAGGGTCTGTTTGGTCAGGCAGAAAGAGCTGAGCCTGGAATATGAGTCAGATATTAATTTGATTCACCGGGCCCGGGCCTCTACTCCCCATAAAGCGCTCGTTCCAGAAGCGATGGAAATGCTATAAGGAGGCTGCGTGATGACAGTCTCCCCTAGAGACCAAAGATACTGAATGAGATAAGCATGACTAGATGCCATTTCCAGGGTGCAATGGACTGCTAAATCTTGAAAGGTCAAGTTTGAATGATGAGAATATTAGAAAGATATCTAATGCACGTTGTGAAACCTCCCTCTTAGTTGAACTGTAAAAGAGAGTTATACAATACTCCAGTTGCACAATGCATCTAGCTTTTTCTGTGTGTTTTTCTCCCAGCTATAAAGAAAATGCTTTAGCCAAACCGTATATAGCAAATAACTTATAATTCAAAAAGGCTCCAGTGCCTTGAACTGTAAAACAGAGTTATACAATATGCCAAACATGCAATGCATCTAGCTTGTTTGGTTTTTGTTATTTTCCCCCAGATAGACGCTTTGGGTATAGAGTATATTCCAAATATGTCATCATTTGAAAAGGCTCCAAACAACCATACATGAGGAATTATTGTGATTCCTATGCCCAGCTGTTTTTGTTTGCAGGACCTGAAGCAATTTAGATTCAGATTCAGCAGAAAAAAGCACAACTTTGCAGGAAGATTGAAGTTGCTCAGGCTTTAGCACACAAACATAAAATCTATCCTTCTGCTTTGACATAGTTAAATGCTTGATGCTTTGGCCATATAGAAGGGTTCTTTAAACCCGGTCCTAGCGGAGCAGTGTCCAGCCCAACTCAAACACACCCACTAAACCTGGCAATTAACAAGTTTAAACAGAGTTAAGGGCAGTGTTTGAGCAGAGGAATCATCAAACTGCGGTGGACACTGGTCCTCTAGGTCTAGTTCTGAAGAATCATAGCAGACAGTATGTGACAAATAACTCCAAAGCCCCAGAGCCTTGAACTGTTAAACAGAGTTTACAATATGCCAAACATGCAGTACATCTAGCGCACTGTCTTTTGGTTATTGTTCCCCAGTTGGGAGGAGATGCTTTAGCTACACAGTATATGGCAAATATATCATAAATTGAAATTGACTCCAAGCATTCATAAAATAGTGATTGTGATGCTGCTGTTTTTGTTTGTAGGACTTGTAGAACACAAATAGAGCAAATTTGATTCAAACCCAATAAAATAAAAATCCAATCTTACTAAGATTAAAGTTGCTCACATTCAAGTATCAGAATGTGCATTATATGGACAAAAGTATTAGGACACCTGGATCCGAAATCAAGGGTATTAAAATATCTATCTATCTCGCTTTTGTTGGAGTAACTATCTCTACAGGGAAAGCTTTCTGATAGATTTTAGAGCATTGCTGTGAGGATATGATTGCATTCAGTGAAAAGAGCATTAATGAGATCAGGACATAGCATGACCACCACCCAACCTTATCCCCAACAAATTTTAAAAGTAGTGAATGGAGCGCCATCATTCCAGAGAACACAAATCCCCTCTAGCCCACATCTAGAAATAAGCATGACAGTCCAATTCTATTGGCAGTACATCTCTACAGGGACTAGAAAAGCTGTGTGTGTGTGTGTGTGTGTGTGTGTGTGTGCATTTGCCCATCTGTGTCAGCAATTGGTGCAACCTAAAGAATGTATTCATTAGAAGAGGTGTCCACAAACATTTGGACATATAGTGCACAATCAATCCTTCTTTTTATGATAGTAATATGGTTGATACTTAGGCCATACATCAAGGTTCCTCAGATCCTGCCTTAGAGAACTGATTTTCAGTTCAGTTTGGTGACCTCCCTGCTCAAACACACCCACAAAACGTGGCAATCAACAGATAAGTTAAACCCAGGTACATTTGAGCAGAGAAATTACTAAACTGTGCTGGACTCTGGTCCTCCAGGTCTAGGTTTGAAGAACCATATCAGACAGATAACTCATCATTTGCAACGGTCTTGGAGCTTTACAGTACACCAGACGTGCAGCACATCTAGCGTGTTTTGTTTGCTTCTGCTTTGGTTATGAAGTAAATGCTTGGAACATGGTACATGGCAAATACACCCCCTTGGCCTTTTGTTGTGTTTCATTACTTCACATCCTGGAATTAAAATGGATTATTTGAGGGTTTGCATCATTTCATTTACATGCTTACAACTTTAAACATTTGATTTTTTTTATTGTGAAGCAAACAACAAATAGGACAAAACTAACAGAAAACTGCAAGTCACTTTCAATAAGTCTAGAGCTTGCCACATTTCGCCGCTAGGATTTTTGGCCATTTGCCATTTCTCAAGGCAAAACTGCTCCATTATCTTGTTAGATGGTTTCCACTGCTGAACAGCAATCTTCAAGTTTGACCACAGATTCTTAATTGAATTAGGGTCGGGGCTTTGACGCCATTCCAATACATATACACGTTTCCCCTTAAATCACTCAAGTGTTGCTTAAGCAGTATGCTTTGGGTCATTGTCCTGTTGGAAGATGAACCTCCGCCCCAGTTTCAAATCACTGACAGACAGAAACAAGTTTTGCTCAAGAATGTCCCTGTATTGAGCACCATCCATCTTCCCCTTGATTCGGGACAGTTTCCCAATCCCTGCTGCTGAAAAACATCCCCACAGCATGATGCTGCCACCACCATGTTTCACTGTGGGGATGGTGTTCTTGGGGTGATGAGGTAGCGTTTTCTTTGGTGGCCTAAAAGTTCAATTTTGGTCTCATCTGACCAGAGCACCTTCCTCCAGACATTTGAGGAGTCTCCCACAAACCTTTTGGCAAACTCAAAAGGAGCCTTCCTATTTCCTTCCTTTTGTCTGTAAGTAAAAGCTTTTTTTCTGGCCACTCTTCCATAAAGCTCAGCTCTATGAAGTGTACGGCTTATTGTGGTCATATGGACAGATACTCCAGTCTCTGCTTGGGAACTTTGCAGCTCTTCCCTTCAGGGTTACCTTTGGTCTCTGTGCTGCCTCTCTGATTAATCCTTACCCAGTATGAGAGTGTGGTACCATGCTTTTTCCATTTGATGATAATGGATTTGATGGTGCTCTGGGGGATCATCAGAGATTTTTTTATAACCCAACCCTGACTTGTACTTCTCTACAACGTTGTCCCTAACTTGGAGATCTCCTTGGTCTTCATGGTGTTGTTTGGTTAGTGGTGCCTCTTGCTTAATGGTGTTGCAGCCTCTGGGGCCTTTCAGAAAAGGTGTGTATATACTGGCATATCATGTTATACTTAGATTACACATAGGTGGACTTCTGAGGGTAACTGGTTGCAACAGAACGTTTTAGGGGCTTCACTGCAAAGAGGGGGAACACATATCCTGAGCACATCCCAATTTTCAGTTACTGATTTCCACAATTATTTATTTATTTATTTATTTTTCTCATTTCATCTTAACAACTGAGACTATTTTGTGCAAATGCATCCCATATAACTCAGATAATAAAAAACCCCCAAAACATTTAAATACAGGTTATGTTGTAATGTAACAACATAGGTAAAAGGCCAATACTTTTTCAAGACACTGTATGTCATAATTAGAAAAAGCTCCAAGCATTTATAAATTAAGAATGATTGTGATGTCTATGATCTGCTTTTTTTGTTTGTAGAACTTGAAGAACATGAATGAAGCAATTTAGATTTAAACCCAAAGAAAAGGCACAGCTTGTAGCAAGACTGAAGTTGCTCAGACTTTAGCAACCGAACCTACAATCTATCCTTTTGCTTTAGCTACGCAGCAGGGTTCTTTAATCCAGCCCTGAAGGACCAGTGTCCAGCACAGTTCGGTGATTTCCCTGCTCAAACACACCCACATAACTCAAAATATTTGTGGACACCCCATCTAATAATTACATTCTGCTACTTTTGGTTGCACCCATTGCTGACAAACACACACACACAGCTCGTCTAGTACCTGTAGAGACATATTGCAATAGAATAGGACTCCCTGGAGCAGATGAACATCAACCTATAGGCACCATGTGGGTGGAGTGGACTGGAGTGGAGATCGTGTGGCGATCATCCAACATCCTGACCTCACTAAATCTTGTCTCTAAATTCAATCAGATCCTCATAGCAGTGTTTTCCAAAATTGGAGTAGAGACTTCAACAAATGTTACTTCAACAAAAGTCTTTTTAACACTGTTTATTTCAGAAGAAACAGCAAATGAGCAGGTATCCAAGGTCCACAAAACCAGGTCTGTTTGAGCAGGGAAATCATTAAACTGTGCTGGACACCAGTCCTCCAGGACTAGATCTGATACTAGATAGTATATGACAGATAACTCATCATTTACTAAGGCCCTAGAGCCTTGAGCTGTGAAGATGCAGAGTTATACAATACACCAAACATGCTTTGTTTTTATTTTTGTTTTTCAGATGCTTTGGATATTGAGTATATGGCAAATATCTCATCATTTGAAAAGACTCCAAGCATTCATAAACTAAGAGTGATTGTGAAGCCTGCTGTTTTTGTTTGTAGGACTTGTAGAACCTGAATGGAGCAATTTAGATTCAAACCCAATGAAAAGGCCCAACTCGCGGTAAGATTGAACTTGCTCAGGCTTTAGCATCCGAACGTGCAATCTATCCTTCCGCTCTGACATAAATGGCAGACTCTAGAGATACATCAGCTGATGGCACAGAGGAATGTCTCGCTTTCTGTCACTCACTGTGTATCTCGGTGCAGCTCGCCCATTAAACTGACAGATCAATTTCATTGCTTCACAGCTTGAAGTCGGAGCGGCTCAGGCTCTGTGAATGCCTCTGTGGACGCCAGATGGGGGTCATCAGCACTGTGAACACACTCTTTTGGCTGTGCAGTATGGCTCTTTAACCGGTTTTGGCCCAAAGCTTGACTGATGACTCTCACCGGTGACTAGCAGACAAGAGCTAATAACATCATGACATTGTGAAATGTGCTTTTTCTTAACCCCCTCCCCCCCCCCAACTGAACTGAATACATGTTGAAATGTACAGTTCTTAAAATAGTAACAGGTCTTTCTCCAATACATTTAATCAAATAATTTGTTAATATTAAGTGGAAATTGGCCCGGGCTTATGGAATTGTGTTCGGATGGTTCTCTATAACACGATTCGCAAGGCTAATGCCTGTTCCTAGTGCAGGACCAATCTGTTTTGTTCAATAATTACACAGCGTTTTTGTCATTCTATTCTTGCAGCTCAGCCATTTGCTGCTCCACTTAGCCTGACAGTAACAGATGTGAAAATTGCATCTCCTATCAGAGTAAACAACAGCTGATAACAGTTGAGAAGCACTGTTAGATATGGAAGAGGGATATTTGTTTCAAATTAGTTTATCCACAAGCCTCTCCATGCCTGCAAGCAGCCACCAGCCCCAGCTGTGAACTGTGAGCTCCCCATAACATGCACATACAAGTACAGTATTTTTCCATCCTGTTTTAATTTTATTATTTTTTTTTTTAAGAGCTGCAGCAACTGCATGTGCGACTGTTATACACTTGGCGGTGGGCATCGATTTTTATCTCTGGGAAAAGTAATCCGCAGTCCGTGTTACTGCGTGTCATTTCTTCAAGCTACGGGATGCAGTAATTGCATGCGCATATGCAAACGTTGTGCGTGGTGAAAGCTTTTGCGCTTGGGTGGAAACATTTATTTTAAACTCAGCTGCTGCTGTTATCATTAGGTGCCCTTCAGGTGCTGAGAAAACCGGATTTGAAATCTTAAAATAACATGCTGCTGCATGACGAACCAACAGCTGTAACCTTCCACACCTTCGTCACGAAACTCCTCTGAGGTTAGAGCACAGGAAGGTGCAAAGAGATTCCTCCATGTCTTTTACTGCACAGCTAAACATGAAATCAAATCAGGCTTGCAGAATGGTTGAGCACTTAAGCATAGACATGATTTCCTGGGGGGAAAACCTCTCCAATAATTACAACTCAGCCATACAACCCTAACTCCCACAATAATTAATTTAGATAATAATTATTCGCTAATTAAATGTGACCAAAATATTTTCCTGATGCGGTAAATGCTTCCATTAGAAAATGTATCAGTATCAATAATACTGATATGATCGATAGTAATGTATTTGAATGTTTTCCTCTTTCTCCCAATTGGATACTGACAGTTAGTCCACCATTAATAGTTTTCCCTAGTACTACCAATGCCCTCGAAACTGCATGCAAAGCCAGTCAGGCATGTTTGGAGAAAATTGCCTGGTCCCCAGCTCCACACCAGCTAACAGACGCCTGTGTCAGCCAACATCACTTTAAGAGGGATAAGTGGGGAGAACAGCATCTACCCACCCAGAGAGAGCACGGCCAATTGTGCTCTCTCAGACTCCAGCAACTGATGGCAAAGTGGCATGGCTTGGGACATAGTGGCCTCTAGGACACAGTGGTAGCACAGTGGGATTAATTTTTTTTTATCTTGGTTCCAGATTTTTCCAGGTTGACCAAAGGCAGCGTGTGGATGTGTTCAATTCAATCATAGCTCACCTGAAACATTTAACATCATTTCAACAGCCCTGACTTATCAAACCAGGAGTTGGATGATACCTAAACATAATAACAGTCTTCCATGATGTTCTTCTAATGTTACACTTTTACAAAACTACTACACTGATGTTATGTGTATTTATTTTAATGTTAGTGTTTAACTGAAGAAATGAATACTTACTGCTCAGAGAAGAAGCTTTTAAGTCTAATCATTACATACAATTATTACAAATGTAGCATTGGTGCCTTTACACTTCCAAGGTTGGCAGCATCGATAGGCTGTGGATAGGATGTTATAGGCTGATAGAGTCCTAGCTAGTATGTGAAAATTGCAAATGATTAAATTAGGAAGAAATTAAACAAGAAACAAGAAAAAGAAAGGATCGCCATTGGCTACATAGAATCATCAATGACATTTCAACAATGTGGAGTTTGGGACCAAAATAACTGCTCTTTATTTTGAATAAGGCGCTGCGACCTCTGACCTCTATTATGTTTCATGTTGCATTTCATGTGACCCTGCCTGGTTAAGGACTCAAGACCACATATTTACCAGTTTTTATATGTTAAGGGCCCAGGACATCATGAACATAGTGATGAACGCTAGCTACTACCACTGTAGTTACTGCAGTAGCAATGCTAATGGTGTAGTGATGCTGGGTGAGACCGGCACGTTAGGAAGGCCAAAGCCACTGGTTGTGATGTTAACTCCATAGCAGCGATGCTGCGCCCAGCCAGCATGTTTTTTAATGAATGAACAGAAAATCAACAGTAAGGCACAAAGTGCATGCTGACAATTAGGTAGTGGCACCAAGCGACCCAAAAAACGACATATTGCTATGGATTTTGACAAACACATAAATGCCACAGCATGTCTTCACATCATACTTCCCTTTACAATAATATTTCAAGCAAGGAGACCCACCCTCATCTTACTTAAGATTACATAAGATTACGTAAGATCTCCCCTGGGCAGCACATATACTTGTTAGCTTTGTGGCAAAGTGTAGCCCTTAGACTGTCAGTACAGGAAAATGTCACAAACAAACAAAAATAACACACACACACACACACAACGGGGTGGCTAGCTGATATAATAGATCCAGTAGTATCCACATCGTTGCAAACAGTAAGTATGGCTAATAGTTTAGGTAACGTGGATGTTGATTAAATGCATACACTTCCACTTTTCGCTGTTGTTGGTTGTATTTAGCTCAAACATGATCAAATAACATGCCAGTTTATCTGGAAAACTCCTGGAAAATGAGCATAAAAATACCCTGACCATTTCTCTATTGTTTTTCATGCCACACGTCCATCCTTAGATGTGACATTCAATGCCCTGTGAGCCATTGTTTTTTTTTATTTAGTGAGTAATGCAAGAAAATATTGTCTCTGACAGAATCTGCAACTGCATGCTGAAGCACATCCACTGCCTTCTGTAGCTGTGGAGACATCTGTTTCGCATGGCACATCCATTTTGCACATTATGGTGAGAAGGACTACGTCACGGCGGTGTGAAATAATGTTGCCATTTTGGATGCGCTGCTTAGGCACTGACGTGATAGGCAGGTGTAACCTTTTCCTTGGGCTGTTCTTAAGGGCAAGAGGCAGCACAAATACCAACCTCCTTCCTCCACCCTGAACAAAACGCATTAAGTCTCACGAGTGCTGTAACATGCTTTATAAAGCAAATTTTACAAGAAATTCTGCTGCTTGCTGCTGAGATTGACCAACTGTGAGCAAAAAAAACAAAAAAAATAAAATAAACAACATAAATAAACTGCAACAAAATGATCCTGTTGGGGGAAGCCGCCTGCAACTGTGTGATAGCTACTGTTGACCTACGTGTCAGCAACTTGACACACATGCATTATCTCTGAATGGACTCCCTGACCTCCCGTGGTCTTCAGGAGATCACACGCGGCTCGGTGGGAAATGAAGTTCGTGTCATGATGAGGTGTGTTGTAATCTGTCAGGGGTACAGGCTTGGGCTCAGCAGGGTTTGTGGGAACTGTGTACTTAAGACCCTGAGTGTGGTTGTGTGTCTGCCCCCCCACCACTACAGATCCCCCAGGTGAGCTACGCTTCAACAGCGCCGGAGTTGAGTGACAACACGAGGTACGACTTCTTCTCCCGCGTGGTTCCGCCAGACACCTACCAGGCCCAGGCCATGGTGGACATCGTGAGGTATATGGGCTGGAACTACGTCTCCACCGTAGCTTCTGAGGGGAATTACGGAGAAAGCGGAGTGGACGCCTTCATCCAGAAGTCCCGCGAGGACGGTAAGAATCAGCCTAATTGAACTAATTGAACTAATGTGTTTCCTCAGTCCATTTCAAATGCCCTCAGCCCTCACTGTTGGAGATAACCTCTGCTATCTCCAAATTACACGCTCCTTCAATTAGATGTTTCTTTGATGGAGACAATCCATGACCGAAAGATTAGATTTCAAGCATCAAGGATGGAGCGGTGTCTCCAGACAAGATGGGATTTGCGTTTATTATTACTACTGACCATATCCAAACTCTTTCCTAGGAAATGGTGCTTGAAATGCTCTTCAGGGAGAAATGTTCCTGAAAGACTGGCTGTGTGAGGAATTCTGAGTGCTGTGATTGATTTGCTGCTGTTGTACCCTTGCAAGCCTCCAAGGCCATACGTCTCTCTCAGCACAAGCTTCCAATTGAGTTTGATTGACAAGCTGGAAGACATTTTGCCGCCATTGGTCAAAGGAAAACGTAGGTTTGGCTCTATCTCCTGTCACAGACCTATGTGACTAGAATAGCAGGGCCCACCTCTTGTTAAGTGTACTATAGGCATGTTTCCTCCGAGTGTAATGGGGCAGAGTGCGTAAGCTTTTTGCTGAAGAAAACTCCCTGCGAGAGATAAGAGCAAAACTACAATCTGGCCTAGAGGCAGATCTGATGGTTCAAGTAAATCGGGATCTGAAAATTCACCAGCAAATACGTTACTACAGCATGGACCTCATGCGATTACTGGATTATGTAAACCATTAGGACAAGTTTACATTCACCTCAAGCAACGGAACATAGCGGAGAGATACAGGGAAAACAGCATTGGCTTGGTTCACTGTTATTTATTAATTATGTAGTGTTTAAAGCTTACTTTGTGAGGGAAGATGCACAACCAGATAAGCCTGATGTGTTGTGTCACATTTAATTACATTAGTTACAAACGGTTTAATAGAATCTACAGCTCCTGGCAGTTCCTGCTGGAAAAGTAAACCCACTCCAGCTGAGGTTTCAGGGCCACCGTGCCCCAAAGCTCTCCAGAATGTACCCTCTGATCTCTCTCTGACCTGTGGGGACGGGCTAACAGCTGTTTCTCCTGGCATGAACTGACCTCGAATCTGACCTCTACGCAGGGTAGTTCCTAATGCTTCGAGTGACCTGTGAAAGACCCCTCATTTCCCAGCTCTCTGACTTATGCTTCTTATCCTTTTTGTGGACAGAACAAATGGTTAGGATGTACTGGTTAAAGTCTCCATAACAGTAATAAAAAGGTAAAGACGAGACAAGGCTTTGGGAGATTCGGATTGTGAGGGACTGCTGTGCTCTTGCCCTTGAACATCCTGAAATCAATACCGGCCTTACGATTACTGTAACGCCATATGGAGCTTTAAATTACAGTGATTTGTTGCCTTGGATAAAAGCATCTGCTCGGTGACATAAATGTAAGGAAGAAAAGGTGCTGGCATGCCAGGTCTTGAAGAAGCACTACACTGAAGCTCCTTATCATGAAAGCATCTCACACCACTGAAGTAGCTACAAAAATAAAAATAAATAGCGCTATATTAAATGTTTTTTTTTTTTTAGGGGGGAAGGGTGGGGGGCAGTCATCTAGAAGAACCTCTTTTAGGTCTCTAAATAACCTTTGAAAGCTGTGGCAAGTATATACCACAGTATATCATTGAATGGTTCTTTAAAGAACCATTTTATAAATAAGAGGTGAGATTGTGAGGAAGCATTTTAAGGTTTAAAGAACCTTCATATAATGTGAAAATTCCAGGAAGACCCCTTACATTGGTATAGAAACCTAAATGTATGCAGCAATGTGCTGGTCTACACCAAATAAAAATAATGGCCAAATTGTGATGGCTAGATGACACTCAGTCAGTCAGAGCATCTCCAAAACATCAGACAGGCATTGTGTATTCTTTTTTTTCTGGTATGCAGTGGTAAGTACCTACCAAACATGCTCCAAGAAAGGACATCCAGTGAACCAGCGGACAGGGTCATGGGCTCCTTATAAGGATGCAAAACATGGACTTAACTTTGTTGTGCCAGATACCAGAGGATGCCTTCAGAGGTCTTGTGCAATCTGTGACTCGAATGGTCTTGAATGGCCTACTCAGTATTAGGCAGGTTGTGCTAATGTCAAGGCTTATTGGTGTATATTGTTAGCTGGCTGTTTCATAGGCAGAAGGCTGTGGCACATCCCTAAGTTACAATACCAAAGGAGAACCACTTTTGTTCTCTAAAACACCTTTAATTGGATGGTTCCTTAGAGAACCCTTTTGTAAATCAGATGTGTGATTTTGAGGAACCATTGTAAGGTTTAAAGAACCTTCATATAATTAAAAGATTCCAAGAAGAACCCCTGATATAGTAACAATAGTACATTTTGCAGTAATATAATGAAACCCTGGTATAGTAACTTTACATTGAAAAAACATTTTTGCCTTTTTAAGGGAACCTTTTTAAGGTTTAAAGAACCTCTGTGTAATGTACAAAGTCTGTGAGGAACCCTTCAATAGATCTAGAACCTTCATGCTATGTAAACCATTATTGGATTCTTCACACGTTTACCAACATGGTTCTTCAGGTAACAAAAAAGTGGTTCTTTAATGCTATCACTTAAAGAACCCATTTAGTATCATATGATTGCGATTATTGTGTGACTTTAGTCTGACAAACACTCAAAGAACCTTCCAAAGAATGAAAACTAAAAGTATGTAAAAGTATGTGTGTATATGCCTGCTGTGTTCCTCCAGACTGTTTAAATAGCTGGGAATCTCATATTATCTTAAGTATGTGGAGTGGAGCGCTCCTTAAAGTCTCTCAAGAACACTGTGAAATAGACCGCTCACATTACTGTGAATGATAGGAGCTGTAAATGTGTTAGATGAATACATTAATGCCGTTGTTAGTAAAATAATAAGATAACTGTCTTCAGTCCTTGTGCTCCTCTGCTGAGTGTGCGAGTGCAGAGAGCAAATTTGATTTGAATGTATCAAATTACATTCACCAATGAGAAACACAATCAATTTGGAGCACAGGAAATATTTAAAAACCATGAAATGAAACTGCAGTTTATGAAGAGCTGAATTAATAAGAAAGCCTTTTCTGCAGCAAATACACTGCAGGTCCATACAGCCACAAAAAACAAGACCGAGCAAAAGCAAACAGACAGCTCATATCCCAAAGGCTGTATTTACTCTCTTTAAGTCAGCACACAATTCAAATATAGTTCACGTTGCTCTGGCTGAATATTATCCAAAGATATTTCGCTGGGTGCTGAATGAGAACAACCTCCATAACACTTCAGGGCACAGAACAATAGCTCTATCATTTTGTGTTACATTATCCTGATATTTTCTGTAAGAAGTACACACTTCTAGCACTTCTTCTCTATGACAGGTGGAAATGCCTTTTAAAGGGCCCACATAGCCAACACATTCTTCTAGTTCGATTTTTTCCCCTTAGGTCCTCTTATGATTTTTGTGTGGGTTTATCTACTAAAAACAGCTGTGATTCAGTTAAACATGACCATTGCACATACACACATACATACATGTCTGACCACTCTTTAAGGCTTAGAGTTAAGTATGCCGTTTCTGTCACTAGGCCTTTAATGCTGGTTCACATTGCATTTTTCTAAAGGCTAAAAAGTGTAACCTCGTCTTTTCTTCTTGGGGGTTCACACTGCATTTTTAACACTGCTTCTTGCTGTGTGTCTTTCTGTTTCTAAGCAACAATAATGGCAAAGATATTAATCAGTGTTGATAGCTGGGTGTTTCATAGGCTACAAAACTGTGCTACATACCTAAGAAAGTGATGTACTTACTACTACTACTACTACCACTACTACAACTACTAATACTACTACTACTAATACAACTACTACTACTACTACTACTACTACTAATACTACTACTACTAATACAACTACTACTACTACTACTACTACAACTAATACTACCACTACTACTAATACTACTACTACTAATACTACTACTACTACTACTACTACTACTACTACTAATAATAATAATACTAGTACTACTACTACTACTACAACTACTACTACTACTACTACTACTACTACAACTACTACTTCTACTACTACTACTACTACTAATAATAATAATAATAAAATAATAATACCACTACTGCTACTACTACTACTACTACTGATAATAATGATAATAGACCTTTAATCGCACTGCATTGTCACATCTGGCCCAGAATAGTAGCGTTATCAAACGTCAGCCTGCACTCAAATCTTTCTTGGGCTTCAGCACAGCCAGCAGGTGGGCAGTTGTCTGGAAGTCTCTCCAAATAGCTAGTGTGCCTTGGCTGAAGCGTGTCGCGCAGAAGTTCACAACATCTGTATTACCCTGCACATTTGCTGAAGCGTACTGTTCGCCTCTGCACGGAGCTCAGCGGTGCTCAGACGACGGAGCGTGTCAGAGTCGGGTCCCACGGATTCGCAGTGGCGAATTTTGTAAAGCAGAGAAGGAGTGTTTCTTTAGTGTTTCTTTATGTTACCACCACATCACACTTCTGGAAAGACTAAAGACCAGCACTTACTGCGCTTCAATCTGGCGAAGAAAGAATCTGTCAGGTTTAATTCCTCTCACTCAGTCCATGTAAAAACACCTCTGAACACCACAACTAGCAAAGATACACAGCATCGTATTTCTACATCTATTCTAAACTACTCACCAAGAACCAGCGCTGAAGGGTCTTACCCCTTTATACCCGTTTATACCCCTCTAGCCCAAGCCGGACATTAGGCAGGGTGCCAATAGGTTGATGTTTTTTGCTCCAGAGAGTCCAATTGTATTGCCAATACTTCTCTACTGGGACTACACAAGGTGTGTTTGTGTATTTGTACATCTGTATCAGCAACTTAAAGTAGCCAAGTGCATTTATCAGAAGTTTTTATTTTTTAAATTTAAACATAGAAAGAAAGTTACACTGATGGACCAATGGAGGAAGAGATATCCAGAGTTGTGGAGCAATTCTAGACAGTGCTTCATCGGCAAAGCCATGATGAATGGATGTGGAATGGTGAGTAGCCCAGCTGAAGAAGACCTGGGAGTTCGAGTGGGTTTGTCGGGAGGAAGAAGATTAGTTATCGAGCTTTATAAGTTTGTAGAACTGTATGCAGTATTTTTGCAGGAAGCTATGATGTGAGTGAGTGTAAGTGAGGAAATGAACTGCAGATTTCTAAAAGTTTGTAAAAAGAAAAAGAGTTAATGCCAAAGCATTAAGAAGGAAGCAAGGTGGTGCTAGCAGAGATAAGATAAACTGAGGATAAGCTTTTGGTTATGGACAATCTAAACCCATAAAGTTATCCAGTGCTATTTTAGTTCTGGCTGTTCTAGATTAAACTTTTATTTTTATTTAATTTGAAGTTTATAAAATTTATCATGCATACATAATGCATATATATTTCATCTGAAGCTTGTAACCTCCAGAGTTCTGACACTAGGTAAGATTGTCATCAAAGGTTGGTATCTAGAAGATCTAGAGCAGAGATCAGTTCTTCAGTCTTCAGAGTCAATCTGTTCCACTTCAACAAAAATAATGCCATCCTGGGATATCCATGTATTAGGCGTCTTATTGGAGCAGTACGTGATTGTCCCTGTACATGAACAGTACCTACAATACATACTAAATTACTTTCCCTGTCTGATCTCTGTTAGCTGCAGTAACAACGGTAGTACTATACGGATGATTTAATCCACTGCTATGGTGTTTACAAAACAATGTGTGTACGAAAACAATGAATTTGAGTTTTCGGACATGGCGCCGCATGGTGCCTCTGGTGTGTGGTGGCCTTTAGGTCCTTTGCCAGATGAATGGCGAGAGACTCTCTTATCTGTGTTGCTATGAGACCAGGCAAGCAGTGAAAGCAGCATATTGTCGCTGTCACGCACAAACCTTGTATCTCCATTTTTGTTTTTTACACTTTTTGGCAGAATGTGAGTTCTCTAGGAGTTGTTCTTTACATGCTATATAAACATTGTGATGAATGGACAAACAGAAATGCTGTACTTGAATTTGAACAGTTCTTTTATTATGTGGTGCCGTGAGTGAGAAAAGAATAAGAGAAGATGCATGTTGCTGGCCCCTCCCACCCAGTGGATATCAGAATGGGTTTGGTTGAGTTCTCAATCAGAAAGTGATTGCTTGATTTCCCTGTTTGTTTGTAATTATGTTGGTGGGTAATCAAACACATTAGGCCTTCAGTTCTACCAGTGGAGTCCAAACAAATGGAGGAGCTCGCAGTAACGTGCCACACAAGGTCAGGCCGCGTTGAAATGAAAGAGAGGCTTTAATAAAAAGGTCGTATTCCAAAGCCGAAGTCAAAAAACAAGCTATGATCAGTTTCAGAAGGCAAAACAGGATTAACAATGCACGTGGACACATCAAAAAGGGCAAGCCAAAAACGTAGTGGAAAATACAGGCAGTAGGTTGAAATCCAATGTACAAGAAACACAAAGTTCAAAAGGGGTAAGCAAAAGGCAAGGTAGAAAAATCAAAGATAAAGACATACACTGCAAATACCACCAGAGAATATCGGTCAGTATTTCACCAAAACAAGGATACAATACTTCGCAAATCTCTATTCTAAATCAGAGGTGAAACAGGTGTTATGGATGAGAAGTCAGGTGATTGAGAGGGTGGATGGCCAGTTGCAGTCATATCATTTCTGCTAGTGTCTCACAGAGGATTCTGGGAAATGGAGTTCAGAACTCGCCATGACACACGCCTAGCTGTATCTGCCTAGATGCCAGAAACTGAATTCTGACAAGACAATTTTGCTTTTAGTTTCTTTTTGTTAATTTAACTATTTTGCTGCCATCCAAAACATATGAATAAAATACTGCAAACTTGCAGAGTTTGAAACAAGCATCAGTCTATTAAATATAAATAAAATAAGAGTTTTTTTCTGTCTGTCTAAATATATGAAATAGACACTTTCAATCATTGTGAAATGATTAGTTTAAGGTTTTCAGCAACTGCAACATCCTTTATTACAACCCTTGCTGAATACTTACTTAATACTTAATTCAATTACCTTATAATTGATGATATTGGTCAGTATAAAAAAAAAAACACTCTCCACTTACAGTTGGTTTCGTTTTCCAACTCAGGCTGCCTTGAGTGCATAAAATGCCAGACTCTGAGCATGCAAACACAGTTAATCAGAAATAGTATCCTACACAACATGAACACCCTCACTTACATTGATATATGTAAATGAATTGTTCTGTTTGGCTGTCCTGTATTTTGAGGATTGCTTGAATGTGGCTGTCATCTACTGCAATAATTCACCTGCAGTTCTCTCAATGACATTCAGAAAAATAAGGATTCCATGAATGGCTGAGTCAAGGCACAATCTCTGATATCTCCTTGATTAGATTTTTTTAATGCTCCAAGAGCATTCTCGGTTCTAACTCCAAGGAGGGTCGGCTTCTTGGCAGTAAATCTGTAGATTCAGCTGAAAAATGTTCTGCTGCACCCTGAGAAGAAATGTATTCTGCTGAAGTCACAGGGCCGTACTTACCAAATCCAAGATGGGTTGACTGAATGAAATGTTGGCTTGGTTGCTATACCACCTTTACATGATGCAGAAGGTGCACAATACAATGTCAACACCCATACAAGAGTGTATGGACTGGAAAGCCACATCTCCACACTCGGTTTAATACTTGGGAGTTTCATTCTGTCCATAAATAAGTGAAAAAGTATATCATGTAGAGCACAGCGAGACGTGATATGCACATAAACCAACTCTGTGCTGTTTTCAGTTTGGTTTAGCATGAGACCTTGTCTACGTTTTTCCCAGCTTTGCCCATTTATTTTATTGTAGCGTCCATACAGCAAGCAAGCCTTAAAGCTCTGTGTCTATACTGATAAACAGTGCTCATAGCAGAAAATACATTTGTTTAGGAAACAAAATGCTTTGTTACAAATTTGCCACTGCCATAAAGGTCTTGCCTACGTGTGTACTGTGTGATATAGACTGGATAGTGCCGTAAAACGCTTATTTAAGCTAGGAAAGTTCATGATATGGACCCTTTAAGGACCTAGATATAACAATGTGTTTTAGGGGATGCTGGAAAAAGCACATAGAGGAATGTAATGTTTTCCCAAAACAGCTGATTTCAACTCAAATACTGGCAGCACACACATTCTAAGCAATTCTTTCCCATTCTGTAGCTGTGGTCATGTCCAGGCTAGTCCCACAGCTGTGCTGGGGGGTTGTGGATGGACGGTGTGAGACTTGAGGGCCGTGATATGAATAACCATGAGTTTCACTGCAGCACTCTGCTTGCTCCTAATAGCCTTCCCTCAAGCCACAGGGGTGTTTGCACATCTGCCCTGGAAGCTAAGAGAGAGAGAGAGACAGAGAGAAAGTGAGAGAGAGCGAGAGAGAGAGAGTCAACAGCTTTAGCTTTGGGAGGATTTGGACCTGCTGGTTCATGAAGCCTGTCCTCTAGAGCTCTGTTGACATGGATTTTAACATGGTCAGCAGAGCTCTTCAATGGACGTGTGGTACGATGCCTGACTATAATATTCTATGACATCCCTATTTTTTTTTTCCCCACCAGGACTCCTCCAAAATCATGTCAGCATGATGCCTGCCAGCTTATTTTCATTTTGCATGGCTGACTCAGCCCTTAATATGGTCAATAACATCATGTAAAATTGGATGAATCAGAGTGTCATCATTATGGGAGCTGGGGGTTGCTTAAGGATGGAGTCATTTCTCAATAATTCATCGAAAACCCCAAATGAATAATAGAGAAAAAAAAAGCCAGAGCTCCAAAGGACACGCTAAGGAAGATGAGCATTCCTGAAAGCAGCATATCAGTACATGGCAGTGACAGTGGATCATCTCTATTCACACAAGAGCTTGATCTACTAAATATTGCATGGCTAACGCAATACACCAGAAGAACATTATGTCCTCTCTTATCCTCACGTAGTTATTGAGGAAATCTTTTTTTTTTCAGCTTGCTTGTGTAAAAATGAGGATTGCTTGAATGTGGCTGTCATCTACTACAATAATTCACATGCGGTTCCCTCAATGACAAATTAAGGTTCTTGGTTCCATGAATGGCACAATCTCTGAAGTCTCTTGGGTTGCTTTTTTAATGCTATTAGAACAATCTTGGTTCTAACCTCAAGAACAGTGTTGGAGAAGTGTTCTGTTTCAGCCTGAGAAGAAAGATATTCTGCTGGAGTCACGGAAATGTACTTTCCAAAGTCAAGATGGGTTGATGTTCACTGAATAAAATGTTGGCTTGATTGCTATACAACCTTTACATGCTTCACATGGACTACATTTTATATAAAGAACCATCCACTGGAGGGCTCTTAAGGGGAAAAGAAATGGCACAAAGAAGAACTTGAAAGAACCCATTTTTTGGCAGGTTAAGTTTTAATAGTTTAAGTTAAGTTTTAATAGAAGTTATTTCTCAATTAAAGTAATGTTTCATACAAAAGCACAACCTCATTTGGAATTCTGTGACATTTTCAAGATGATCTAAAGACATTTCTCTAACATTACCCTTTTGTTGACAGTGACTTGGCAGGGACCTGCTATGACTCAGTGGTTTTGCATAGTGCCAAACGCAAGGGAGTGAAGCTAAAACTTTGGTTAAAAAAAAAAAAATCCTGATCAGACAGTCATGCTTCTGCGTATACACAGACCTATAGGTTGCCAGCATATCACCACTTCAGCCAGTACATTTATAATAAAGCCCTTATAGGGAAGTCTGACCACTCTGCAGCAGTCTTTCCATTTCCTTTCATTCATACAAGACCAGGCTGCTCTATACTTGAATTAAAAGATATCTTTAAACCCCGGACTGAATGCAGAGCTAATGTCTTAGAACCATATTTGAAATGACTGGTAAAAGCTGAACTCAAAGAATGTGATAAAGAATATGTCAGGGTTCCAGTTACTGCGCACACACATTTCTTCACAACAAAGGGCCTTTTCCCAGTATTTATTGAAGGGCAAGACTTCCTGTAATGAGCTATCCCACTCATGTTTCACTGCTAATTCCGTTCCTTTTTTAGTAACAGAGGGCTTAAGTGGCATGAACCCTTAAAAAAAACAAAAAACAAAAAAAATAACCATCAATTCTGAATGTTGGATTGAACTCCCCTTTAACAGATGGCTGTGTGGAATCTATAAACTGTGTCAACATCTGGTATTTGTATTGTATATGAAATGTAATCATATGGTATGAACATGTCTATGAAAGGGCCTTTCCTAAAGCTGCCATCAAGATGTTGCCTGAATAGATTAAACAGTGTTTACAGGGTTTCAGCTGTTCGAGTAGCTGATGACATGACTTTTATCACATTTCTCAAAGCTGATTGGACAAAAGTAGGGCAGGAGCTTTAACAGGTGCCGAGCCCCTTAGTTAGTCTGTTTGCAGCAAATAATGTAGTCTGAGCTTCACTTTAACCCCAAACAGAAAGAACTGATATAGCTTCAGTCTGAAAAACAAAAACAAAAAAAACATGAATTTAAGTAAAGAGTAGATCTGTAGCATCACAAGAGTTTTATAAATCCAATAAAATACTTTTCGTCTTTTTGCCTTTACCCTGTCGACTGTCCTTGAGTCACAGTCATATTCAATACTTTCAGGGTTGCAGTAATGGGCCAAATTTATAACGCGTCTGCTGCTGAGGGACCTTGAGAAGTCGATTTTTTTGGAACAGTGGAATAGATTTGGAGACTTTTGAGAGGTGACTGCCACCGATGTGTATCGCAGAGGGAAGCTGTTGGCCGGCAATGCTGTGCAGTCTAAGCAGGCCACCACTGACTGATGAGTAATCTTGAAACCCAGCATGCTTCAATAATACAGCGAGCAGACCCCGTCACATTCAGCATACATACATCTTAAGTTGTGGATAAACAAGATTTGGCCGCCATAATTGATTCCACACAGAGATCCTAATCGAAGCCTTAGAGGCCTTGTTACATCTAATCAAGTCTAGGGTTACTCATCTGTAAGCGGTAAAGGGTGGGAAATGGTAATTTGGCCCTCACAGTGCAAAGGCCTTTTGCATTACAAAATCCTTCACAGTTGTTTGTAACTGATGAGCATTTTAAAACAGGAAATCACAGTTTGCTCTGGCAGGACATGTGCAGTGTACTCTTCTAACTTGGCTCTGCAGTTCCCTTCACATTTGCATTTATCAGTACTGAAATGAGAAGGGGTTTGGTGTGAATGCAAGAGTGGAGTGGAAATCCTAAAAAATGAACCTGGAAGTATTGGTATTTCCTTAAAGTTGTGAAGTGCATTTCACATTTACACCACTGCTGTAAAGACATAGCCTCATGGACAGCTGTACATTTGTTGCCAAGCTGAGAGATACAGAACCGGCATCTGAAGTGAAAGATGCATGTGGACTGAGATTCAGGGTGGGAAGTGTAAGCATTACAACCATGGGATCTGTTATCTCACCATTTCTTTTCCCCGTTAACAGTTACCAGGTTGAGGCTGGGAATGCACCTATGGACAAAGTTATCATTAGACTGGGTAACTTGTTTTTTTATTACAATATCTGCCTTAGCCACGTTACTCATGTTTGACAATTTGAAACCTGTGTGCACATTTTTTTTTCATGTGTAACATTACTTTGAATGGTGGCTAGATGCAGGTTCATCGTAGTTACTGGACAACAGACGCAAGCTAAGCTAAGTTTGCTAGGTAATATAGTCCCTCTTTGAAAATATCAAATAGCTTCTTAAGCTTGTTGTCCAGTCCTAAGGGTAATATTGCAGAATTGTACACAAACATGTGGTATCTTATGTAGGTTATGTAGCAGTTTAGCAGTTCTGGCGAGAGGTCTTGTGCAGCTCCACCAAAGTTACATAGTGTAGTTGCATCATTCCAGCCCGGAGTGGCAGTGACAGAGACGCCATTCCCCCTATTACAGCCAGTGGAGCAGCAACAGGATTCTGATGCTTCTATTCTAGATTAAATAAAATAGTGTTGTTTTAATTCAGCTTTTAAAACCTTTGTAATCAGCTACCTTATTTTGTCTATTAAAATGCCTTATGTTTTATGTAACTATATAATATGCACTGTGGTGGGACATTTTCTAAGGTTGGACAAAGAATTTCCTGTAAAATATATATCAGTGACTGTTGATAACTCTAACTTCAGTGGGCATTTCACAACACGGCATGGAAGACACTCACACGCATAAATGCATGAATCTGAGGGTGTTTTGACTCTAGTTGACTTTTTGAAAAGCTGCTGTTCTTCATGATGTTGGAGTCGGCTGGAGTTCTTGGAAAAGTGGTAGTGTTTGTCTTTCTTCCAGGCTGACTTCAATAAACCCACACTGAGCCACAAAAAGTCCAGCTCTGAGCCACTGCTTCAGCATCGACAACAAACAGCCATTTTTTCCTGCTTCGGAAATGTCTAGAATAATACATCTGTTTCCTCGCTTCGAGTGAAAGTCACTTCTTAAGTGCAGCCCTGAAACTTCCAAATCGAAATTCATCTAAAAGCATAGACTCTTTAAGTGTTATTGAAGATGTTTTGCGAATCCTTTGAAGTCATGGATGCTTTATGAGTTTCTTCACTTTGACTTTTCTCACAGTGTGCCTGGCAAGAATAATTGACTCTGGCACAAATCTGAGGATAAGGTTCTGACATTGTGTCACGTTGACTCAGAGCTTGCCATTTCAGCTGCTAGTATGAAAAATTCCCTGAAAAAAAGGGCAATAGCAGACGTCGGGTCATGAAAAATATGATTTTCTTCTTTGTTTCCTCATGATTCTTCTTTTACATAACTGTCTTTGGAATTTATTTATTTATTTGGGCCTTTATTTCTTGCCAGCCTTCTGTTTATCAGTTCCTATTGTTGAAGGCTGGTCTTACAAGCTACAATGATTAATCCAAAAGCAACAGCAACAGCAATATGAGTCCTATTTTGAAAATAAGCAGGTAAGAACGAGTTGATTTAAAAAAAATAAAGGTCTTACAAAGGAACACTTTTGGTTCCATAAAGAACCAATTTTGGAAAGGATCTGTAAGTATGGAGAACCTTTGAATTAGTGAGGAACCTTTACATGGACTTCCTTAAACCCTAAAATGAATGTAAAACATCTCTTACAAACATGGTTCTTTGTGGTACCAGAAATGGTTCTTCTTTGCATCCTCCTATAACCCTTTTCAGTATGAGGTTTAAAGGCTACATTCTTATTACGAGACCCAACCCTGATTTCTTTGCCCAGATCTGATCTTTTTTCTTCTGTGACCCACATCTGTGATGAGTGTGAACACACCTCAGCTCTGAGAGGACCTACAGACACACAAGTAAATCAATAACATCACGTGCATGATCCACATGCACCGTAAACAACAGAAACAGGAGAACAAAGTCGCAGCAGAAGCCTTCATTGCAAAGCTGATTTGCTCAGAGCGGCTCGCTAGCTGTTCATTATTAGAGCCAGAAGGTGAAAGAAACAGCCTTTGCAGTTGTTACTGGCACTCCACATAAGCCACTGATGTCGTGTTGCTGACATGACACGAATATGTGCTTGTGCACTGTGGTCTAATGATGTCTGGATGGGTGTGTACCCCCACACACCTGAACAAATCATTCCTTCATATACTCTAAAACGGAAGAGCCTAAATTTAGGCTAAAAAATTAGGGTAATGTATATTTAGTACAATATATCATACAAAGTTATTTTGTATATACAAAGGACTCCTGCTCATTCATTGCTTCTTTTATTGTTCCAAAATTAGAGATTAACAAGAGTTTATCCTGATTTTGTTTTGGAGTAACTGGCTCTACTGTCTGAAGAAGAGTTTCTACTAGATTTTGGAGCAGGGCTGTAATGATTAGATTGCATTCAGCAACAAGAACTTTAGTGAGGTCAGGATGTTGGACGATCACCACTTCACCTCATCATCCCCAACTCCCCAATTCATTTCAAAAGTATTGGATGGAGCACCATCCATCATTCCAGAGTTACATAGCGCATCAACACTTTGCCACTGCTTCACAGCTCAATACTGGGAGGTTTTATACCCGTCGAGCCCATGCCTGGCATTAGGCATGGCGCCAAAAGGTGTATGCTTAGTTACTCCAGAGAGTCCTGTTACCCTAGAGAGTCCAGCACTTCTCTAAAGGGGCTAGACAAGCTGTTTGCGTGTTCATTTGCACATCTGTGTCAGCAGTGGGTGGAACTTAAAGTAGCTGAATGCATTCATTAGAAGGGGTGTCCACAAACATTTGGACATATAATGTGCCGTATGTCAATGTAATATAACATTATTATATGAATTATATGGACAGGATTGTGGTAGTTGGTGGTGGTGTATATATTTATCATACAATACATTAGTAATGTGCCCTAATAATGTGCCTTTTAGCTAGATGGTAGCTAGCAAGCATTTTAGGACTTTTGTAGGAATCTGTAAAGCACAGTAAAACAAACAAACAACAACAACAAAAAAAAGACATCAGAAGCAGATTCAGCACAAACACTCAGCAAATTGTAAGATGAGGCTTTAGGCTGGTAATATAACTTATGATCAGACAAATGTAACGTCACTCTCTGGGGCAGTGGCGGCTCAGCGGTTAGCGGTTAAAGTTTTTTAATGACAGGGTTTTGGGTTCGATACCCAGGTTTGCCAAGCTGCCACTGTTGGGCCCTTGGATGCCCACCACTCCGGGCATGTGTGCTGTCCACTGTGTGTTTCACTGGTGTGTATGTGTGTGTTCACTGCACGGATGGGATAAATGCTCAAAATCATAAAACTTAATTAATCATTTAGAAACAGTCAATTAGTTGCTGTTACTATAATAAAAAGATGTGTTGGCATCAGTGAAATGTGTCTTGTTAGCAGTTTGCTGATAGAGGCTAACATAGTGGCAGATGCTGTGGTTTGAGGTTGGTGGTCTGCACTGCACTGAGCTTTTTCCAGTAGGCTTCAGCCTTAGGCACTTTGCCTACAGAAGCACACAACCAGTCTGAATTAAACTACACACTGAAATCACCTCTGCCTTCACTGTCTCACCTTTCACAAAGAATCTGAACTGTCTGTGGCTATTCATGCGTCTGTGTGCTGGTTATTTCAGCCCAATGAGAAACGAACGATTGTTTATCCAGCTAAATGCTAGAAGTGGGTATTTGTACTCCAAAGAGCCTTTCAGAGGAGATACAGTCACTGAGCAGAAGAACATTCAAGCTATTCTGTTTTTAAAGGTTATTCCTCAATTTTAATGCCAACTCAATTATCTATGTTTGCCAGCTGGTGTAGCACTTTTAGTTATTACAGAGCAGTGTTCTTCTCATGGACACACTGAGCTGCACGATCTGTGACTGGTCATTTTACATGCCAGTCAAAGCCTACACTGTCTTACGCAGTTTGCAGTGGAATACGTTTCATGTTGTGACATACTTCCACACTGATAAAGCAATTCGAGCTTTGTGCTTAGAAGGGAAAACAGATTTCTGTTCTCTCTTACTGCCTGTACCAAACTGTTTTTTTTCTCCACCACTGTAAACTTCAACTAGCTGACTGCTGCCCAGCCGGGAATTCTATATTACATAAAATGTCCAGGAATTCACGTTGAGTATATGTTAGTGTTGGTTCCTACAGTTGCCTCATAATCTGTGTATTCTTTCCATAATAAAAAACCTTTAAATAGAAGTCAATGTAAATGTTTCAAGTCATTTTGGATTATTCTATTGGTTCATTTTTCATGAACCATGATATAACAACTAGAATAGCAATGAAATACACAAATCAGTCATAAAACCAAGTGAACCAAATATTCTAAAATGCCCAAATCAATAATGAGATAAATGTCACAAAGAGTTAGTGCCTATTGCACAGACCTGGAAGACTGTCAACAGTTAAAAAAGTGTTTTTTTTTTGTTTGTTTTTTTAAGGCAGCAGACTATTTTCTTTATGTACGTTTTAAATTGCCATTAAAATCCAAACTAAAAAGAAGGTGATTTGGTCATATAGGCAATTATGCTGTTGGTGTTGTTATGAGTACATGTTAATGTAGTTATTAATGTAGTTGCATGTTTTTACATGTACTGAGTCCCTCAATCCCTTACACCTTGCTATGGTTCTACAACATCCTCATCATGGGGAATGCTTGTAGCTCCTATAGCTGCTCCCCACATCCTATTCGAAACCCTGACGCTGGACTACAAAGCCAAGAGTGGACCAGCCCCTCCGTACTTGATGGCAATGGTCAAAAGCCGATTAGTACGAAGAGCCCTTTGAGCTTCAAGTATGGCTCGGCTTGACCTTCCTTTGGGTGTCCGAACAGCAGAGTCGCTCACTGTCTTCAAACGTAGACCGAAGACCCTCCTCTTCGAGAGTACTTGGGCTAAGAGTAGAGTACTATGGTCTCCATATTAACTTGTGTTTAGTAGTATCTAAGCTTAAAGGTATCTTTGAATTGTAGTCTGTTTAAACTAGCTGAGGTTATTCTTGAGTAAATAGTGAAGCAATTTTGTAAGTTGCTCTGGACAAGAGCGTTTGCTAAATGTCTTAAATGTAAATGCTTAAAAGCATGCCCAAAGTCCACTTAAACAAGTTTACCCTGCTCAACTGCTAAACTGCTCAACTAGTCTATGCCGCCCCTAGTAAATGCCATAAACACATGAATTCTGACTGTCATCAATGAAATCAGATCAGCGTCTGATCTCTGTTACATTAAGGGAAACAAAAATGGTAATGTGGACCAAGCCAAACTGGTATGTGCAAATCTGAACAACTAAAATACATGCCACTGGACCAGTATATGACTTTATGGATAGTTAAAAAAAATGAAGTAGCAGTGCTGCTGAGGTGAAGTCTACCTGATGCTGAAAGCTAATTAAATCTTCATTATAACACATAACGGCAGAGCCACACATCCTGATTATTGACATTACACTTCACTTTTACAGTATTAGATAGGCACTTCATCTATGCCATTTCTTCAACCAAATATCTCATATGTCAGCACTATACACACACTATTTATATACAGTAAATGAAATGTTTGTTTACTGGATTATTAAAGATTATAATGCTGACCTCTACATCAATAAACATTGATCCTCTGGATCCACTGAATGCAGCTGGCAGCCTCAAGTGGCCCATTAAGTTATTAATGTAACTGACCTGCCTGGGGAAAAAGACCTGTCTATCTGCTTTAGGGCCACTGCTGGGAATAAGGACAGGCAGAATCACACATATATTTATTTTGTATTGAGTACTAGGAGTAATGCTATTAGCAATACAACATGGGAATACTTAGAGTGTTTTTGTTATAGTGTTAAAACTATGATATAATATAATATGTGGGTTCTGCAAGCTGTCGCTGGTTTCCGTAAACCAGCCAAGAAAAGCAGAGTTCATCAGTTTTTCTTTCACAAGCCTCCGTAATATGTAAAACAGCGTGTTTGATTACAACGCAAAATAACAGGGTTGTAAACAGGCTTGATAAATGCCATTTGAGCATTTTTTCACCAAAATCAAAGTTGTATAATATGAAGTAACTTGTCCATTGTCATGGCATGTCTCAGTTTAAATGTCTGTTTGATTAACATTTTGTACAAAACAGAAGCAAGCAAATTAGAAAGAAAATTGAGAATTTGAATTCTATCAGTAAAGCTTGGGCTGCATTGCAATCATTCCAGAGGTGACTGAGGTTTTGTGTCAGCACTGTGTTTTCTATGCCACAGACCCCAATTTCTGTCTAACTTTACACAAGGCCATCTGCCTGTCTCGACTTTTTCAGGTGGGGAGGACGGTTGGGAATTAGGAAGCAGTTTCAGTAAAACTGTCAACTGTTGGTCATATTGGACTTAGTACTTTAAATCAAAACCAGATCAAATCTATCCTGTACCATTTCACTGTTTACATTTGCTGAAGATCCAGTCTGTATTGACAGCACAGCCATAATTGTACCTACTTGTATAACACAGCTGCACACAGCAGCATACGAAAGGGAAGTGATTCAGAACGTCACCTCTGTTGATGCAACTTTGCACACTATACAGAAAACCCAGGAATGCAGTGTGTTTATTTAGTAACACATCTATTAGATAGCTGACAGTTTTCACCTAAAATGGACTGAGGCATGATGAGTCATAGCCTGACTTTCTCTACAGTTCAGCTCACTCATTTACCTGTGGAAAAAGGGTATCTTTCTAAATGCCCTTTGCTACAGAGGAGCATATGCAGAGCAAAGAATCCTGCTGCTCTTGTCCCATATGGTGCCTTCGAGAGTTCTTCCTCTAATTAACACCTCTGACACCGAGCAGTGCTCTTCTCTCAACAAGGACGGGTCAAACCCTTGGAAAATGCTTTCTCTTTAGCAGTGGGACAAATGAACTGTCTAAAAGTTGGCAAGAGCTGCACATAACTACAGACAGAAAGAAGTCATGGAGATGACCTGAGATTCCTGGCTGTACGGGTGTTTATCGATTTAATACCAGCTAGTTTTAAAGAAGTTTTTAAAATGATGGAAAAAAACATCCAATGGCCTTTAACATTCAGCTCGACATTCCCCTGTCCTGTCCTCCAGGACAATCTGATATTATTGAAGTTCATTTATACTCCGATGAGGCAAAATAACTGGCCTGATTCACCAGTATCGTCCTAGGAAAAAACCTAACAAAAAGTCTATGTCAGATTCATGATGCATCTTTAAAATGCAGAATTGTTCTCATCTCTGCTTCTTATAATGATTGATCCCATTGCCCTCGTAAATTGAACAAATCTCAGATAAGAAAACTTTGGTGAATGTCAGAATCTATGTGAAAACTTTCAAGAACAGTTGGTCTGCTCACTATACAAGGGTACTCGAGTGGTATATGTGGCACAAGGATATTTTAGCTGCAGAAGTTGTGAGTTAGATCTGCTGTGGATTGGACATATTGTTCTTGCACATCCAATAGATAAGTGGTGCATACATACCAGACTGCCCATTTGATGTAAACAAAAACTGGACTCAGACAACCTTCCTCTTCTGTGTCAAGTTCCAGTTCCAATGCTGATTTGTCCATTGTTGGCTCTTTTGATAGTGGACAGGGGTTAGCATGGGCACTCCAACTGCTCTGGGGCTTTTTCAACATTGATTGTTCTTCTATAATCATTAATAAAATAATTAGTCCAGCCTTTGTTACCTTCGCACGATGAGTTGATGAGTCTTGGGTGCCGTTGCAGTTTGTGGTTTTTCCTTCTCTTGCCTTCCAGGCCTTCCTAGTTCTTATGCATCCAACATGTTGACTATGAGAACTGACTGTTCAGTTACTGTCTGGCATGTATCCCTGACCTTGACATTCTCTGTTGGAAGATAATTCCCCTGAGTGGTGAATTATCATTTACACAGATCAGTCATAACATTAGTATGACCGGCCTATTATTGAGTAGGTCAGCCTTGTGCTGCCACAACAGATCTGATCATTTGAGGCATGGACTCCACAAGGTCTCTGAAGGCATCCAATCCGATCCTTTAAGTCCTGAATGTTATGAGGTGTTTCACTGGCTGTCCTTTCTTGGTAGATAGGTACGTTTGGTAGGTACTCACCACTGCATACAGGAACACCCCACAAGACGGTGTTTTGGAGGTGTGAAGGTGTTTTGGAGATGTTCTGACCCAGTCATTTAGCCATCACATATTGGCTTAGATCCTTATACGTCTCCATTTTTCCTGCCTTTAACACATCAACCTCAAAAGCTGCCTGTTCACTTGCTGCCTAATAGATATCCTTCCCCTTATTATATATATTTTTCACTTCAGCGGTCAGTGGTGTTAATGTTAGGACAGATCTGTATATTATTTACCACCATTTTATTGCAAGTCATTTTGCACCATTTTTGTTCGTCCATTTGTTCTGAAATAAACATGAAGTTATGGTTTGGATTTGACCATGTGAGCCTAAACACATAATGTATGCATCATGTACATGGGAAAACACAAAAAGGCCTTGCTTTGTCCCATAGAAGAAGGATGATCACACAGAATGCAGAAGTGTGGCTGATTAAATATTCAGGGTGCAGCTTCCCAAAACCAGGCACACATTTCCAGTATTGTCTCAGAGTTATGGGGAGATGTTCTTTAACAATTAGTTGGCAGTTTATGAGATTAGTCCCAGCCTTAGTAAGCTGCATGCTAATTATAGACGCATTGCAAGTGCATATTGTGGCAACATCAAGTCCCATTTCGCGCTGCTTCTTCTCACTTCTGAACATCTGGCCTGCAGAGTTGAATGTGCAAAGTAATGCGACGACTGCACCAGCAGAGCAACATATTGTAAGTGTAGATGTGACAATGTCAGGTTGCTTAGTAAAGAGTTTTTAAATCCTGTTAGCTACAACGCAGGATAAACACACACAGTGGCATACCTGATGACAAAACACGCATAGAAAGAGTTACAATTAAGGAGCCCAGTGGAGCAATGCATTAGTAAATTGAGGTTTCCGGGCAAAGCAATTAAGTTCCGATAGAGCATGAGATCTCCGGAGAGACCGGGTTGTTCCTCCAGGCCTTTATTACAACAACCGCATATACAGCACAGGCACCACCCGCCATACCTTTCTACTAGACAGTTACTGTGTAAAATCAACTGAGAGCGGAATGCGATGCACTGTGGAGAATAATATACTGGTTAAAACAAAAATCCACTGAATACCCAAAAGGAAGAAGGAGATCTGAAACATCTGCCGCTTTATCTTTCTTTGTTCTTTCACAGGACTGCTTTTATGTGTCTGAACTGCTAAATTATTTTTTGGGTTTCCTGTCCCCTGCTTAAACCCCTGCTGGTCCCAGCTAAACTTTGACAAAGTTAAAAGTTAGAGATGATTTAAGTACAAGAAGTGGCAATTTCAAGCACTGGATGCTTGTGGTTTGCCTTACAATAAACGAAGATGAAGGGCACAATAAAGAGAAAAGTTGAAACCTGAAGATGGTAAACTCACCAGACGAAGAACAGTGGCCTGCATCATCCCTTCTCTAACACTTGGTTACACATCCCATTGCTTTAATAACCGTGTCAATCCTATCAAGTAAGGATTACACCAGTCTCTCGAGACCAGTCTCTCCTCTCCGTTTTAGTCCACTCTTCCATGAACTGGGTTTCAAATTTGAGAAAGAGGTTGTGTGTCTAATTCAGCTTTTGATCGGCTGTTCCAAAGTCAGGCCTTAGATTGAGGCCTGGCCATCTTGCTGGTTAGTCAAAGTATCCCAGAATTCATACTTGTTTGTTGACCATTCACACCGATCTGGACATTAAAACATGAGAGGGAGTGTGTTATCGTGAAATGACAGCATGGCTGTGATGAAGTAGACATGAGCTGAAGGCGACCTGGAATTGTTTACAACAGATCTGAAAATAAATAAAGTAAGACATAAATAAATTGAGGCATGAATGTAGCTTTTAACATGTGTTAATGTTAGCATGTCTTCCCAACAAATTTTAGTCCTGTAACAAGCAGCTTGTTGCTACGTCACAGTAACGACCTCCACTCACTCACTGGAAAAACAGTTCCTTCTCCAGCTCCTTATGCAGACCAACTAGTTAAACTTTGCTTCCCCCTTTTTCTGTTGTTCTTTTAATTTTGTTTAATCATGTGTATTCTTGCCGTAATCCTAATTTTCCTTTTTGGTCATTCTTGTTTTCTTTAGCTCAGGGCATTTCCGGAACTTCTTGGTTTATTATTTAAGGTGGTTTATTACATAAGGTGCTACAAAGGGTTGTTTAAGGGGTTGCATAAAAACCATTATTGTAAATATATATTGGTAAAGAACCTTCAAATCCACTTCTTTAAACCTGTATAAGGTTCTTCACACATAATCTCTTTTACATTGTTTGTTTGCAACCAAAAATGGTTCTTTAATGACATCTCTCAAAGAACTCTTATGAGCACTTTTATTTTTAAGATGTGTTGTTAAGGCATGTATCATATTACAGAAGGAATAATGCATATGACAAATTTTATTGTCATTGATGGGTCCCTAAAAACCTTTTTCAATGGATGGTTTCCCAAAGAACATTTCTTTGCTAATGAGAAGTGCAAGTGTGATGAAGGTTTACACATAATGTAAAGGTTCTATACCAATGAGAGGTTTATTCTGGAAGATCTTCTGTTTTTAAGAATGTTGAAGTGATTCCTCACAGGCACAAAATATCTCCTCTTATCTTTTGACAGGAGGTGTGTGTATCTCCCAGTCGGTTAAAATCCCCCGTGAGCCCAAACCAGGCGAGTTTGACAAGATCATTCATCGGCTGGGAGAAAACCCGAATGCCAGAGTGGTCATTATTTTTGCAAATGAGGATGACATACGGTGAGTCCTAAGAACATGGATCTTTTTCATCAGTTACACCTGAGGTCTTTTTGTAGAAAATCAGTTAATCAGTGTTTTTACTATGTTCTAAACCTGGGTATCATTGTAGTTTTAAATATAATGTACCATGTACATTGTTTTACACAAAAAAAAAACAGTTTTTCTAAATTATGTCTAGCCCTTGTTTAACTCTCCACATCAGAATCAGAATCAGAATCAGAATCTCTTTATTTCACCAAGTATGTTACCCATACAAGGAATTTGTCTTGGTGAGAGCAACACGCATGACAAGTAACAAAGAAACACAGGACACAGTCTTAAACTAAAGGAAAATGACACTAAACAATAAATAGGGTAGGGGATAAATTAAAAAAAAAAAAAAAAAAAGTAGAAAGTACTAAAGGTAATAAAGGTAATAAAGAGCTGAAAAATATATTTACAGAAAAGAAAAGGACATCTGTACAGGTGTGCATGGGTACATGGGTACACTTAAAACCCTTAAGCTCTGAGGGCTGCACCTGGAGCTCCTAATCAGACCCATTATGACCCAGATGTTCAAAAAGAACATGACTAAATGCCTTTGGTTAAAGGCATTATAACTACTGGCCAATCCTTAAGAACTAATCATTTTTGATTTGAAAGGCAGTCATGTTGAATCTGTCACTATGTGAAGAATACATTTTTAAAAAGATGATTACGCTTTTAGTGATGCATTGCTCTGATATTCTACTTCATTCCAGGCCTGGATGCCAGTGATATTTCACAGGCAATATTGGTAATCTTTGTTCTGAAAGATGAGTATCTGCCTCATGTTGACTCAGTGAGGTCGCCTTTCCATGGACTTAGACTAAATTTAGCATTTGGAGGCCTTTTGTGTGATGGAGCATGCTCATACAGTTAATTGTTAAGCATGGTCAATACTGAAAAGTCAATAACACATTGATTTGCAATTACACTAAATAGAGTTTCACCAAAACACTTGAGAAGGTGGACAGCATTTCGACAAAAATATGGAAAATACAGTTGATGTGACCCACATAGTCTCTGTTCATTCTGCTCTCTTTAAAGGAGGCTACTACAATCAGCAAAGAAAGCCAATCTGACCGGCCACTTCTTGTGGGTAGGGTCAGATAGCTGGGGTTCTAAGATATCTCCAGTGCTCCACCAGGAGGAGATGGCTGAGGGAGCAGTCACTATCCTACCTAAGCGCCAGTCAATTAAAGGTAAGGGAAAAGTCTGGTTCTATACATATACTTAAATAAAAGGTTCCAAAAAAGTTTCCTAAAGGAGTGGTTTACAAACCACAACACACAGAGACAAATCCAATATCTGGACAATGAAAGGAGGAAGGGGGGTTAAGAACCTTTCAGTGGATGATGAACCTCAACATAATTGAGCACTTCAACGTGACCACAACATGTTGACCACAAATTCTACACCAATCCACTCCACAATGTTAAATTACTGTTAAAAAAATGACAATGAACTGATTTCCCAAAATATCATCCTTGATTTTGTTATTAAGAACTTCTGTTAGCAATATTGTATTTACTCGTCCATTCGTGTCTAGGATCACCTTAATGAAGCTTAATATTTCTTAGAGAAATCATTGTTTGCATTGTGTTGGCCTGTGTCCTCTGAAGCTCAGAGGCTTTTCCCTTTGATTTTGACAGAGTGCATTAAAGTGACACTTATTTCATCGATCTGCTCATAGGGTTTGATCGTTACTTCATCAGCCGAACGCTGGAAAACAACAGGAGGAACATCTGGTTTGCTGAGTTCTGGGAGAACAATTTCAACTGCAAGCTCAACCGTCATGCCTTGAAGAAAGGATCCGGCATAAAGAAATGCACAAGTAAGAAATCCTTGCTATCTCCCCACTGGCAAAACACCCTTTTTCTCAAAGCTCCGTAAAAGCACGAGCAAGTGGGAGAGGGAGGTAGCTAGGATGAGAGAGAGAAAAAAGAAGGGAGAGAGAGAGAGAGAAAAAAAAATAGAAAGAGAGGGAGAATACAGGAAAAAAAAACGGCAGTGCCAAATCCTTTCAAAAAGACTTGGCCTTCTCTGCTGCACGCTGGAGAAACTGCCTGGTTAAGTCGTAATTCCACGAAGCTGCTTCAAGTCTGAACTCAACTGGGTTGAGTGCCATCTTCCCTGTGCTAGCTGCATAACCCCCCCTTAATCCACTGTACAGGAGGTGAGATGAGAATCTTTAATTGATTCATGCTATCTACAGAGGGAGTACGTTTCACACTGAGCCTTTCTCCACCAAGTTCACCCCTGGTCAGCACTTGACCCCCCCTGGCACCACAACACAGCTGTCACATAGCAACGCACCTCTTGCTGCAGCCAATCAGTGTGCAGGGAGATCCAATGAGAAGGATACAGGGCTTTCTAGACGCACGCACACTTAGGATGGTGGTGTCCTCCAGCATTGGCTGCTGCCTTTACTGCACTGCAGCAGCAGACTGAGCAGGAGGACTGCCAACCTCTGGCTTTGCATCCCCATAGAGATGCTGCAGGTGATGATGCTCAGAAGCTGATTTTATACCTGACTGACTGCTTCGGAGAATATCCATCTGACCGTAGCTTCACAGTTCAATACATGTCTTATGAATTTAACATTTTGCACATTTTCATAATTAATTTTTTTTTGCTAGTCAGTTTTTTGTGTGCAACCTGAGCATTCTGGCACGGAAAAGATTCATCATGCTACCACGATAGAATAAATTGCTTAATTTTATATGGCAATTGTTAGACTCACCAGGAAATCATTATTGTTGCCTCACTGGAGATTTCTGAATAACTAACATTGATTAAATGCACTGTCTCCGTTCGTGCCGTTAATTAAAGGCAATACAATAGTCTGTTGTTTGGACGGAGAAAATACAATTGGTGCTTTAGTGACATGCAGGGAATCTCATTTATTTATTATACCTTTGTTTAGTGGGTAGAATGCTACAGATTGCTGAATGGGCATGAACAAGTAATAGGATGAAATTCAATTAAAGACACTCAGGGTTAATTTATTACCCGATTCCATATTTCCTTATCAGGCCCAAAACAAAATGTAAGTGTGACTAACTCACACCTTCGTGCTCTCCTTTCACTATCTTCATCACGTCTTCATTCACCCAATCAGGGAACTGAGTTTTGAAACCCTGAAGCATTCTCAATACAAAAGGCGGCAAGTTCGAACTAGCTTACTTGATAGGGTGTACTTAGCAGGTCTTTTTTTCCCAATTTCCCTCTCAAATTCTGGATTCCAGTTAATTTCCCACCCCCTTTGTTTGTACTCTCCATCCATAGCATGCAATGCTCCCAACATTGCGGGGTGCGGACTGACCCGTTCAACCAGCCACCACTTTACCACTTCCCTCACCCGGCAACCAACACACGTGGAGGAAAGTGCTGGGTACCCAGCTCTGATGCATTGGCTACCAGTACATCACCTGTGCTGACCAGCATCACAGACAAGTGATGTGGAGAGAGAGAGAGAGAGAGAGCTACCTTCTCACCTAAAAAAAGGCAAATTGTGCTCTCTCAGGCTCCGGCTGCTCAGTACTTGGCAAGTTTGAATGCTGTCCAATCATTCTGCAACTGGAACAGCAGCTTACTTAATGATGCATGCTGACTCTTCTGCTGGCAGGACCTCACATCTCTGAAAACGTTGCAGCAAATTTCCATGCAGGCTCTGTCGCAACAAATCAAGTATAAACAACTAAATTCTAGCCTAAAATAATCCTAAAGGCCGTAAATAAAGTCCCTAAAAATCAGTGAAAATGATAACTTGATAGCTGTGAGTTTCCTCCTCTGTCATTTCCATGCTGAGATGGGTTTGAAATGCACTCTGGGATATTTGGCAGTCCCAAGTCCACACAAGTCACCTCCTGATGCATCTTCAATAACATGGGCAGAAAAAGAACGTGTCCAGGCATTTTAACTGTACTTGGCTAGATACAGACTTTTCAGATTAAAAACCTACTGTTCACCTGTTTGTATAAAAACTCACCTGTTTTGTCCCACATTAGAAAGAATTGCCAACACACCCAGCTGCATACCAATTGTTCTCTCAATCTGTTTTGCATTTTCCTGTGTTTGATCATGTTTTGATCTCTTCTCTTTGTTTTTTGACTCCCCCTTTGAATCTGTTTACCGGTTTGTTTATACTTTCAGTTTCACCCCTTGCCTGTTTTTGACTTTTCTGACTTTGCCTTTCCCGTGTCTATCTTGTTGTTGCTTCCGGTTTTGACCTGGCCTGGCTTTCACGCTAGCAGTTTGGATCCTCTCTGTGTAAATAAACCTATTTTACTGATTCACATCCGCGAGTGTCAGGTTAGTCTCACTGACGTTACACAAGCGATGGCTTCACCTGCACGTGGCACAGATTACTCTGGGGGATGAAATCGAGAAGTTTCTGCCGTGTGCAGGATAAGGACTGTGCAAGAACAGGGGCTGAAGTGCTGATGCCAATGACGAGGAGGCTTGTTCCGTCAATAAAAAGCATTAGTCATGCACAATGTTGTCGATTAACTATGGCGTATGGGGAAAAATGTCGGAGGTCACGCTGGTAGGAACATTAGTAGTCCAAAGTAATGTTCGCTCATGATAAGATGAGAAGAATTGCGCGTGTAACTGGGTAACACATCCTCTAGCAGTGTTTGTCTCTAAGGGGAGATGTAATATTTATCGGAGAGAACTGATGCAGAACCGGAGCCCACTCCCTGCTGCTTGGTAAACCCTTTTATTCACCATGGAGTCTGGAGCGAGCGTAGAAAAGATCCCCTCCTTATCAGTGTGTTTACAGCATCGTAAAGAACGCAGGCTATACAATATAGCAAACAAAAACATTCCCATGTTTTCCATTTAAGGCCTGGCTTGGCATAGGTAGGCATTTGTTGTCATTAGGCAGCTAGTTCCAGGGATTTCAGAGCAAATACTGCATGTTTATCTATTGTAGCTGAGCTGCGTTACTGAGGTGGAGTAGTGTTGTAAAACTGGGGAGGGAACAAGAGCTCTGCACCCTCGCAGACGTCCTTCCACTTGTTTCTATTGTTGCTTTATAAGGTGTGCGCAGCTAATTTAGAAACTCCCAGGCGTGTTGCTTGTACATCTTCAAAGCCTGAATAAAAAGCTGCGTGGCTGTAGCTGACTACATTGCTTGGGTACCTAAGACAACACACAGCCCAAAGACTCAGAGGGATAGTGTTCCCACTAACAAACCCACCCATGCATGAGTCAACATGCACCCACGGATCTGCCCAAATCCCCAGTGACATTGTTGATGATGACTAATGTGATATAAGATCTTCAAAAAAATGTCTCCATGAATGGCTGAGTAAAAGCAAAATCTCAGACATCTCACAGTTACTACATCTCACTTTTTTTTTTATTACTGCTCCAAGAACATTCTCAGTCCTAAAGTGCTTCTTCAAGATGTTTGTTGAACAAAATGTCATCAAAAGGTTGAATTGGTGTAGAACATTTACGTTTATGTCTTTTGAAGGGGTCCAAATTTCATATTACTTACCCATGTTTCATTTATGAGGACAGTTAAAAGAACCTATTTTAGAATCTATCGCAAGGTTTGGTGTCTTCTTTGATGTTCGTTCAAAGCCCCCTTTTTTTCACTAAGAGTGCACTCAAGGTGAAGTAACCAGTAAAGCATATTTTGCCTGTGCACGTGTGTACAGCAGCATTACGGAGTCTGTACATATACTATATATAGAGTATGGACAATGTTTTTGGTGAAGAAGATGGACTGCTTGGACGTTGTTTCCATGCTATGTATTCACTGCTGTTAGATAGCAGAGAGCAGCATCAGCGCTGTGACTTCGCAGCCTTCACAAAAGCCCTGTGGTTACTGGAGGATTAAAGGGCTGGATATCTCTGCTTTCAGCTGCCTCTCTCTCTCTCTCTCTCTCTCTCTCTCTCTCTCCCCCTCTCTCTCTCCCTCTCTCTCTCTGTCTCTCTCTCTCTGTCTCTCTGAGACAGAGAATAAGGGAGAACAGTTTTGACCAACATTATACATTCTCTGTCTGTGCATACATGTAACATTAGCACCACTTGCCTAATATTGAGTAGGCCTCGCTTATATTGCCACACCAGATCTGACCACTCAAGACACAAACTCCACAAGACCTCTATAGGTGTCCGGTGTAGCTGTCACCAAGACGTTTACAGCAGATCGTTGAAGTCCTGCATATTGTAAGGAGGGGTATCCATGGATTGCATCAATGAGCCTTAGGTCCCCATGACCATGTCACTGGATTGCAGGTTGACTTTTCTTGAACAACTTTTGGTAGGTCCTGACCACTGCATATGGAATATACAGAAAAACCCACAAGACCTGCCTGATATTTCGGAGATGTTCTGACCCAGTTGTCTAGTCTTCAAAATTTGGCCCTTGTGAAAGTGTCTCTTGATTCTTAAGCTGCCCATTTGTCCTGCTTTTAACACATAACCTTCAAGAACGGACTGTTCACTTGCTGCCCAATATAGCCACCGCCTTGACAGATGCCACTGTAGATGAATATAATGCTTTCACTTCACCTGTCAGTGGTACCAATGTTATGGCTGTTCGATGTACGTACACTGGCAAAATATACTTTAGTGATTTCTTCATGTTGAGTACACTCAAAAAACAGCAGCAAGCACCATAGGAGATGCCATGCCATTTTGGTTTCCTGGATAACCGTGCAATGGAATGGAAGACATTGTAAATGAAACTTTTAAATACATGATATAAAAGCTTCTGTATCAGTTCAACAATTTGTTTACGTTTAGATTAGCAAACCTATCTTAAAATTAGAAAGAATATTTCTTCCCAGGCTGGAGCACTGAATCTTCCAAATTTACTGCTGAGAGGCTGGAAGTCACCCTTTAATTTAGAAGTTTAAGTTTATTTAGAACTGTGAATGTTCTTGACGCTCAATGTTCTTTGTTCGATCACTTTCATAATCAATCTGATTTTAAGCAGACACAGACCTACTGCGCCTCTAGCAAAGTCGTCTTCATTGCGGTCCAGCAAAAAAAAAACAACAACAAAAAAAAACAATCAAACAGTGGGAATGAGGAGACCTCCTCACATAATGAGGACATAATGTAAAGGTTCTACACAAATGTAACCTTTTGATGACATTTTGATCACCAAACATAAACCTATTTTGATATTATGAAAAGCATTTATTTCCTGGCGGGAGCACTTCAGTCTTTGAATCTTCCAAATTTACTTCTGAGAAGCTGGTAGTCATCACTTCATTTAGAAATGAAAATGTGTTTGGAACGCAATGTTTATGTTCAGTCCCTCTGCAATGAATCTAATTTCAAGCCTTGATGGTTATGTGAGATTTTTCTGTTTTGTTTTTTTAAATGGCAGATTCATCAATTTCCTTATCTGCAGTGTCAGTAGATCTACAGATCTATAGTTCATGTAGCATTGTGTAGGAAGAAAGATTCTGTGGATTCTGTGAAAATGAGACCTCCCATAAGACATGATGTAAAGCAAATTAGTAAACATAAATCTTGAAATCTTATCTTGAAATTAAAAAAATGCACGTTCTTTGTTCATCATTTCTGCCGTACATCTGATTCCAAGCCTTTTGTGTTGTTTTTGTTTGGCAGATTGATCACATTGTTGATTTGCAATGTCAGTAGATGTATAGATCACTGACAGCAGCAGATACAGGCCTTCTGTCGCAAAGTTGCCTTTATTGCTCTATGTCTGGTGAGAAAGATTCTGTGTGAATATGGGAATGTGAAGACATCCCATAGGACATGATGTAAAGGTTCTATACTAGTTCAACCTTTTGATGACATTTTGATCAGCAAACATAAACCCATCTTGAAATTGAAAATAATATTTCTTCTCAGGCTGGGGAACTGAATCTTCCAAATGTACTGCCGAGAAGCTGGTAGTCACCCCTTGATTCAGAAGTTCAAATTAAAATTATTTAGAACTGAGAATCACTTCTGCAATTAATCTGATTTCAAGCCTTTTCAAAATTTTTCTGTGATTGTCAGATTGATCACATTAATTATTTGCAATCACATCAAGTCCTGCAATAGACCTGCACATCACTGACAGAAGATGCAGGCCTCTTGTGCCAGTATCATAGCCACATTCGTTGCTGTAAGTCCAGCAAGAAAGATTGTGTGGACCTTTTAATGACATTTTGATCACCAAATGTAAACCCATGCTGAAATAGAAAAGAGCATTTCTTCCCAGGCTAGAGAACTGAAACTTTCAAATTTACAGCCCAGAAGCTGGTAGTTACCACTTGATCAAATGCAGTGCAAATGCTTTTTTTTTTTTTAAACGAACATGTTCTTGGAGCTTAGAACATTCTTTGTTCGGTCACTTCTGCAATGAGTCTGATTTCAAGAGTTTTGTTTTTAATTAGCAGATTGATCTCATTGCTGGTTTGCAATATCAATAGATTTATAGATCACTAACTGAAGATACAGGCCTCCTTTGCCTGTAGCAAAGTCACCGTCACTGCTGTAAGTCAGGCAGGAAAGACTCTGTGAAGGATTCTGTGGGAATGTAGAGACCTCCCATAAGACCAATGCAACCTTTCTGATAACATTTTGCTCAGCAAACATAAACCCATCTTGAAATAAAGAACCTTTCTTCCCAGGCTGGACCATTAAATCTTCCAAATTTACTGCTGAGAAGCCTGTAGTCACCACTTCATTTAGAACTGAAAATATTCTTGGAGCTCAGAACGTTCTGATTTCAAGCCTTTTCTGAGTTTTGTTTCTTCTTTGATCGGCAGATTGATCACATTGCTGGTTTTGAATGTTAGTAGATCTACAGATCGCTGACAGAAGATGCAGGCCTCCAGTGCCTGTAGCAAAGTTGCTTTCACTGCTGTAAGTCCAGCAAGAAACATTCTGTGGTCAGAAACAAAGAGCTTGCAGTACAGAATTATCATAATTCAAAAGCCATCGTCTGGGGAAGTGATGAGATGAAGAGGCTATTTCGGATTGTTCTGGTACAGAGCGGATCATGGCGGATTGTTTGCAGATGCACAAGAGGCTCTTGTCGCATTCCACATGATTCGGCGACAGAGGTTGTCACTGATGAAAACTCTTGGCATCAGCTTGGCCAAATCCGAAATCTCCTGTGATGTGAGAGCAACTTAAGATGCTTTTGCGGCGCTCTTCACAGCGTGCCCTGTAGGCTTGCGCTCTGCAGAGGACAGCAGAGAGGGTGGATAGCTGATGTCTAAATGCTTTTGCAAGAGTACTTTGATCAAACAGCAGGACCCGTCTTTTATCTGAGAAAAATGTGTGGTGGTTGCACAATTGATTGTAATGTGAAAGAACAGAAGGGGGTAGCCGATCTCTTTCTCCTGGGGCTCAATCATCTCAGTAAAACAAGCATCCGAGTGGGTTGTGTTGACGCCCAGAAACACCACTCATCAGGTTAATTTAAAAAATCCTCTTTGACAGAGGTGGGCAGAGTAACTTCTACCCATGTAAAGTAAAACTTCCAGTGAAATAATGACTAAAACTGAGATCTTTCCAAAAAGCAGCTTCAGAAGAAACACAAAAGTAGCAGGTCAATAAGTACATTCAGCTTCTATCAGCATAAAAACTGAAGTTTGTTCAGTTCTGTTCTTCTCTTTTTTGACACATTCTTCATGCTAATCTGCAAAAGTCAGAGGTGTGATGAATCACAAAGCAGTACAGAAGCTGTAACCAACAGATCTGTGTAAAAATACACTTGAGTAGAAGTAAAAGCATCATCAGTCTACATGGTTTTTGGGAAAAACATTTTCCAGAAATTTCCCAGGATATGTCCATGGCTTCCACACACAATAATACACACATACATACATACATGCATACATACAGCCAAGAAAAAAAAATAAATAATAAAGGCACACCATGACAACTCTTGTCTTTTTAACATATTTAAACATTTGGACATTTGATCTTCATTTGAATAATATTGAGGTAAATGATGGTAATATAACACTGTGTGAAGAGATAGCTGAGTAGATCTTTACTCATGTGGACGAACTGTTTTGGTGCTTGAAAATAGGTCCACCAGGGTCTTGGCTTCACAAAAGTACAGGAACGTATAAATGAAAAAAACATTTATAGACAGCAAGAGGCAGAAGACAAGTTTTTTTCTGGTCAGTTTCACACAAACCCATTGACTGATTCACAAATCTGCCAATCACAGATGAGAGGCAGATGATGGACACACAAATCCACCAGTTAGATACGGCAAGAGACAGAGACGAGTATCTTGACCAGTCTTCACGCCTAGTAATGCCAGATGTGAGTCACATATTGTCTGGCGATGCAAGATGCAATCAAACTTTTTTTTTTTTTTCATTTTCCAGGAGTTCCAATGACTGCAAACAATAAGACCACATGACAATGCAGCATTACAAACTTCAATAAACAGGGAGGCAGAAGCTAAGATATGCAATCTCAGTGGCCAATAGCTCAACTGTTCCAAGGACATTTTTGCCAATTTTTACATTTTTTGGACGTTTCCATGACTGAAAAAATAGCCTCTGAATGTCCAGGTTTTCCAGGTTTTCCAGGATGTGTGGGAACCTTGTTTTACTTCACCTACCTGAGAAATAGACTGAAAATGTAATTAGGTGCTACCCATCTCTGCTCATTGATTTACCCTGCTCATCAAAAGGTTTGGTGCATTCAAAACATTTTAATTAAATGCGTGTTTTCATGGTCAGTTTGAAATAACGTGTTAAACAGAAAGCTGTTTAAATCTCCCAATATTGCTTTGCAAAAACTGCTGACAAAAGTCCTACTCTTGAAAGAATGCCAAACTCCACATATTTTCTCCTCCCCTGTTGTGAGGTCAGCACTCACCATCACTTAAACCTTTCAGCTGTTTAAGCCACATTTGGGAAAATAAAATATCGGAATCTTTGCAGGCTGTTCTGGAGTGTAGATGTAATTTTCTACCAGCTTCTAGCAAGTTTGTTCAGTGTGTGTATATGTGTGTGTGTGAGTGGTGCACAAATATTTGACAGTACAGCTGTGTAATTACGCAGTCCCCCTCAGGATCTCTGCACCATAATGGTTCACAATGGACATTTCAGTGTAAGATTGAGGTAGCTGTGCCTCTTCTAAGAGTGCTTCTGTTTGGATCTAAGACAAATGCCTTCAAGCTTTGGTACCTGAACCATTTCCAAAAGAACGATTAGCCTTTGATTGCTGAAAGGACTTTGTGGTTTGAGGTTCAAAACCCAAGAACATACTTTGGATGGCACAGTGTATTGATTAAGGCAGCTGCAGTATATTCAACTATAACATAATGGATTCCTATATACCGGTAGCCATATTTTGATATTCCATGGACAGAGACAAACACTGAGGGTGACAGTGGTCTTCATATTTGATGACTGAATGCAGTTGGATGCAGCACTCTTAGATTAATACCTAAAAATGGTTTTCTGTGTGCTGTGAGCCTCCTGACCAAACCTCACACAATCCAAATGACTTTATGTGGGTGTATTGATGAATCACTAGCATGATGACACAACTACATAAGTAATTCTGGTTAAACGTAATGCAGGCTGATTGTTAAATGTGTTACAATGGGTTTACAAATGTGTTTTCAGACCCAACAGAATTCGAGGGCACACATGCAAATGGCTGGCAGTTTTTAAAGTTAAAGACTTTGTCAGTGTTTAAAACAAAACTTTATCATAAATTGAGAATTACAATTTTAAAGGCGAGCTCCACAAACAAAGAACCATGGGATTGAAATTAGCACAGAATAGTCAGGACTGAAGGGAACACTGAAACTATCATCTGTTAAATAGTCAGAGATAATCAAACTTAGCACACATTCTGCTGCCTTTTAGTGTGACAGCTAAAGAACATCAAGCTTCACTGTATCCTTACTCAGTGTAGCTGAGGGACTGAGCTGAGCTGAAAGGTGGAAAACACATCAGCCAAGGGAGTGAAAGCATATATATATATATATATATATATATATATATATAAGCATATATATATATGTGTGTGTGTGTGTGTGTGTGTGTATATATATATATATATATATATACAGTGAGTCCAAGAAGTATTTGATCCCTTGCTGATTTTCTTCGTTGGCCCACTAATAAAGACATGATCATTCTATACTTTTAATGGTAGATGTATTCTTACATGGAGAGACAGAATATTAAAAAGAAAATCCAGAAAATAAATCTAAGGAATATATATTAATTGATTTGTATTTCATGGAGTGAAATAAGTATTTGATCCCTTAGTATTCATTAGCAGTTCTGGCTTTTACAGACCAGTTAGACACTCCCAATCAACTTGTTACCTGACCTGAAGCCACCTGTTCTCACTAATCACTTGTGTGAAAAACACCTGTCCACAGAATCAGACAGATCACACAGATTTCAAGTCTCCAACATGGGTAAAACCAAAGAGCTGTCACAGGACCTCAGAGTCAGAATTGTTGACCTTCACAAAGCTGGAATGGGCTACAAAAAGATTAGTAAGGAGTTGGATGTGAAAGTAACAACTATTGGTGCAATTATCAGAAAGTTTAAAGAGTATAACATGACAATCAACAGACCTCGGCCCGGTGCTCCAAAGAAGATTTCGCCTCGTGGGGTGGCAATGATGCTGAGAACAGTCAGAAATCGTCCTGCAACCACTCGGCAGGAGTTAGCAAATGACCTGAAGGCAGCTGGGACCACAGTTTGCAAGGAAACAATTGGCAACACTTTGCGCAACAATGGATTCACATCCTGCAGTGCCCGAAAGGTACCCCTGCTGAAGAGAGCACATGTGGAGGCGCGCCTCAAGTATGCCAATGATCATTTGAAAGATGAACCAAGTTATTGGGAGAAGGTTTTGTGGTCAGACGAGACCAAAATTGAACTTTTTGGCCTCAACTCCACCCGCCATGTGTGGAGGAAGAAAAATGCTGCCTATGACCCCAAGAACACTGTGCCCACCGTCAAGCATGGAGGTGGAAGCATAATGTTTTGGGGGTGTTTCTCTGCCAAGGGTACAGGGCTACTTCACCGCATCACTGGGAAGATGGATGGAGCCATGTACCGCACAATCCTGAGGGACAACCTCCTCCCCTCTGCCAGGGATCTGAAAATGGGCCGTGGTTGGGTCTTCCAACATGATAACGACCCTAAACATACAGCAAAGGCAACAAAGGATTGGCTCAAGAAAAATCACATTAAGGTCATGGAGTGGCCCAGCCAGTCGCCAGACCTCAATCCGATCGAAAATCTATGGAGGGAGCTGAAGGTCAGAGTTGCCAAGCGACAGCCCACCAACCTTCATGATTTAGAGAGGATCTGCAAAGAAGAGTGGGCCAAAATTCCCCCTGGTGTGTGTGCTAAACTTGTGGTTAACTACAACAAACGTCTCACCGCTGTGCTTGCAAACAAAGGCTTTGCCACTAAGTATTGAGTGTGTTTGGCAAGAGGGATCAAATACTTATTTTCCTCATTGAAATACAAATTAATTAAAATATATTCTTTAAAATTATATTCTGGATTTTTGTCTTGATATTCTGTCTCTCCATGTTAGAATATATCTACCATTAAAAGTGCAGAAGGATAGTGTCTTTATTAGTGGGCAAACAAAGAAAATCAGCAAGGGATCAAATACTTCTTGGACTCACTGTATATATATATACACGTACATGTGGCAATGAACTACATGCCCTTGTTACCCATTTAAAACCAATATACTGAAATATAATACACAAATGGTTGAAATATAACACTATACATATATATGTACGTAGACAGACAGATAGACACATGGATATTGACAAATATGTCTATAAATCTATAGCAATATACTGTATTTTATATAGTTTAATATATTAGCACACATAGACAGAAATCTGCCTATACTGAAATATAATGGTAAATATATTACATTATATTTCCCAAAATATCCCAATAAATTCACACAACTTATCTTCAGATCCTCACTGCTGGCTCTGGTCCTCTGTCTCTATCTGATAAACAACATGTCTGAACACTCTTTTGAAAGCTGTGAGTCAATCTCAGCCTCGGTGGGGTATCCATCGTAAAAATGGGATATATAAATGTGTAAGCCAGAATATTTAAATTAAATATGTAATACTGTTGCATATTACTGTTATTGTTCTGTTTTTGGTAAAAATTCACCTCAACAGATATAAGTGAAACACAAAAGAGACAGGGTCTGACAGGGTGGAGGGGCGATATCCAACCTTTTTTCTCGTACTTTGATGTCCACTTATATCATTTGTTTGCATGTGTGTTTATGCAGTGGTATAGTAGTGTTTGGATATGTGGGTATACTGTGCTCTCTTAGGGACCCCCACCCCAACATGCGTGCATCCTCACACTATGGACACACACCATTTTCTCGAATGCTCTTGATTAACATATTTTTTCCTATGGTATTTTTTCACGGTCCTTATCTAGCATGCAACAAATACACGCATTGAATTAACCATCCTTAAAAAATAATCAGCTTGACATTTAACAGTGTGTTTAACCGTGCAAGAAAATGGAAATGAGTTTTTTTCATGATATTAAAGTATCAGTATTTAAAGTTGTTCTTTGTTTGGAGTGAAAAACTCTCAGTAATGGTTCTACCAGCCTGTCTACAACCCTGTTATTTCTTTATGTATTTTGCCTCAGGGGTTAAAGATGAGCTCCGTTTTTATTGGCTAGTTTTCAGCTCACAGGAGCACATACTAACCCAGCCTAGCACTACCTAGCATTGCTTATACCTGTAACAAGGACATGGTCATATTTAGAAATATCATGTAATATTGTCTTACCTGATAGTGTTTCTGTCCCCTCAGTGTCCTTTTGGCACAGTGCATGTCAGCTAAAGAGATTGTAGCTGGTGGCTAGGTTAGGTTTTAGCCTAGCATCCATTTCCTTTCCTGGCCTTCTGCTCTGGGTTGGCTTAGAATATAGGATTTTTCTAGCCTCTCTCCTGCTCCTGCACCATGGCTGATCTTCTGCAGTGCTTCTTTTGGTGGTTGTTTCTCTTCCCTGGTTGGTCTAGTGTTGGCTTTTAGCCTTTTTTAGCCTCGCTTTCATATTCTCGTGAATAAGTCTTGAAAGGTTTTTGCTAGTGATATGGATGTCTGTAAATCTTGGGGGTCTGATAAATAAAAAAGTATTCAAAACTGTCATGTGACCGTTTTGGCATTTTGGAATTGGTCCATTTTCCAGTTCACAGTGTGTCACTACCATGTACCAAACTCTCATTATTCAACTTTACCAAGGTGAAAACTGTTTCCCATTCTAGGGCACCTTTAACCCGCAATATAGTACCTAGCAATTATATGGAATTTTGGTCTGACACACATACACCTTTTGTCTTAAATGACCACAGGCTGAAGAGGCCAGAAGCCTGTGCTTTCCACCACACAGAGGGAAAAGAAGAGAAAAGGATGTGTTCTTCAGTATGAAAAGCAAGCTTGCCAAACCAGCATAATGAAAACACTCAAACACTCTGTGGAATGACAAATTTCTGTGGAGCTTTTCTTGGCACATGGAGCCAGTCAGAGCCATCGGTCCCAGTGGGGCCTGAGCCTTCAGAGGCAGACAGCTTGAATTTTTACTAGGCACAAACGACTGGAGGTACAGGGTGTCAGCAGCACGGTGCTCCGCCACATCCTCCACCTCCGACTCCTTCAAGGCCCAGAAAACCCCTCTGCGGTGCCTCTCTTAATCCAAACGGATTTCTCTAAAGGCGCTGAGCTCCAGCCGAGTGTGTGTATGCGTGTGGGCGTGCTCCGACTTGAAGATGAGGAGTGTGTGTGTATGTGTGTGTGAGCGAGTGTGGATGTGACAAAGCTGAGTACATGGTGATGAAAAAAAAGTGTGTGTGTCCCTATAGAGGAAAGACAAAGGAAGAGGCTGAAGAGAACGAGTATGTGTGAGTGTGTGTGTGTAGAGCCAAGTGGAGCGTGTGTTGGTTGCACCCCCTCTGCGGGATCAATATCATGTTGGTGCTTTTTTAGCCCTTTTTTTGCAGGCAAGTGTGCCCCTCAGCCACGGTAACGCTGTCAAACGGTGGCACTTTTTTGTCTCCAGTAGTAGCGCTCTTGGCAAACAATTACATGGGCATATCCTGTTTCTTTAATTCAGGCTTTTAAAGATGCATAGAGCTTGTCGGAGCTGTTAAATTGCCTTTGGTTTTTTGTTGCAAGGCTGAGCTGGAGTACCACTGATTACAGACCCTGAAGTAAAAGACGCATTTTCTAACGGCTACAGTAGCTTTTCTGGACACCCTCAGCTCCTCTGTTTAGATAAGAGGAGCCTGGGATAGACTGGAAAACAGTGCCAACAGAAGGCTCGCATCAAATTAAGCACCTTTTTGGAGTGGGAAATCAGCTTGATGTTTTTTAAAGGGGACAAATCATCAGAGGTGGTAAATTAAGGCCCAGAAAGTAAAAATCCAGCAAGATAGTGGAAAACAGCAGCAGAGCTGTCCAGGCATTTGGAACAAACTACTGTAGAAGATTTTTACTTTATTGAGCTGAAATTAAACCTTGAAACAAACAATGGAAAGTTGTAGAACTCTGAAACGAAAATAAAGAAAACTGCACAGAAGGGCTTAGATTTAAAGAAGCATTAGTCAAGATTCAAGGAACAAGGTATAGGAAACACAGCGAGACTACACTGTGATTTTTCCCCTTTTGAGCCACCTTTCATTTCCGGCCATAAACACAAAGCAGACCATTTCTTTTTCAGAGAGTCTTGTCTAATCATGCTTCACACACATATTCATGTAGGTATCACAGTGATGTTTAGCCAGAGTGGGCATCAAACTCCTCTGTCTGGGGGTGTGATGATGTTAGCATTATACTTTTACACTGTATGTAGTGCTGCTTGCTATGCCATTTAGCTTCTTGGTAGTAAAATTATAAACCTGTAACACAGAATCTTGCTGATCTGCTGTAAGAACGGTTAAGTGTATTCACTGTCCAGTAGTTCTTTGTAATGAACTACCATGGTTTTATCAGTCACTACCTGTGTTAGCTAGCTAGGATCGTCAGCTGTGGTTAAGCAGTATTACATATTCACTATGTGTCCAAATGTTGGTGGACACCCCTTCTAATGAATAAATCCAGCTAGTTAAAGTTGCACCCATTGTTGACACAGATACATTAATTAGAATATGACTCTATGTAGCGGATAAACATGAACTTATCGGTAACATGCCTAATGTCACGTGTGGGCTAGAGGGGTATAAAGACCCCCCCAGCATTAAGCTGTGCAGCAGTGGAACTGTGTTCCCTGGAATGATGGTGCTCCAATAAAATTAGGATGATCTGTAGAATTGTAGCTGAGGTGGCTAGTGATCATCCAACATCCTGACCTCACTAAAGCACTTGTCACCGAATGCAATTAAATCATCACAGCAGTGTTCTTAAATCTAGTAGAAAGCCTTCCCTGGACAGTAGAGACCGTTACTCCAACATCAGGATAAACAGGATAAAGGTTTTTTATAACCTTGATTTCAGAAGAAACACGATTAATGGACCAATAGAAATACTCCAAAATGACTTTGAATGAAATATGCATTCACTTCCATTTAAAACTTAGATGTGTTTTCTTCTTCTCCCATAAAGTTGACTTTTAGAAGGTTTTTGTGTGATGGTGGCAATCAGTGGAAAAAAACAACAACAACAACAATGGTGTGGGATATGAGCTTTTTAAGTAAAGAGAACTTTCTCAGCCTTCCAAAGCCACTCCAATAATTGGACTGAGCAACAGCAAACTCTAAGTCAGCTGAGTGTCAGTAATAGCACCAGAATGCATTGTCACGGCTGATCCCGAGCTTTTTCCTGAAGACTGCACCGTGCAATTGAGTTCTGCCATCATGACATCTGATGGCCCATCTCCCAGTTTAATTCGGCAGGGTCATAATTGAAACTGCTCCTTTGCAATTAAGACCTTATAAAAAAAAAACAAAAAAAAAGAAAGAACACGCTGAGCAACTCCAGCTCTAATGAATATACAGCTGTCTGGCATGATTATATGAGCACAGAAAGATAATTAATCTTGCTTGCTCTCTCACTGTCTATTATTCCACCCTCGTATGTTAGCAGACCGCTTCCATTTATCAGTCTCGGCATGAAGAACACGATACAGGGCTAAGATAACACGGATGGAGATGCATTAAGTCATTCCGTCACCTGCCATAAAGAGACATCTAGGCTTGTATGATAAGAAATTAAGGTATTTAAATTGGCCTGCATGCGCACATCAGAAGAAGGATGGCATTTTTCAAGTCTTTCATGTTATCCCACTTGACAACATTGATTTTACATGCACTATGAATATTTCATTTAATATGATTAAACTTAACAATGTTAGTACATCATTTTCTATTGTCATAAAAGCGACATGATTATAATGATTTGCATAAGAATATTTTTTGGGGCTTTTTAAATTTGCACTCACCATTGACACTGGACTTTTGCATATCTCCTAATTAGGCTGCATTAGCCTGTCCAAACAATTTGTGTCTTTTTATGTGGCAGCCACCATTAAGAAAAATAACACGGAAAAGAAGAAAGAGAAGTAACAAAGAATTCTCTCTCTTTGAGCTGAACATTAGCTTAGTCATTATTTCAATTACTCCACCTCCTGCGCTACATCTCTTTGTAGGAATATTTTAAATTTGCGTGTATTTAAAAATAAAAGCACTGGTAAAGTTTTATTCTGCAGCCGTTTCATTTCCGATGTGTTTTTTTGTGTGTGTGTGTCTTTTTGACTTCCAGACCAGGAGAGGATCGGGAAGGACTCCTCATATGAGCAGGAGGGCAAAGTGATGTTTGTGATCGATGCAGTTTACGCCATGGCCCATGCACTCCATAACATGCACAGTGACCTGTGTCCTGGCAAGGTCGGGCTTTGCTCCAAAATGGACCCTATCGACGGAACCCTTCTTTTAAAGTACATCCGCGATGTCAAGATCACAGGTACAGTAGCAAAGGCACCTTTAAAAAAGTTTTTGGACGTTCGACCACCAGTGAATTCTCTTGATTCAAATGTTCACAATGTTTCCACATTAATCAAATTAAATCATATTTATTTATATAGCGCTTTTTACAACTGAAGCAGCTACACAATCAGTAATTAGTAAAAGACAAAAAAAATCAATAACATAAAAAGACATTAAAAAAGACCCCCAGTGAACAGGTCAACGGCGACAGTGGCAAGGAAAACTCCCTCAGAGCTGGAGGAAGAAACCTTGGGAGGAACCAAGACTCACAAAGGGGACCCGTCCCATCCTATTTATAAATTATTGACATAAGTCAATCTAAACTGTTGTACTGCTCAGGTGTGCAACATATTCTTAATCATAATATAACAATCATGGTGTAGTAGAACCTAATACAGTCATGACATTGAGGGTAAGAGTAATGAGAGTAATGATGGTGGCAATATTAATAGTGGCAGATCGTTAAGTCTATTTTCATTTAGGAAACCATAAGAGTCCATTTATGTTTTAACATGGTCATTAGGCAGGTAGGTCATTAGGCAGATATTAATAACTTAAATAATTTCATACAGTAGGGCCTAACAGTCACAGTGGTCCAAGAGCAATCGCTTTTGTTGTACATGACTGTATATGTAAAATGTCATCACTGTTGATAGAAAACCTTATTTCTTTCTCTTTTTTTATTTTTAATATTATTAATAAGTTAAAGGCTAGTGCTGTCCTTTATGTTTTCCAAATTTAACAAACTAGAAAAATAATAAATAATTAATTAGGTTAATTAATTAGGCAAAATGAGCAAACATTCAGCTGTTTGCAATAAACCAATCACACAAGCTCAACACAACCAATATAGCAAGTGATTCACCAAATTCAACACATATTGCCACTTTTAATGACTACTGCAGCCGTATGTCTGAAGATCATACGCTGAAAAGAACACCCTGCGTGTGCCAGGCAAGACAGATTCAATTAAGTATCAGAAAATCCTAGGAGGAGACCTCATGCCTTCTGTGAGAAAGCTAAAGCTTGGGCATCATTGGACATTCCAAGAGGACAATGATCCAGAGCATATCTCAAAGTCCAAGGTTTGGTTTCAAAAGAAGTCCTGGAAGATTCTGGAGTGGCCACCACAGTTGCCTGACTTCAACACTGTAGAACATCTGTGGTGGAATTTGAAGAAGGCGTTTGCAGCATGCAGGCTAAAGACTATTAGAGAACTAGAGGCCACTGCCCCTGAGGAATAGGCTAAGAGTCATCTTAGACAACGCTGCCAGAAGCTGGTGTATGGCTATGCAGCAAAAGGGTGATCTTCTAAATACTAAAGATGCTTGTCATGAAGAGGTTAAATAATTCTGCAGTCATTAAAAGTGGCATTTTGTATGATACGATACGATACTTTTATTGTCATTGCACAATGTACAACGTAAAATTGAGCTGCAATCCTTAAGGTGCTTAAACATACAATAAATAACACAACTAAAAAAACTAAAATATACACACAGATTTACACAGTGGATGATGAAAATATATACAATATAATTGACAGATATTGCACAACCCTGAGTAGTAAGAGATTTTTCAAAATAAATATGGGAAAGTGACATTTTTTTTCAGGTCCATGGTACTGCTCTGTGAATGTGTGTGTGTTTTGCTTTGTTCAGTTCCCATACAGCGCTGGGGTAAAAACTGTTTTTCAGTCTTTACAATTTTGCATACAATTTTGTGTAGCATTTGGAGTGGGGTGGAGCTATTTAAATGGTTTTGGTGGTGGTGAATCATTTTGATTGCATATATATATATATATATATATATATATATATATATATATAGTTGTAATTAAAATGATATAAATGTCTTTGTTTTCTCCAGTGAATATCACATGGTAGGCAGTTAAGCAGTTTAACTTTTTTTATTCCAGTCTTTGTGTAAAATGAAGCGAAGCAGTCTTGCTGTACAAAAGCAGTGTTCCTCATCAGACTAATTTGTACAAACACTGCCAACCTCTGCCCTTTTCTCATTTCCTACTATGTTGGATTAAGCATGTGAGCTATGCCTTCACTAAAGAAATTAAAACAATTTACACACGCTTGCTTGCAGGACTTTTGTAAAGACAGCCTAAAAACCCTTGTTTTTCATCCTCCCACCCTGACTGTAAATTGTCAACTGAAGGCTGAGGGAACAAATAAAGGGTATTACAAAGATTAGCTGCTGCAGTGGATTTCGAACTGTGTGAAGCAACAAAATCCCCCAAGGACGACAGACTGCTTTCCCAAAAAGTGTTTGATATGTGCTTAGCATACCCAAAGTGTCGCTAGGTTGCTTGCGAGCCATTTTCATTTCACTTAAGGCAATTACAACATACTTCGTCTTCATCCTGACTTATCAATGACAGCACTTAGTGTCTGCACAGAAGATAATAGCGTGACCTATCAAACAGGTAGCGCTATAGGGAAGGTGAACTACCCATATTTTATTTAGATAAGACCTATTTATTGCACGCTTTTTGTGACAGGGTTATCTGAAGGTGTCCTGTAATACTGCTTGTAGTTTGACAGACTCCGTCTGGCCTTTTTTTTTTTTTTTTAATAAATAACAGTGACATTACACTGCCATCCATACCAAGCGACCACAGGTTGCTCCTAATCTCTTGCTCTTGCATCAGCAGACATCAGAATGGTGAAGGTGGTCACGTGACCTGCAGCCTGAGCGCTGTGCAAATGCCCACTGGTGTATCTGGCAGAAAACATTAGGCCTCTTTTGCTTACCACCACACACTGATTTGATGTCCTAGATACTGGTTAAGAATCACATATCTTTTCTTACAGAAGATCTTGTGTTTAGTGAAATGTGAAAACAGAGAGAGTGAATGAGAAAATACCAGGCAAATATTGCTTTCCATCCTACACCGATGTCTTATATATAGAATAAGTACCATCTACCATCATACCAATAACATCTATTCCAAAAGTTGAGGTTTGACATTACTGTTACCATTAAAATCTCCAAAGTTCTCCCCATAGGAGTCTAGTATACTTACTTGTGTAGTATACACTACACAATAGGTGCAAATGTTTGTGGACAGCCCTTTTAATAAATTTGCATTGATCTATTTTATGTTATGCACACACACACACATTGAGGATGAGGCGTTGTGCTGATCATCCAACATCCTGACCTCACTAACACTCAATGCAATCAAATCCTCACAGCACTGCTCCAAAATCTAGTACAAAGCCTTTCCTGTACAATGCAGACAGTTACTTCAACTAAAGGATGTCAAATTCTATTTTTAAATCCATAGTTGAATATTAACTTCACTTTGTACACTTTGTTACTTCATGTGGTCTGATACTGCGTAGCTGAGTTGCTGTGGTTCCTAAACACTTCTACTTTTCAATAATACCACTCACAGTTGATGGTGGAATATCTAGGTGGGAGGAAATTTTACCAACTGCCCCCTATTACAGTACCATGCTGGAATTCAGTGAGCTCTTTAGACCCACCCATATTTTCGCTAAAGTGTGTAAAGGCAGACTGCATGGCTAGGTGCTTGATTGTATACACATGTGGCAATGGGACTGAATAAAACACCTGCATTTGATGATAAAGAGTGTGTCCCAATACTTTTGTCCATATAGTGAATCAATACACAACAATACAAACAGTACAATAGTGTATAAGAGTAGCCATACCATCTAGCCCTTTACTCAGTTTATAATGTTATTAGGAAATGGTGGTTAACAACAGGGGTGGAGGTCAGATTGAGGTCTGGAAGACCAAGAACACATTCAGAGAGAACTGCTTAAAGGATTGCTAAAGAGATTAATCAAAACCTTCATTTACCTGCGAAAGACAAAGATTATATGTGTCCCAGTAGTTTTGTCCATATAGTGTATATATGTATCTTCACTGGCAAAAATCTCTGATGTCATTCACGTTTGACATAATTTGAATTAGGTTGAATGTGGTTGTTCTTTACGTTCTATCCAATATAAATGCTTCAAAATGACTAAAATTGTTCTACATCGACTACCACTGAAAGTCATGAAGCTTTTTTTTTACTCCTGTAAAGTTATAAATATTATGAATGACCGTGATGATGTATATACACTTTCCCCAAGCAATAGGAAGATCTGTGTCAAAGGGTCAGAGGGTGCAAAGGAAAGAGAGAGAACAACAATAAGTGAACAACAGCAACATCGACTACAAGAGCAATACAAAACAAATTTAAGCAACAAAGGGAAAAGTGCCATCCTGCAGCTCAGAGTTCATACCCAATACATGCTCCAGCCTTCTCTGGTAGCTGTAAAGTTACTGCTACCAAAAGCAATTTTCAAACAATCACTCGCTTTTTCTCTTCATCTCCTCTTGGTTCTCAACAGAGCACACAATAAGGACCTGCAGCTCCAGGTTTGATGAGAATTGACACAGACATCTCTTCCGTGGCTCTGGATAATACTTGTGTTTCTGCAGCAGGTTTCAGTCATCCGCACACCTTGTATGCAGGTGTTTATTTTTGTTAATAATAATAATAACAGTAATAATAATAATAATAATAATAATAATAATGATGATGCTCTAAATGTTGTGAGGCTGGATTTGCTAGGACTGATAATTCAGTGCTAAATGTGAGGACTTGGACGACTATTTAAAGCGCACTGATGCCATTGGGTGGGGATTAGCCACGCTGTCATCCTGTTCTGTAATTTATTGCTAGCTATCAGCTCTGCAACACGATCTCATGCAGTGATGAGCTTGTGCGCTCATACAGCACAAAAAGAAAACCTGGGGTATTTCAGACCGTTCCAAAACCATTCAGGAGCTGCTCATCACTGTTTCCAGTGCTGCATGCGTACACACACATACACACACACCCTCCCATCTCGTCCTCCTTTGATGCGTCTTTGAGTGAAGTTAGTTAGAGACTTCAATAGGCTGAGATAGAATGAAGCGCCCCATCAGTTTTCTATCCGTGCAGCCATCACTCCAGGCAAAGTGCATTCTGCTTTAGTGCATAGTGAACTGCTACAATAGTTTCACTGGCAGACCGGGGCAGACAGCCACCCAAAAGCACAAGCAAATGCAGCCTTCTTAGGCCTTTTTTCCTTCAAGAAGCTTGGAATCTCTTTTGTGGTATGCTCGGAGTATTCACTGGCGACTTCAGAGCAGTCAGGAGCAAAGGGAAGCATTTCCGCTGATAAATACTTCAAAGATGAATCAGAGTCAATACGTATAGCAGCTGGTCAAACACGTTTTCATTAGCAATTTATGGTTTTATTCTCTGGTGCACAAAGGTCAAAACATTACTCTCCCTTGCATCACCAGCGAGCCTCTGGAAATTTTCACAGAACGTCAACGAATTTCACAGACAACTGTTACTTCATTGTAATTCGAGCCAGCCGCTTGTATTTCTGTGTCAACAAATCACCCTTTTCCAAACAAATAGGTCAGCCAAGTCACACAATGCCACCCTAATCACATAATTTGAGCTGAAAACATGCTTATAGATCAAGAGATAAGAAAATTACTGTGAGGCTGAGAGTCACTGTGTGACTGTGTGGGCTGAGAGCCGAGTATTATGCCTTTTGAAGAGGCTCTTGGCTGGTCAAAGAGCCGGCTGTAGCGAAGAGGAAGTCTACCTGGGAGTATATTCTTCTGATCCTCCACATCAAGCACCATCTAATTGACTTACTGAGGAAAGCTCTCAAACTTTTTAATGCCACAGAGCGGCGTCTCTAAAGCAATTGTTCCATGGCCGATAGATTTTCCACACACACGAGCAAATGAACACCTGCACTGGAACAAGTCTTTTTCAAATGGTCACCAAGAAGATTAACTCATCTCGTAAAATCTGCCTTTCTTGAGAATTGCCTGCCATTCTTTTTCTAGCAGGTCAAAGAAGTGAGGCAGCAATTCTGATATTGCTTTTTCTGAAGTTGGCATGAACTGATCAAATGAATCCAGCATAAAAAGACAAATTTAAATTAATTCCATTTAACATCCATTTTATATCCGAGAAGCTTAGCAAGCTAGCAAAGTATACTGCCCTTGTAAATAATAGTAGTTAGTCAGAGCTGTTTCTTAACATTTGGGGTCCCATACTACTTAAGTCACATACGACTTTGGGGCCTCCCCATCCAATCCAATTATATTATATGTATAATAATAATAAAGTCATGCAAATAAGATCTAATAAAAATACTTCATTAAGAATATTTCATGCATCTAATGAAGAAGCAGGTGTAAAAAAATGTAAGGAAGTAAAAGTAAACAATAAACAATAAATAATTATGTTCAGGAAAACAGAATTAAAAATAAACTAGGAAAGTGAAAATGTTTGTGAAAACCATTGGGGTTATGTAGCATAAGTGGTTGCTATAGTTTCCCATGTGGTTGGTATGGTGTTGTTAGAAGTTTGTTAGGTGGTTGCTATGGTAGTTCCTATGCTATTGCAAAATTTTTGCTATGATATTGCTATAGTCTTGTTAAGTAGTTGCCCAGGTGGATAAATGCTAAGTCGTTGCTATGGTATCCAAGGTGTTTGCTATGGTGTTGCAAAGGGGTTGCTCTAGTATCCCAAATGGCTTCAGTGGTGTTGCTAAGTACATCTTAGATGGGCGTCATAGTGTTGCAGGGTGGTTGCAATAGAATTTCATTGCTTAATGGTTGCTTTGGTCTTCCTATGTGGTTACAGGGCAGTTGTTATAATCTTAAATCATCGCTATGGTGTCTCAGGTGGTTGTTCTCAGGGGGTTGCTTTTGTACACCATGTAGTTGGTTGGGTGTTACAAGTGTAGTTGCATCATCTGCATAAACTCTGAGTGGTCATCTAGGCAGAACTTTCTGTTGACACCCCCCCCCCCCTAAGTCAGAATTCACTCAGTCCAATTTCTTGTCATTAGACATCTATGTGAAACTGAAGGAGCCTCTTTCCCAGAGAATTAACCTCCTACTGAACTAGACTTTCTTTTCAGTGAAGAATCCTGATTCAGAAGTAGTCCATGACCAGGCCTAATCCCTGTCTTGTCCGGGGTGTCTGGTACTGAGACTGTGGTTAAGATAAAATGTATCATTGTGAAAGTCAAACGACTGTGCAAATACTGAGCGCTTATTTAATTCCCAGGCTGAAAGTCACTACGTGTGTCATTCATCAGTAAAGCTGGCATTTGAATTTACATTCCTCCCTCATAAAATAGCAGTAATCCTGCAGATTTGTGTATGTTTTGCGCGTGCTTCACTGTAAAAAAAAAAAAAACATAATTCTTTAATCCAGTGCTGACTCACTGTGATGTGGATTAGGCATCTTGCATCTCCCAGCTTGATATAAAGACAGGATATTCATCAACAGAAATTCACCGCTCCTGCAATCACCCATGGCATTCAGCGAGAAAGCCCTATGAGGATTGTGAATTGGAACAGTAAGCCAAACATGAGTGGCGAAAACAATTGCTTGTGCTGCTGTTCAGCACACTTGGCTGCGTGGGGATTTGCCGGGCTGGGGAATGGAGTTGGACATGCTCAGGTGCTTTGAATACAGATAGCTGAGCTCAAAGGTTAAAGCCAGAGATTGGCAAAAGCTTGGCGCAGGTTGTTCCCGAGAACAAGACACCTAATCCAAAATTCATCACGGGGATGCAGCGACATTGTTATCTTGTCCCTTTCATCCTTCCCTTTCAGTGGCTCCTAGAAAACTGAAATTACTCTCGATGAATTTGTTGGAAAGTTAGACAGTAGGGGGAGGGAACTCGTTGTGTATGGGCATTGTTGTGTATGTTTTGTTGTAAATATGCCAACTGATACTGTCTGTTGAATCTCGATGTAAAGTGAACTGTTTCTTTTTGTAAACCATTTAATACGCCTTACAGTTTTGAGACGAGGAGGGTTCGACCAAAGCCTTGGCAGGACTTTGAAGCAAAGTCTTAAACACTGACTGGACCACAAAAAAACCTTAGAGTGGTTTCTCTCCTGGGGGTCCCCGAGGTTTCTTTTACAAGGTGCTGAAATGGATTTGCTTGTTCTCTAATCATGTTTGTCTTCTCCTGTTTCTAGGCATTGCTGGCAATCCAGTGCAGTTCAATGAGAATGGGGATGCCCCAGGTCGGTATGATATATATCAGTACCAGATATATAACAAAACTGCAGAGTACAAAATCATCGGCCACTGGACTGACCAGCTGAACCTCAATGTAAGTGTCTTGTTTAAGCCTTGTTCTATATTTGGTACATGTGGTTCATTTCTACTATGACTTCCACAGTTTAGAGTACAGGTGTCTCCTAATAACTCTAGAAATATATATTTCTAGAGGTCCTTTAATAGACTTAAGGTTGGTTTACAAGACAGATTCATTTTTTAAAAATATATAAATTAGGAATAAAATATGTATTACCATAGCATCATAAAGCACGGTCTATTACAATATTCCTTTTTTCTTTTTCTTTTTAAAATTTGTTTGTTGAATTTTTCCTTATTTTCTCCAAATTTGGTACTGCCATATAATCCACCCATTCGTAGCTCCTCTCAACACTAGGAGGGTAAGGACTTATCACATGTCTCCTCCCACACATTCAAAGCTAGCAATCATCTCTTTGCTGGGCAGCCTACATGCTCTGAGGAAAGTCCTGGGTTCCGAGCTCCACCGGACAAGCTAACAGATGCCTGTGCCGACCGACATTGCTTTTCAAAGTGATAAGTGGGGGAGAGCACCATCTACCAACTGGGAGAGAGCATAACCAATTGTGCTCTCTCGGCTGCTGATGGCAAAGCAGCATTGTGACCCCTGGGCCACTGTGGTAGAACATTAGACCACTAAGACATTCAGAGCCCTATTCTTTTCTACTTTTAAAGTATGACTAATCATTGAGCAAGAATTGCCGAACAGTCTAGAGAAAGCCCATGTTAGCCTTTGTTAGCAGATGCCTCATCAATCAGTTGACAGCTGTCAGATGTTCTAAAACAGAAAACAGATTTTTAATTGTGTTTGTGTTTCAGTTACTGAACATTGTGAATAGTAAGCAGTTTATATGCTTGTGTGTCTCAGATTCCAGCAATTCAGTGGCCAGGTGGTGTAAAGCAAGTGCCCTCCTCCATATGCAGCCAGCCCTGCAAGCCAGGCTGGCGCAAGAAGATTGTGAAGGGCATCCCCTGCTGCTGGCACTGTGAGCGCTGTGATGGATACCAGTACCAGGCTGACCCATTCACCTGCAAGATGTGCCGCTTCGACCAGCGGCCCAACAAGAACCACACAGGCTGCCAGAAAATACCCATTGTTCAGCTGGAGTGGAGCTCACCATGGGCAGTCATGCCCGTCCTCATTGCCATCTTGGGAATCATGGCCACACTGTTCGTGGTGGTCACCTTCATCCGCTACAACGACACACCAATTGTGAAAGCCTCAGGACGGGAACTCAGCTATGTCCTGTTGACTGGCATCTTCCTCTGCTATGCCACAACTTTCCTGATGATCTCTACTCCCGGGGTTGGGATCTGCTCGCTCAGACGTATCTTCCTAGGCCTGGGGATGAGTATCAGCTACGCGGCTTTGCTAACTAAAACCAACCGAATTTACCGTATTTTCGAGCAGGGGAAAATGTCAGTGAGTGCCCCTCGCTTCATCAGCCCAGCATCCCAGCTGGTCATCACCTTCAGCTTGATCTCAGTCCAGCTCTTAGGGGTGTGTATCTGGTTCGGGGTGGACCCTCCCCAAGCCTTCATTGACTATGAGGACCAGCGCATGGCCAAACCGGAACTAGCGCGAGGCGTGCTTAAGTGTGACATCTCGGACTTGTCGCTCATCTGCCTTCTGGGCTACAGCATGCTGCTGATGGTCACCTGCACGGTCTATGCAATAAAGACGCGGAGGGTGCCAGAAACCTTCAATGAGGCAAAGCCCATCGGCTTCACCATGTACACCACCTGCATCATCTGGCTAGCTTTCATCCCCATCTTCTTTGGCACGTCGCAGTCCACGGAAAAGGTAGGGAATTGTTCTGACTCCAAAACAGAGTATATGAGGCGTTTTCAATGACAGGCAGCTTAGCCGAGAGCAGTGTAGCACTTTATTTTTGCTTCAGATCAAGTTGCAACCAATATGTTATGAGCTACAATGTATGAGCTTTTGATCAGCATATTAATGTGGACATGTGCAGCTGGAAGACAAGAGGCTTCTCCTTTGCTAATCCCACTCTGAATCTTCAGAGATGAAAGAGGCTTTGAAAATGGCAAGGATATCGAACATCAGCTTTTTTGGGGGTGATGTAATCCATTGACAGCAAGTGTCTTGGAATAACAAACAGAAGAAAAATAGGAGTAGTACTCATGAGAAAATCCTTTCAAGGCAGAATTTAATTTCAGCTCACACAGCCTTACTCTGCATTACTTATTTTAATCAGAAAACCTGGGACCTTCTGTCGCTGGGATTTAGATAAGAGGGCCCCCTCCTTCTTCTTTCAGTTCTGCCACAAGTTATTTAATTAGCGTTGTCCTTTAGAAAAGGCTAAGCATGCCATGCCAATATGAAGATCACTCCATCTAAATGCAGGCACAAATGATTTTTTTTCAAGCCACTGTGATTAGCTATGCAGTGTAAATGGACAGTGAGAGGGTTGTTTGGTCACTAGCTTGTCCTAAACTTGCTGTGATTAACAAATAATATGTAGATGGTTTTAGAGAATTATTTGAAAGCCTCTTTTTGTCCTTCTCAGCTAGCCACCTTTTTTCTTCTCCAAGCTCCAGTGCCCATAAATAATCGATCATTACCTACTGTTTTGATTTGTAGTATCAAAGGGAAGCTGGACAGAGGCAGGAATTTGTCTTGGCTGATAGTTTGACTGACTGATGGGAATTTCCACCCAGCACTGGCAAAAAAGTGGTGTACGTCACGTGACAAATATACACCATTAAGTGTGCATCAAACAACTATTGCTAAAAAGAATTAACATTTCACAACAGCTGCAGCTCACTATCATCCGAGCTGACAAGCACAGCCGAGTCTGGCGAGGGTGAGATGACATGTCTTTTAGTGCAATTAAATGCCTCTCTTCCTCCTGGCACTTGATTTACCTTATCTGTCCGCCCATTCGCTCATCACTTGCTTACGGCCGAGCGTCTAATCAGCACGCCCACTCCATCATTTGTTTGTCATTTTATGTCAAACCGAACATAATGAATGTCAGTTGAGGCTTTATAAATCAGTTAAACGAGGGCAGGCGGTCTGGCCTCTATAGTATGTAACGAGCACACTAAGTGCTAAACTGTAAGGGCAAGACTAATGTTATCTCATCCTGCTTGTTTTCAATGATAGGGACTGGACTGAGTAGTTTATATTGCTGGTGGTGTATTACTGGAAGTCTGGGGTTACCAATATACAGATGTTCAGATCGGATGTGAACTGAGATTGCATTCGATTTTTGATATCTTACATCTTAAAGGAGCATTAGTCTCTCCCTGTTTTTACTTCAGAAACCATGAAATATATAGAACATAGTTAAAAAAAAGAGTGTGTTGGGTGTCCAGGAAAAACAGCACAGACTCCCTGTGTATCACTATAGGCAAAAAAAAACCAAAGAAACAAAAAAAAATGGAGAGAATTACTACACATGAAGGGGATAAAGTTGGACATAGAATTAGTGATACTTCCTCCTTGACAGGTACATAAATGCTGTGAATGTGAATAATGTAAAACTATCTAGGTAGTGACTGATAAACTCATAAATATTCTTGTTGTTCTATTATTTGTTGTTCGATCTGGTGCCGACCAGAGGAGGATGGGTCCCCCTTTTGAGTCTTGGTTCCTCTCGAGGTTTCTTACTCACTGTATGAGGGAGTTTTTCCCTACCACTGTCGTCTTTGGCTTCCTTAAAAGAGGCTCAGATCCCAATCTTTGTAAAGCTGCTTTGTTGTTGCTAAAAACACAATTTAAATACATCTGAATTGAACTGAATTGAATTTAGCTCATTGCAAAGAACTATCGGACAGGGAATACACTTAACTATTTTCATAGCAGCTAATCGCTACAAGCCTAATTTTTAGTGTTTATAGGTTTATAATTTCACTATTAAAAAGTTAAAATGTTGTAGTGAGCAGTACCACATTCCAGGGTGAAATGCTAACACCATCACAACCCTACACTGCTATACCAAGACGAATCTATAGAGCATATGGGGAGCATGATTATAGATAATTGTAGATTGTTGATTATTCTCACTGAAAGAGATTTTAGAGAAGTGTTTTGTGTTCATGGCCAGGAATAGAGGGCTGATAAAAAGGGACTTTAACTGAGCTAAAAACAATAAAATCTAAACTTTTATATGAAACTTTATACAGCATGTTTCCTTTTAAAACTTTAAATTAATTAGATTAGAAACACACTGTACAGCCATTGCACATCAGTACATCAGATTCCAGCTTCCACATTTAAGCCATCAATGCCCCCAAAGCACAATTTAAATAGATGCAAAAATATATGCTGAACTAATGCTGTCACTAATCAATGAATCAGTGACTGATCAATGAATAATTCACTGACAGTGGTTTCTGCAAAGGACTTTTTATTGCTGTATTTAAATTGTTACACCTTCACTGACTGGCTGATTTACAAGCCTACCTTCAGCTCCTTGAATCCGGCCCCGCGTGGTATAACACATCTAGGTAACTCTGTATTTGGAAACCCAGGCTACGCTGAAAGGACTGAGCTTGACATTGAGCTATAAGTTCAAGTCGCCCGTCCCACATCATTGTGCTGCAGAGCTATTTGAATCTGCCCCCCCCCTTACAATTGCAGCCTGTCGTTGCAGTGCTAAATGGCTGACTTACAGGAGATTCTCTGCCATTGTGTTGTTGACAGAGTAATTACTGTCTCTGTGTGTGGGAGAACGAGGTCCACACCTCTTATTACGTACAGGTGTGTTTCAGAGCTCCAAGAAGCTCCGTATGAGGTCCCCTTCTGTCGCTTGATGCACAGAAGAAAGTTGTCATTTTAACTGTGAGCCTAAAAAAGACTGCAGCAATATTGTCAGGTATGCTAAAGTTGACTTGGCACTTGTAATGCTTTTGGCATAATCAGGTGATAACAAGCATTGTCACACCTCCACATCAATGACATATAACAGTTTTCAGCAACACATTGGGTACATATGGAGCTGTGAAACAGCAGATAGGCAGACCAGAAGTGAGATAATTTGACTTCAGGGGCAATGATCCATAATAATGCACTAATGTAAAGCTGAAATTAGAAGTTCTATCACACATTCTGTGATCCATATTCTCCCAATCTGACCATATGACAATGAATGTATGAATTTACATCACAATACTTTCTACCATACAGACAATAATATGACATTCTCTGACCAATAATAATAATGATAATAATAACAACAACAGTAATAATACCTCAGTTGCTAAGTTACTGCTCTGCCCTGGAGTGTGATGTAATATTATCTACATTTCCAATAGAGTGCAACAAGGACTCTATTTGGGAAAAGTCACCATATTCCCACATGCAGATAAATAGCTATAAGCTAATCTGGTTCATGTTTAATATGTAAATGCTTAGGCCTAGGTTTAGACTGTGTTCAGGCTAATGATAGTACTGTAAACAGATTATCGTAAAATATATATTATGGGACAATGATTAGCCATGTATACCTGTATACCTCCCACTCCTTTTCTGATCCAGTCATAAGGAGGATTCTGTAGCAATGCAAAACTACCTTTACTTTTTCCATAACAGCCTGATCTCCTTTTGAAAACATCCACATTGGTCATTTACTATTATCTTGAATAACAATCCATTGCTACGTTCAGAGGAAACACAACCTCTAGTGGCCAATAAAAGACTACAGGCAATTCCTCTTATGGTCAATTCTACCAAGAAGATTTAACTCCTTAAATACAATGTTACTGTAACGTTACAAGAAGAACTACAAAAATGTAAAATGCAATTTGATAATCTCACCAGGTAACATACCTATATGATTAGCCCAACTGGAAGCCAGAAGATTTTATCCATGGGTTCTATGTTGGCCCCACATATGGATGCCCACCAGGGTCAGTGATGGAATCAGGAGGGGTTAATCATGGGCCCCATCTACAAATGGGGCCTAGATGGGCCCTTTGTGAGATTAGAATGGCCTGCCACAATAGGGCCCATTGGGAAGCCCATCTGGGTCCCAGTAACAACACCTGTACAAACCCAGTCAGAGCGCAAGCCTGCCAAGCATGTGAGCCTCAGATGAGCATGTTGATCTAATCTTAATTTAACCTTAACCTACACCTTAATCTACATCAAAACGTAATCTTAACCTTTATTCTAAACCTAACCTTAGCCTTAATTTTAAACCTAAGTTTATACGTAATAAATTGAGAACTTCTTACCCTTTCTCCATTGATGTTGGTCCATTAATTTCTCTTTTTATTTTAATCGGCACAAAGTTTGTAATTTGTAATAACTCATTTTTAATAACTGTAGAGAAGGTGGGACTCTTTTTGGTAGATATACCAGGTGTCCAAATGCCCCATGACCCAAATCAAAGATGCCCTGCCAATGAAAACAAATTCTGAGTGACAGACACCCTTAGGGTAATTATTAATGATTGGAGTCACAGGTGATTGGCTCTTGTCACTCAACATGATGTCTCACTTTTGCTGAGCTCCCCTTGGATGAGGTTTACAGATAAGGCTGTTTTCAGATGGAAGTTAGCTTCACACAACGTAGTTTAAACTCCTTTTCCTGAAAGCTTCAGTGAATATCATAAGGGCTTTGTAAGATTGTCAGCATTCTCCAGGATCTTAGCAGCTCTCACATGGGGCTGGTTTCTCAAAAGCATCATTATGTAACACTGTCAAGGATCATGATAAGATCATTGTAGTGGCTAGAGTGTGCTCACAAAGATACTTTCCTACTATCTAGAATATTTTGCACTAGACTCTAGTACTGACACTTCCTAACTAAGTTAGACTACTGCTGCAGTGACCATTTTCATGATTAATTAAACAATTATTAAAATAATTAAAAATAATTAAAAACCTAGAGTAACAAAGTTTACTGAAAAACTACTTGAGGAAATACTCATTTGTGTGGGTCACTTGAGTTATGTTCCTATCTTCAGTCAGAACCTGAAAGTTTTGAGATTTGAGAAATAACCAGATTTGAGAAATAACTTTTTTTGTAAAATTAAAGCTAAATCAGTTCTTGATAATTCTACTGAAGACAGTGTTTCATTGGTGTATTTTAATTACACATTTTAATGTGCAACATTTGATCATGGGTGTGTTTTAGGCTGCTTATTAACTTATTAGCCTTCTTTAACACATAGTTACTTACATTGGCTAAAATAGCTAGCTAAGAGACACTTGCAGTAGAACATATAAAAAAACAGCTTTATCTTTAATTAAGTGACCATTCTTGCTATTCTAAAGCAAGAGAGTGAGAAAAAACTGTTAACAAAAGATGATGGGCAGTTCTTTGGCTAAGACTAGTTAATTAGCCTGGCATTTGCTTCTCTACATGCTTCCTTGGGTAGGATGCTGAGCAATGAAAAGAGAAGATTTCCTTGAGTTTTGGGAGGCATATTGGGAAGGTTACAGTAATACTGTATACTTTAATACATCTGAAATTGAATATACATCAATAAGCCATAACATTAGCACAATTGACAGGTGTACTGAAACACACTGATTATCTTCAGTGACAGTGGCATCTGTCAAAGAGGTGGGATATACATATTAGGCAGCAAGTGAACAGTCAGTTTCTGAAGGTAATGTGCTAAAGGCATGAAAAATGAGCCACTTTGAGAAGAACCAAATTGTCATAGCTAGACGACTCAGAACATGAGAACATGTTCAAAACATCAGCCAGGTCCCGTGGAGTGTTTTTATAGATAAGGAATCACAACCGGGCATCTAAGGCTCATTGATGTGATCCATGGAGGCACCTCCACATGCAAAGGATCTGTTGCTAACGTTTTGTTGTCAGAGACCACCTTAGAGGTGTCCATACCTCAAATGATCAGACCTGTTATGGCTGATCAGTGTAGATGATAAATATGTGCTGGTATTGTCTCTTTGCAGTATATAGACACATTATCTAGCACCTGAACAGTAGAACTCTTGGAGAAGGACATTGTTTTGCTTTAGCTTATGAAACTGAATTTTTCAAGGTATTTGAATTGCTTTACAACATATATATATATATATATATATATATATATATATATATATATATATATATATATATATATATATTACTGCTGTGTCCAGGTTATTAAAAAAGCAAAATGAAATTTACCCAAATAAAAGTATGCCAGAAAAAGCACCATTATAAAAGAAAATGCACTTAATTGCAGTCATTTGTAATTAACATATGGACTTACTGGCTCTATAATACTGTTTTAAGATCTAAGAAATAAGCCAATAAATAAATAAGAATATTTGTGATTTGCAAAGTAGTCAAACTCCATATTCTATCCAACCTAAATAATCAACCACATCTAGAGACAAGAGGAACTTTCATTGCATACATGGCACTTAGGTTACTGGTTTCATAAACAAGGCAATGCAGTATGTATTGAGATTGATGACAAATCCAATGACTAAGCCACATGCAATAACGTGGTCTTATTTTTTCAGTTTGATGAGCTTTAGCTCATTAATGTGTAGCATGTACACAGATCGGCTGTGGCACAGGTCTATGCTGTATGCTCCACTGGTTTTCCAGGTCCCATGGTGGGTCTGTTGCCTGCAAATCAGCTGTCCTCCCTTCTGTAAAACTGTCAGGGCTGAGCTAGTATAGATTACCTGGTTAAACGTGACAAAGAGCCCTCAGAGTTCAATAAGTAATTTGGAACCCTCAGCTGTTCCTTGATTTGCAAGGTACTTTGGGGACATCTCAACTTCTTCTTCTTCTTCAGGGTCTTGTTTCTTGCCCCTTCGTGCTGCTGCGGTAGGCGGCTTTGTTGACGTCCACTCTTCGGCAAAGTGCAAAGCACTCATGACTAAGTATCACCGTGTAGCGTGTTGACAGTTCCCCAAAGGTAGCGCCTAGTGCTGCACAGTGGTCATCTGCCTCCACATCCTGAAGAAGCTCGCCCTGGCTGGCTTGGTTCTGGCCGGCCCTTCCTGCCTGCGCTGGGACTCTTCCCCCAGGACAATGGAGAGAGATCACAGCGATGAGTCACTCTTAATCATAGCGCGCAGAGGAGCTAGCGCTGAGGTCACGTCTGGAGGAGCACAAACACACAGCAGTGTTTTAAAGCAACAGCAGGGGGTCCGCGGCAGGGTCAGAGCAAAGCAGAGCCATTAGTCTACTGTGTGAGTGTGGGAGGCTGCAAACAACATGCGCACGTACATACACTAACACTCCAGGCTTGCTTGCTTAGGGCAGTTGGTCATTGTCAAAAATGACGTCACATTGTCTCGGGAAGGCATTCATACGCAGCAGTCATTAAGATCAACAACACACACCGACAACTTTCTGCAATTTTTACTGGGCATACATTTATGTATCGCTTGCTAAATTTCAGATAACGAATAGATAAAAAGACCACTTATGACCATTGCAAAATATATTGTTGCAGTCCTCTTAAATTGTTAAAAAATAATAACGTCATAGGGCAGCAGTTCCCAAACTCTTGTCTTGGAGTACCCACTGCCCAGGTACATCAATAAAGATTTATGGATGGTGGGCAAAGCCCTGCTATGGTTATACTGGGGATGCTTCCCCAGGATAAATAAAAAGGGCCTAAATATGTGCATTATGATTTTTAAAGTGGTTGATAGGTGTACAATTGATTTTAAAAATGGCAATTTTTGTGCTTATCTCTCTGGAGTTGGAGGCCTGTCAGCCAGTGTTGAAGTAGCTGGACATGTCTTGACATTATTACATAGTTGTTTAGTTACATATTTGATGCTATCAGTCAATGTCCAACTCACACAGATCAACCAAGGGTACTGAAGTCAAGCAAAGCTATCTGCTCTCTGTTAGACAAGATGCAGGTCACACAAGGTTATTCCAATACACAGGTACGCTGGTCTCGAATCTGACCTGCTCCATCCTTGCCACAAAGTCATACTGTAAACTGCAGTTGCTGACTTTTTAAGTCTCTATTCTCCAAATAGCAGTGCCTCCAACTGGTTCAAGTGACCTGCTGTCTTCACATATTTTGAATTTAGAGGTGCAATGGCACATCTGACTATTAAATATATGAGAACATATATTTAAACTAATGGTGTATATCAATGTAAAGGAGCTACAGAACAATTGGGGTGGGTGGTGGGGTTTAGAGGCATAAGGAGGCCTCTAAAATTGGTCTAATGACACCACTGCCTTGCATACTACCTGACCCAACTATTCAGCTCAGTAATAAGCCACTCCTAGGTTGAAGTGGTGTGTTTGAATAGGAGAACACTACAATTTGCATGCCAGTGGATACTCAAGGACCAGGGTTTCCTTCGAGCAAGGAGGAAAAATTACTATACAAAAATTATATGCAAACATTCATTAGGAAATGTTCACACAACATAAAGGCGTTTGTGTGTTTGGGGTTATTGCCTTGTTGGAACACCCATTTTTGCCCACAATCCAACTGTCAAGCTGATATGTGAGGTTGTACCCAAGGCCATTCCATCCACTTTGTGCAGTGTACCAGTTCCAAAAACAGACCCAAAGCATGTTACTTCCACCACCACACTTAACAGTTGATACAGTGTTCTTGGATATACATTTCCTTAGTTTTACTTCTCCAAACATCTTTGTCTCATCTACCCATAAACCTTTCCTCCAGAAGGGTTTTATTTGTCTATGTGTTCAGCTACAAAATTCAGTCGAGCATGAAGGTTTTCAGAGCAGGGGAGTCTTTCTTAGATGGAAGCCTCTTACTTGATGGCGATATAAAACTGTAAACAGTGACACTGGTGTTTTGCTAGCTCCTAGTTCAGGCCTGTATGTTGGTGGTCCTTAGGTTGTTCCTATCCATCCAAAACAATTTCCTCTCAGTTTGGGTCTTTTTTCAGACCTAGTGGCAACACCTCCCAATAACTTGCATTTACATTTGCAACTGACAATTTTGGAATCTGCAGTTCCAAACAATTTCTCTTAAGGATATTCTTGATTTTGGTGTAAAGCTATGATCATCAGATCTGCATATAGCCAATGCATATTGCTACCACCATACTAACAGTTGGTACAGTGTTCTTTGGGTTAAATTCCCTTAGCTTTACTTCTCCAAACTTCTTCGTCTCACACATAGAAGGCTTTTTATTTGCCTATGTATTCAGCTACACAATTCAGTCAAGTGTTGTCTCTGGAGTCCCTGACTTTAGAATCTGCATTTGTTTAGAAATGGCTCTAAAGGACATCCCTGATTTCTGTGTAAATCTACCATCATCTGAGGCCATCAATCCTGTTGTACTCTGTGTTGGTAAATCCATCGAGGACAAACCCTTTTTATGCGGACACAGAGAATCAGGATCAAACAAGATGTTAGTAGACCTTGGCAAATTAAAATAACTTGCAGCACCAGAGCAAGGTGGTCTTGCGTGGGTCTATGCATATTTTTGAGACCTATATTTTAGGGCTGCACAAATCGCACCGTCATTGCAATGTCACATAAGGCAAATTCAATCATACATGTCATGCTATAGCTTCCTAGATACAAAATGAAAATTTCCACTGTTCTCATTTGGCATGACATATCTACCACAGGCAGATTATATTCACCCTAAATCATTTATTTTACTCCTTTATCCTGGATACACAGAAGGCATTATTAATATCATGAAGTGTTGGATCATTAACTTCTGGTGAAAGTTGGTATAATTACTGTATTTCTGGACATTCATGTCCATAAGAAGTGTATGTAAACCTCCGACTACAACAACTGTGGATCTACTTTGACAGAGATCTGCTGTGATAACTAGAAGCAAGAAAACAAAACAACTTTATATAAGGCCATGCAAATGGCCTACTAATGTCTTACATGCTTTAATCAGCAGGTGAAGTGTTCTCCTTCTGTGAATTCAGTCATGCTGAAATCATCAGTGATGTGAGGGGTATGTCATGCCAAGTAGTACAAACACTATGAACCTGATCACAGGTGACAGACAGATGGTCAACCAAATGTGAAAGATGTAGACACTAATGGGTGTTTTTCCCCTCCTTTCTTGTACTTTTTTTCTGTTGCCTTTGACAGATGTACATCCAGACGACCACTCTGACCATCTCAGTCAGCCTGAGTGCCTCTGTGTCTCTGGGGATGCTCTACATGCCCAAGGTCTACGTGGTGCTCCTTCACCCTGAGCAGAATGTGGCCAAGCGCAACACTCGCAGCTTGAAAGCTGTGGTCACTGCTGCCACCATGTCCAACAAGTTCAACCCCAAGGTCAGCCTGCGGCCCAACGGAGAGGCCAAGACCGAGCTGTGCGAGAACCTGGAAACTCAAGGTGAGATGGCTTAGAGGAGAACTAGAGCGAGTTATAGCTGAAATCAATCAATTCTCAAGGATTCCATATTGCTGCTTTTTTAATCATAGTACGCTGGATCAGATCAGAATGTAGGAGCTGGTGTTTGGGTTACATTAGCGTTACATTTCATTGCACTCAAAGAACCATCTGATTATGTAAGCCCAAATATGTCCTGATGTCCTAAATGTCCTAAATCTAAAATAGCAGATAATCTATTTAAGATCTGTATATACATGGATGTCCACAGCACCTCTAAAGTATTCAGAATGTGGAAATTAGTTTTTCGGCCTAAATTAACATCAACTTTCACTGGATCCCAAATGGTAGCAGCCTTACTAATGAAAGAAACACACAACTCCCAGAGAACGTAAAATGGCAGATACCACAGTGCTTATATGTATTGGAGTGTCCACTGGGAGCCTGCCTTCAGGCTTAAACTAGCATCCAATTTCATTGGACTCGAAGCACAATCAAACAGTGTAAGCCCTACCAATTGAAAAAAATAACACGACCCAAAAGGGACATCTAAAATGGCAGGCAATCCACTCGTTCACGGATGCTGATTTGTGTAGGAGTGTCCATTGTAATTCCATGATGAAAATAACCTTCATTCTGGGGCCAGAGCAGCTGTCATCTAAATAAGGCAATCTTCACACATCACTCCCTTCTAGTAAAAGAGTGAATTGGCAGTTTAATGCACTGCTTATCGTCTCACCATTTGGCAGATGAGACGATCCTCAACCATCACTCTCATCTTGCAAAACGTTAAATTGGCAGTCTAATTCATTGCTTAGGCATGGTCCAACGTAAATTACCAAGAGGCAAACTGGTTGGATTTCAGTAGCATACAAGTCTCTTGCTGAGCTGCTAATTTGAATATGTATAAAACAGGGCAGCAGACAGATGGGCTTTGTACAACAGCAGTAAATAAAACCATAAACAGCTGAATCAGCAGAAACAACTTTGAGTGATTATGCATTTCCACTCCTCCAACCTGCACGGGCAGAGATAGGGGAGCCTGTGGAGGAAGATAGCTTCCATATTCAAGAGAAATTACAATTTGATTTTGCTCTGGGAACAAAATTATTCATGCTTAGATAAGATACTCTCCTCCGTAAGTAATAAGTACAATTCAGGTAAGGCTTGTAATTGCTTTTGGAAACTGAAGCTTTTTTTCCCTCAACAAAAATGTTGTTACTTTTCCAAGTCGTTCCACACTCAGAGGTGGCAAAACTGCTAGACTATGGGTAACACTAGGACACAGCCAACATTCAGCAGGTAAATTAGCTTTGTCCCCTCTATTGACAAGTTCACAGAGTACAAAAATGCCAAAAAGCATAATACGATCAACCCAGATCTTCCATTTAGGAAGAATAAAATTTTTATGCTGTCTCCTCTTTTTTCAGGACTTAGCCCCAAACAAACATACATCAGCTATAGCAACCATGCAATCTAGCAAAAGTGAAAAAAAGGCCACTTCCTAAGAGTGACTTGTGGAAGACAGCATCTAAAGATGAACCACTCTTATGGTTTCCAGATGGAGGAGAGATATGAAAATGGCCTGAGGACACCATGGACATTTTCTGCTCACGGAAGATCATGAGAAGAACCTGACGAGGAAAAGTGGGACGTCTACGACGTTTCAGTGATGGCACTGTATGTTCCATACTCTGGCATCCAGCAGATCAGACTCCATGCTGGAACCATCTGCGAAATTTCATTGCAGCTTGTTTGAACCTGTTCTACGTTCAGATGTCATACATCTGATGTCACTGCTGAAGGACCAAACACCAACATCTTCAACAACTTCAACCTTCAGGTATGCATACATAGAGGGGTGTCTGGAAAAAAAACAACAACAAAAAAACAAAAATACAAAAAAAAAAAAAAACAAGAAATCTCTTTTTTCCCAGCAGGGTTCCTCATGTTTTCCTCTTGGAGATAGTGACAGCAAAGACCATTGTTTACAGATGTTGAGCATGCTGTTTTTGGCATCCTGTGTTGTGTTGGGTTTTTTTTAAGAACATATCTGGAATGCTTTTAAAAACCATGTTGCTGTGTTGTTACCACAATATGAGCCCTTGTGATATCAAAACTGTTTTTGGTGTATGGAGTGGTCTTTGGGGTAATGTTCGCTTGTGCTTGAGTACAAAAAACCTTTATTAAGTCAACTTACCCTGTGCTGTGGGCCAAAAACACTCAATAGCTGTCACTGCCAACCATGCTTTGGCAAAATTTGAAAACCATGTTTTAGTAGACGGGGTGACATTAGCTTGTTAAAAGTCTTTTCAGGCTCCCCTTGCTGATTACTCTTAGAAATGATTCAACTACTGCAAAACTAAAACTACCAGTGTCCTATTCTGTTTGGGCAATTAAAAAAAAGAAATATATATATATATATATATATATATATATATATATATATATATATATATATATAAAGAGAAAATAACATATGCATAATGCTTTTACTGACTTTTAGAAAAAGAACTGTAGGAAAGAGCAGGAAAAAGGTACTAATATGAAGAACAGTCAGGCGTTATACTGCAGCAAAGCATTTTGTGGATGTTCTGTGAATTTAAGATTCACTTCTTATGATTTTTCCCTCTGTTTTATTTCTTTTTGTTTTTTTTGTTTTTTTTTTGCACTGTTTGTGTTGCCAAAATATGTTCATGTTGACAGTGCTAAATGGCAACTTAATGTGTGTTCCTGATTGGTAATGTTTGCGTTTCGTCCTAGGAAAAACTGAAAAAACAAAGAAAAAGAAATCAGAAACAGTGCCTGTACTAAAGTTTAAAATAGGGAAATTGAGGTATGTGAAGCATGATCATTTTTATACATAAGTTGTTTCTAATAAAAGTATTTTTCAAAACTCATCGTATTTCTTTCATCGTTTCGTGTCCCAGTATCAGTGTGGAGTAATGAAGTTGTCATATGAATGAGCTGGATTGCTAAAATTTAAGCACTGTGACACAAATCATTGCCCTTGCATTAAAGTTGAATTATATTCATAATAACTCAATATAACTCAATAACTCAATATAGTCTTCTGAACATTGAGCATCAAATATATTAGTAAATTAAATTGCATAAATATTGTCTACATGTTTAGTATGTCCAGTCAATTAGTGGACAGTTTATTCTTATTTGCAGGTTAGGATGCCCTCTGTCACATGTGGGGAAGGTGTTTCTATTCTCTAGACTGCTGACCATAGATGTGGTGTTAATGAGATTATGTTGATTTATGATCTCATGTCTCTCGACAAGCAGGCAGTTAGACAGTAGTGCCACTCTACAGCTGTGAAGCCATGTGCATTTCAGAGTCCAAGAAAGAACAGAAAGTTACATTTTCTCAGAACTGCGTATTTTCATAGCTCTAGTAGCTCTAGTGATTTCAACGGTCTAACTGCTGCTCATCAAGTAAGAGGATATAGAAGTTCAAATCCCAGCAAGAGCTCAGCACTCCATTGTCAAAGGCCTCCCAGTCTGTGGACATCATGTGAGGTCAGACTCAACATCTTACAGAATATTTAATCAATTTCAGCTGCAGCTTATTGAATAATGTTTTTGAGGCTCAGCTGAAAATGCATTGCTGACCAAACTGAGATGCCGAACTTTTGGCTGAACTAATTTGAGTTAACTCAAAAAGCACCCTGTGATCAGTTACTTTATCCTTTGAAGTTGGCCTAACTTTGAGCTGCATCACTGATATATGAAAGGTGTTCCTGCTTTTGTGAGAGTAACTGCCTCTGCTCTCTAGGTGTTAGAGCATTGCTGTGAGGATGTGATTGCATTCTGGGCAGAGAGTGTTACAGAGGTTAGGATGTTGTATGATCATCCCTCACCTCATCCTAAATATATAGGATGGAACCTGTCATTCCTAGAACACAGTTCCACTGTTCCACATCTCAATGTTGGGGGCTTTATACCCCACGCCCACGCCCAGCATTAAGTATGATGCCAGTAGGTTTGCGTGTATCTGCTCTAGAGAGTCCTATTCTATTGACAATACTTCTCTACACTGGGCTGGATACGCCATTGTATATATATATATATATATATATATATATATATATATACCTCTTCTAATGAATGCATTATCTCTCTCTCTCTATCTCTCTCTCTCTCTCTCTCTCCCTATATATATATATATATATATATATATATATATATATATATATATATATATATTACAATTTCTGCATATTTTCTTTTTCTAAACTCTTTTAAATTCTCACTGGGCAGAAAAGGCTCCTGGGAACAAACTGGGGGAATATTAAAAGAAATTTCATTAGCTGGAGATATATTTTTACAAGAGGTGGCCGTCTATCATAGAGTGATTTTCAAAAGGCCCATTAGTATTTGTGAGTTATGTGTGCCATCAGCGCAAACAGCGCAGAAGCAGACAGGTGCTATAAAGAAGAGCTATGGTGCCGAGACTTCTTGATGTACAACACCATGGCTAGAGATAAATTACTGCCCACATTGGGCTTATTTAGGTCCGTCTATAATATAGGACATAAACCAGCGGCCTGATTGGAATGCTACTCCATCTCTCTGTCAAAGATGACAGCATAGAGAAGGTGGTGAAAAAGCAGAAGCAGCAGAGCAGAGTGAATTAAGCAGGATGTTAAAGTGCAGTATGCAAAATAAAAGTAGGAATATGGGTGCAGGCATAAGATTAATTAGCATGATTGATTTCAGCCAAGAAAATAAACTCTCCACAGGAGCCCATTTAATGGTGTAATACCTCGTAAATGCATATTTCCATCAGTTGTGTCTAATTTTAAGCCAAGAACCTGTTAACACTGACAGACATATTTACAGAGCATGTGAAAGTATATTTTAGTCTAATGTGTCTGGACATGTTCATCCCAGCCCAAGACTCAGAATCTGCTTTTCACACACAGTTTGGTGAAACAGCACCACTTTGTGGTTAGTCCATTAGGACTCTAAAGTACACACACACACACACACACACACACACACACACACACACAAACGTCCAAAGTCCAAGGTCCATAAATGGTGTATTGGCATATTCATTTACTTTCAAAGAGTTATAGTGCCATTGAACCTCACCACTTTCCATTCAGTCTGGTAAGTTTTTGTCTTGTTTTAAGTTCTGAATAGATGGAGGGGAGGTATAACCTGGGTTACGTTCATCATACTGCCATCAAACAGCACATAGCTCATGGCTCGAGCCAAGTAAGTACTAGTATAAAAAAAACAGAACGAACGTTAGGTCACTGTCTTACTTTATCAGACTCATTATTCAGTGATAAGTAAACCAGTCCCAACTGGCAGAGTTATTCTTAGTTAGAAGTGAGGAAATCAGTCTAGACCCACCTTCAGTTCCTGGGCATTTAGGAGTCAATATCAAGGCTTTGTTTGGATATTACAGATGTTGGGAACTACAGAAATTGTGTTTGACATTTTGTAGTGCTGTTTAAATTCTCAGGGAAAGACCTGCTGCTTCCATGGAGGTTCCCCAGTCAGTTCACTGTACAGCAAATGTCATGCTGGTTACGAGCTAAAGCTAGAGTACACCCACCCAACAAATACCACTACTCCAACTTACATATGAAGGACATGATGGACAGTGTTAGACTAAAACCTCATGAACCAGCGTGAATAGGGAGAACACTGTAGAACGGTTTAAACAGGATAAAGGAATTTAGAAAGGTCTGAACTTCAGAGAACATTGTAGAACAGTGGGAATCAGTAAATCATTCTAGAACAGTGTAAAAAGGGGAAAACAATCAAGAACAGTGTAAATTAGAAAGAACATTGTGGAACCGTGTGACTTAGAGAGAACGTTCTAGAACAGGTAAAATGGAAGAGGCCATTCTTCAACTTGGGAGAACATTGTAGAACAGTGTGACTTGGAGAGAATGATCTAAAACAGTTTGAATTAAAGAGGCCATTTATAAAACAGTGTGAACTTGGGAGAACATTGTAGAACAGTGTGACTTGTAGAAAACATCTACAACATTTTAAATGGAAGAGAATACTCTAAAACAGCATGAACCTGGTGTGAATAGGAAACACATTCTAGAAAAGTGTGAAAAGTGGAGAACATTCTAGAACAGTGAATTAGAGAAAACATTGTAGAACCGTGAGACTTAGAGAGAACGATGTAGAACAGTTTAAATGGAAGAGGCCATTCTAAAACAGCGAGAACTTAGGAGAACATTGTAGACAGTGTGAATAGGAAATACATTCTAGAACAGTGTGAAAAGTGGAGAACCTTCTAGAACAGTGTGAATTAGAGAGAACATTGTAGCACAGTGGGAAAAGGGGAGAACATTCTAGAACAGTGCGAGTTAGAGAGAACATTCTAGAACAGTGTGAATTAGAGAGAACATTCTAGAGCAGTGCAAGTTAGAGAGAACATTGTAGAACAGTGTGAAAAGGGGAGAACATTCTAGAACAGTGTGAACAGGGGGACAACGTTCCAGGAGAGGGCATTCTTGAAGCGTTAATTGTGAGAATAGTCTAGAACAGAGCAAATTAGGGAAAACATGCTATAACGGTGTGAAAAGGGGAGAACATTCTAGAACAGCATGAATGAGAGAGGCTATTCTGCCAGAACAGTCTAGGACAGCAGGGGAGAACATTCTGGAGTGTTTCAGGTCTGACACATCAATCAAACATTAGGGTGTTTTGGCTTGAGCTCTAGTCTTGTTAAGTAAACTGTTCCAAACCCAGTGTCTGTCTGTCTGTCTCCGTTCTTCTGTCCTAAAGGCAGTGCACTGATTTCAGTGCTGTGGGGCATTTTGTTGGAGAATAATGTGACTGCACCAGAATACCGGCAATTCACACACTGAAAATGATAAAAGCATTCATTATGCATAGTGAGTAAAACTCACTTTTACAGCTATTTAGATCAACCATTAGACGCAGATCTGAATGGGCAGAGGTCAGCTGGAGTCTGTAACTATGGCACACATTCAGTGATTTATTCAATCTGTGGTTTGGTTACATAATTGATGTAGAGTGCAAAAACGTGTGGGTGAGATGTTATAAATAACCATACAGACATAAAAATTTAAATAAACATATATGACAGAGAGAGAGACAACATCAATTAATAATGAGGAAACAGTTTCAGTGGCATGTCCCTCTCTCTCTCTCTCTCTCTCTCTCTCGTTCTCTTTTAAGGCTTTAACTCAAACAGGGGTGCGTTTCCCGTACACAGATGGATGGTCCGATGCTTCGCTAAACCCACCAACATCTGAAGTACCGTTTCCCAAAACTGTCATACCTTGTTCGCACCACAGTAGTTTAAACCATGTTGGTTTCAACCAACCTAGTCTGAACTGTAATGTTTCCAGATGTGTTTAGTCTGACTTTCACAGCAGGGAAACCTGCAAAAATTCACACACTTTGTAATATTATGATGAAATATAAGAGTTGTGGCTGAAATCATATTATTGCGGCATAATTTAGGATATTAATATTATAATCATATACAACAACTATGAATAAGAATAATATTCATTTTATTAATTAGCAATTAAATGCAATTTATAAAATAATTAATAATAATATTAGTAAAGAAATAATAAAAGAACTATAGAAGAAGTATTAGCTATTGCAATGGGTTTATAGTCACTATCTGTAAAATATAAAAGTATAAAACAAACTATTACTATTACTAATGCCAGGTCCATCACCAGTGAGTTAGATAGACATGTGAGTATGAAACCCCACTGTAGAATTATTCAAAATTATGTGTATTCGAGAAGGAATACACAGATCTGGATTCAAAACCCAAATGTGTGTGAGTCTCTTTTTTTAAATTTATCGTAATGGCAATGAAAGCTCTCAGTAATCAGGAAATTATTCAATAAATTATTGTGAAGATTTCTATGTCGTTTCTTCTGATGTATGTTTGTAAAAACCCATACGAAAAGCTATTTAAGCACATATTCATTCCAAAGTACATTTCACACATTTTATAGCTACATGTACACAGTAAAGATGCACATGGATCTTTTTTTTAAATCAAGAACAAACTAGACACATAAAAAAAACCCTATATTAATTAGCTAATTTCATATATGTTTACAAATATGTTTATTGAGTGATGTAAATGTTCAGCTTTCTGACATTATTAATTATAATTGTCCTCTTTTGACTACATCTTCTGCCTCATCAATGACATAGTCATCAGAAACTAAGCTTCTAACCACAGGTCTACAGCTGTAGTTCGAACTACACAACTTAACGACAGTGGTTGGGAACGCTCAGTGAAAACTAGGCTTTTGGCAAAACACCTATGCTTTTTACAATATTTCAGACTACATGGGTTACCTCCATAGTTCCAACTATAGTTTTGGTAAACAACTGCATCACAACCGCATCGTTGAAACTATGTAAGTTCAATGTTGTTAGCAACTATGCTTTTGGGAAATGCATCCCAGAGCAGCAGTTTTTCAAATCAAGATGATTAACTGAGATTCTCCATGTGGCATAGTTATCACACCTCTAATGCTGCACATGCATACAATGAAGTAGCAACACATCTCCTCAGAGCTCGATTACTCCACCCCCTCCTTCTGTTTAGCAAACACACATGGAGAAAGTCAGTCAGTGGCCTGTATCACTGTGGGCATTAACATTGGTGTTTTTTTCAAAATGGAGATACTTATTACACGCAAAGTTGCACACAGGATTAATGGCATTACATGTCTGTAAATGCTGTAAATCTGTATAATGTGCTAAACTGTTGAGTGGCAGACTTCACTTAAGAAATGCAGTAGATAAATCTTCATCAATAACGCAATTTTTGGACAGGATTACTTTTACATGGGGAAGTGGAGGAATGTAATTTTACTACAGGACATCTGTAAAACTTATAAATGGGATAAGAAATCTCTGCACTGCCAAATCCTCATGAACATAACCAATCTTATAACCTACTTATAATAATAATAAGACAATTTTAGGTTGGAAATTAGCATGTTCATAACACATACGCAGTCTAAAGGTTATGCAACAAAACGATTTGCCTCAGCTGCCAGAAGCATTGTACCCTTTGTAAATCTTTTGGTTGGATTTGACTGAGGTTTGCCACATATTTGAACTTTAACAACCCGAGGTATCTGTGCCACGAAACTAATTGCCTCTTTGAGCGCCTCTATAATGCGGGAGCACACAGTCCATACACATGTCTAACATTCGCATTCGGACAGGACTAAAACCACTGAGGAACTCTGGTAATAATTACATGACCCCACCTCTCCATGTAAAACGAATCCCATCAGAAAAGGGCTTTAGAGAGCTGAGTAAAGTAAAGCTTTGCATAAACCTCCTTCAGAGGTTCAGTGATGCTAACTATCTAACACCATGGCATAATGGCTTATGAGAGCTCATTACAAAGAACTATCAGACTGAGTGAATACACTCCGCTAATCTTTAAAGCTACAGCTGTGAATTAGTATGAGCTGAATTCTATTTATAGGTTTACAGTTCCACTGTCAAGAAGCTAAATGTCATGGTGGGACAATGCTACCATCATGACCCTCAGACACAAGAGTTCGATGTCTGATCTGGCCAATTGCCACTGCTGTACTAAGAGTTTATTTGAGTATGTGTGTAGCATGAATAGACAATAGGCCTCTCTGAAAAAGAGATTTTAGGGGTGTGTTTTGTGTTCATGGCCAGGAATGAAAAGCGCTGCATGAAAGTGTTGTGTTCGCCACCTCTTAACCACTAGAGGTCTTGACTAATGCCCCTTTAAGGTCAACATATTCATGTTCATTTATCTAAAGAAGAACTCAGGCATTGAATCCCAGGCTTTTACTATCTTTTATGTCAGGCTTTATGCAGCACTGCAGGTATATAAGGTCCCATGGGCTACCCCTCTGGAAACACTTAACCCTTTACTTAGTTTTTACCAAGCTACATCCGCATCTCAAGGTATGGTATCTACTATTCATAACAGGCTTATCTCTCATGTTCCCCATGTGCTTGGTAGTAAACACTTGGAGCCGTGACCTTGTAGCACACAACTCAGATCTCAGAAATATATTTATATATATTTACATCCTCCAATATTCTTGCCCAACTGTTGATACATTACAAATGAGCACATAGATTTTGTTATCACACCTTACTGTGCATTCCAGATGAAGTGTTCTACAGACAAAATGTGCTTCAAATATTCTCTGGCCATTGTTGAAACATTTTTTTGTGCTTCTGGCAGTGTACCCCAGTGAAGCACACCTGGGAATTGGCAATTTCTCTACTATACTCTTTTTTAGAAGTATATCTTCCCTTATGTCTCACACTGTTTCTGCTCATAGATAACTTGACATTTAATCTGAGAACTCGTCAAATGAAAGTCATTTTAGCCCTCTCAACAGCAGTCAGGAAAACAACATTGAAATTCTGCTCAGAGCACAATGTTCACCTAAGAGCTCCTTCCTTAACTACTGTCTGGATGTACTGATACTGGAACGGGCCATTGCCAGCCTGCATCACGCAAAGGTGACCACAGGGGACATGTGGTCAGGGGTTATTGATTATGTGAGGATTATGTTTTCCTTTAATTAGCTGTTTTAATGTTTTGTTGCTTATGAAAATACATTCACCAAACAGAACCCCAACAGATTTACATAAACCTACCCTTAAAGTTTGCTTTGAGATGTATCGGTTTGTGTGTATGATTGTCAAAGTGAGATATCAGGCATGTGCCATGCTGAAAAGTGCCTCTGTTTACTCTTATTAAGGTGTCAAGTTACAGTCGGGTCAAGCAATTTGCAATGAGCCTCAATCTATCAAAGTGGCAGCTCATGCCAGAGCAATAAGAAGCTTGGAATCTCTAGAGGAGGAAAGCCCTTTATTTTTACCTTCCATTTGGATTAGTGCGTCAGAAGGAAGATGTGAGCGTAGCATGTATATCAAATGTGCACTTTTTAGAGTGCTGGCTGTGTGAGGTGAGCTCTCATTGACTTTCATGAATCCAAAGGGCAAAAAAGTCACCAAAGTTCCCCTCTGCTTCAGCTGCTCCTCCCAAACTCCCTGCGATTCAGACTGAGCAATCAATAATGAGTGTAATTTTTTTTATTTAATTTTAATTATAATATTTCTCAATTTAATAATTCTCACTACACTCAACATACCTCTCCTGACATACTGGTTGTCAGATTTTGTAGTTGGTGACACAACTCAAAAAATCTGCCTAATGGTAAGCCAATGTGGATTTAATAATCTTTTCCAGGGTGTTTGGTCCTCACAGGCAGGTATTGGTTCACACACTCGCATGCTGATTTTGATCGGTTTGGATTGAGGATCACAGCAAACATCACAACTACCGCTGACATGAACTTGACTTTCTTAAGAAGGATTTTCAGAGCTTTAATAGAAAATGGCTTTAAACAAGCTTAACCAGTCAGATAATAAAATCTAGATATAGACCAAGGAGAGAAAATCCTGTTCATCTGTCATGATTTAAAAGAATGACATTACATTGCACAGTTATGCTCTGCACTGAAATTACCAATATATATGGTGTTTATTTATTTACTTTTATTTGTGGGCACCTCTGACTGTGGGCAGTGGGCAGCCATTGCTGTGGCACCCAGGGAGCAGAGAGGGTGAAGGGCATTTACATTTACATTTACATTTAAGGCATTTATTATTCAGAGCAACTTACAAAACTGCGTTGCTATTTACCCAAGAAAAACCTCAGCTAGTTTAAATAGAATAATAGTTTAAAGATACCTCTAAGTTTAGACACTACTAAACACAAGTCACTAAGGTGACCACTCTGCTATTCGTCCAATTATTCTCTGAAGAGGTGGGTCTTCAGTCTGCGTTTGATAACAGAGTCGGACACCCAGTGGAAGCTCTTTCCACCACTTTGGTGCAGGACAGAAAAGAGCCTGGACGCTTGTCTTCCATGGATTTTGAGGGATGGCGGATTGAGCCGAGCTGTACTTGAAGCTCGAAGGGCTCTTGGTGCGGATCGGCTTTTGACCATTGCCATCAAGTACGGAGGGGCTGGTCCGTTCTTGGCTTTGTAGGCCAGCATCAGGGTTTTGAATCTGATGCGGGCAGCAGCTACAGGAAGCCAGTGAAGAGAGAACTGGATAAGTTGCAGGGACCTGATGGTGCATAAAGGGAGACCAGCCAGAAGAGAGGGCCTTACTCAAGGGCCCAAGAGTGGCAGCTTGCTGAGCCTGGGTATCACACCCACAACTTGGATAGAATCCAAGGCTTTTACTTTGAGATTTCTGGCCCATTAAAAAGAGAATATAAGTTCAGTGACGTTAATTTTGATGGCCGTTCTGGAAGTCGTGTAAAAATACTGGGGCAGTAAAAAGATAGTTGCGCACTGAAAACCACTATAGACAACTTAATAATTATGACCTAAATACATATTTATAGTTTTATAAAAGTCTAGATATTTCAGGGTTCCCATTCTTTTTAGGAAAACATTGACTTTTCTGTGGACATTTTCCATGACTTCCATACGAAGCGTATTTAAAAACCTCTAAGTATAAATGTGCTGGACATGCTATTTAACACCTAGAATGTGTCTTAATTTTTTTTTTTCTGTAAGATTGAATTCCCTCTGTAAATCATTTGGTGTTCCTGGCTTCCTGGTTTCAGAGCTGCTCTTGGTGATGGACAGTTTGTGCTATCTTGGTTGAGAGTTAATTAATGGTCTGATAAAAAAGAAAGTCAATAAGCAAGTCAGATAGAAAGGCATGCTCACAGCAAATGCTTGCACATTTGAGTAAAGTTAAACAGCATTCTGTGTCTCATTCGTTAGTGATACACATGGATAAATAGTGTCTAAAATTAAAATAATACAAATACAAATTAAAGTTACACACATTGTCAACACAAATCTGAAAATGCACACTCACACACAGCTTGTCTACTCCCTTTAGAAAAGTACAGTCAGTAGAACATGACTAGAAGATGATTAGAGGGCTAGGGGGTATGAAGCCACCCAGCGTTGTGCTGTGGAACTGTGTTCTCAGAAATGTTAATGCTCCATCTAATACTTTTTGCCTGAGTTGGGGATTAGGTGGGTTGGTGATCATCCAACATCCTGACCTCACTAACACTCTTGTCACTGAATGCAATCAAATCTTCACAGCAATAAATCTAGTAGAAAGCCTTCCCTGGACAGTGCAGACATAGTTACTCCAACAATAGCAGAAACAACTTTTTTATTAACCCTTGATTTTGGAAAGAACACTGTAAGACATGAGGCTAGTGTGTGTGTGCTCTCTGTCTACATGACGATGCAGCATTACAAACAGGATCTACAATATGCTATTTCCAGGATCTCACAAATACTTCCAGAGCATTTGATCAATTTCCAGGAGGCTCTCTAAATTTCTAGAATTTCCTGAATTTCCAGGACACATGGGAGACCTGATTTATTTCTACTGAAAAAAGAAAAACAGCCTAGACCCACAACTTATAGGTAATTACGAAATGTCGACATATCCTCAGAGGTGCATTGTGAATGGCAGTCGATTGTAGTAAACAGTACATAATACACCAAGGCTGTACAATATATTGGCTTGTAATTATCACAATATTGACTTTTAAATTACTGATGCAAATGAGCCCTCCAACCAATAACAATGATTTTAACTGTGGGCTGTGAACATCTTCACCAATCAGTTCCAAATGGATGCTTCTGCGATGGTTTTGATGAACCAATCAATCATGTTACCTAACAAAAGGCATTTATTTCAGTCAAAATAATGCAGGCAGATGTGTAACCATGTCACATTATTGATTGTTAAGCAAAAACCTTGTATCTCCATATGGCAACTTCACAGCTTTTAGTGGAAGGCAATGTTAAAAAACAATTTTAAGTTAATTTGGATATCTTGCTAAACTATAAGAGAAAACTGCCAGATTCACACATGTCAACAAGAAAAATGGACAAGGGTTTTGCTGGACAGTGATGATATCTTGCAGGATATCAAGTCACTACATGCAGCACTACTATCATAACACCGGATTTAATGCAGCTCTGTAACATACAGCCAAATCTCCACCATCAGCATGATGAGAAGTAAGCCCTTCATTTATTTTCAGCTAGATTTCCCCCCATGCCAATGATTCTGTAGCTCCCGTCGTGCAGAAATCATATTGGCTTCATATTGGGTTCATGTGGGTTCCACCCTCGGCTACACGGCTGGTTGATTGATTGCGAGTGAACTGCAGTTGCTTTGATTAACAGTCAGTCTCCAGCTTGTCAGTGAGGTATCTGGGGTAATTTCTTGCTTTTACTTGTCAGCACATTGGAGTGTGTAATTTTGACCAGTGCACTTGTCACAAAGCCCAGGGGGATATAGCCAGTAATCACATCTCGATTAGGGGGCTGTACACTGCAAATTACTTCATGTTGGTGTTCTGGCACTGTTAATTTACACACAGTGAATGATGAAAACAGCAAAGCCTCCATGCAGCGTGTGAAACACAGCACACATGTCTACAGTCCAATATGCAGAGCAAGCTCATTTTCACAAGCTTGCACTACAGCAGCCTGTAAGAACAAACATTTGTAATCCATGACTGCTGTTAGGCCTTTCAGGCATGGTGTGTTGGTAGTCCTCACTGTAGAAACTAACAACATACCTGCGGCTGGGATCACATGGTAACACTGACAAATCCAATCATTCCTAATGCAGGCACTAAAATCAATATGTGCAGTAAGACTTTCGAGATGCATATACTAACCATTTCAAGTAGGAATAAGACTACAAGCAATGTCTTTGAGTTTCTCCTACGAACACCCTACTCTATAATCAATATATCATTGCTGTCAAGCAAAAAATAACTTATCAACATTACAGGCAGAATCAAATTAAACATGAAAAACGTCAAAAATGTAGATACAAGGCTTTTGCTTGATAGCGATGATATTATTACACAATATGTATACGTGAGTAGTCTGTTGTCAAATGCATTAACCACTTAAATTGCCATTTTAAGTGGTTCAGAAGTAACCAGTGAACATTTCATAACACACTTTTGTTACCAAAGAATAGTTAAATAACAGTATGTGGCATTTTTACCTTAAAGCAATAGTCCATAAGGTTTGAGGATAGCTAAATTTGCCCACAGATAATACAGTTGTACTGTACAACACTGTAATGAAGGCACGTTTTATTACAAAATCCACAGCAATTATAGTCAGGCTGCTTGTTTTAGTAGCTAGTCTTTAAACAAAAACATCTGACCTGCTCAGCAAGAAAAAAGCCAACTTAGCAGCACTTCTGAATCCTTCTAGATCATGGAGCTTTCTGTATGAGCCTCCTTTTAAAAAGCCTAGCTAGCGGTTACTCTGGTTTCACCGAGGACTCTGTCATGCTCTCTTTTGGATTCTCAGCTCTCCTCAGTTCTAATACTGTGTTTCTTTGGTTTGACAGTGGGTAAATGAGTTTGCCATTATGATATTTCCATGTTAGCAGGTTTGAGACCCCGCTAAAGGACAGGGTTTACATGGAGAGATAAGAAACAGTCACTGAAAGTTAAAGAAGCATGTGGACTGAGGCAGACTGAGTAGTCTTACAGGTTGTTACATGAATTTGACTTTTGCAGTTGCACTCTATGCAATTCTCATGAGCGTTGTTCTGCCTGTTTCAGTAAGTTACATAGTGCAGTTAGCAGAGTTTCAAGCCAGGAGTGACAATGATAGAGGCGCGACTCTTCCTGTTACAAGTCAGTGGAGCATCAAAATGATGCTGAAGCTATTATTTTAGGGTACACATTATGCATAATGTTGAATACAGAGTGTTGCTTGTTGAAAGCATTCCTTTCTCCTGTAATTTTTCCCATGACATCATCAGCGATCAGTCAACATTTAGCACATAACTGTCAACTGTAAACAAAGAAACCCCTGTTTGCAGTATACTTGAAAATCAACCCCTATGAACAGTTCTGTCTATTGCCACTTTTAGGTATACACTGACAATAGAGTCTCCCTACAGTTTTTCTAGCAATTATAAACAATTGCTGTAATAATTTATATTTCAGAATTCCATTCAATCAAACACAGCAGTGTTGGCTTACAACTGCAATTTGAAATCCCACTGTTTTTATCTGTTTTCAGGACAAATATCTTAATTTCCCTTCTTTTCACTAGACCTACTCCCACACTTAGAAAAAATGCATTTTGTGTTTCTCCAAGAACCTATCAATTGTGTGGTTTCTATTGGGTTTTAAAGAACCACCCACTACAAAAATCTAAAGGTTGTTCTTCTATGACATTGCCCCAAAGAATCCTTTCTGGCACCTTTGGAGTGGCACCAAGTGTGGAGAAGGTCTAGCAAGGAGAACTGTGGAATATGATGATGAATTACCTTGCTGTATGACACACATGCAGTGTTTACCTTTCTGTCATTTTGACTACATTGTTTACAGATGGTGATGAACCATGTAGGTAGTTTTTAAAGTAAAAAAAGGCAACATTATTGTGACATCACCATTGCATCAGCGGAGGAGGTCTGGAGGAAGGAAAGAGAATTTTCTTGTATTTGAAATGGTTAGAGCCGCAGCCTCCTACTCCAGCATTTTAAAAGGCTTTTTTTAAAATAGGCCCTTTATGTAATTGAAGATTGGATGCAACCTTTTAAAACATGAAAAACCTTTTTGCCAGTAGGATAATGGGATTCTCTGTAATCTGAAGAGCCATGCCAGCGCATAGCAGGAATATTTTTAAAGAATTGTGGATGATGTCTTGTGCACTGTGGAGGTGTCAACTGCCTCTAACTCGCCACCAGAAAGTTGCATTTTCAAATGCCTTCAGAGGGCTACAAAGCAAACAGGATTCTAATATCATTGTCCATGGCTGACCGAGGGTTTAGCCTTCATTTCTGGAAAGGCTTTGTGTGAACACTTCATTGTTTTCAATACTTTCATACTGTACAATTCTTTCATACTTTCATACATTCGATTCCTAACAGTCACACCTTCCATGAACTGTCTGTCTGCTAGAGCAGAGAGAACACTGTCCACTGCAGTGGCCTTTCCAAGAATGAGGTTCAACAACCATGGCACACATTAAGAATTGGGAAAGGTCTTTTTTAACACTTGGGACCAAGCTGTCCTTTGCATTGAATGAATATTCACGATGAATGGGCCAATCAAGGTAGTTTGGAATAAAACATAAAGCTTCTTAAAGTAAATTCAAGTAATGTTTTGCCTTTTTTCCTGTAAAGTTGCAATTTGGGTGTCCTCAAGCTCCTGTGATAATATGTTTGTGGGATCAGCCTTTCTTTTTGATGAATTTATCTGTTATTTTTTCCAGCAAATCACAGCCACAGAAAGCATGAAAAAAGAGATGGGAATTCAAATGGGACTCATGCTGCTTGTGAAATGCTCTGAATGAACAAACCAAATAAATCAGGCATGCTTCAGAAAGGACAACTTTACATTAATTCTCTTTAACAATCGTTTTATATATATGAAGTTTAGCAAGTGATCCGGATTGCTTGTACCTAAGGAGGAAGAGTGAGATGGTAGTGGGTAATTCAGTAGGTAGTAAATGCTGAGATTAGTAATATTAATCCAGCAATCCAGCTAACAGCAATCTCTTTTTCAACAAACCAAGAGCTTCAGAGGTAGCCATTATTCTGATTTAACCCTTTCACCCTAGGTTTATTATTCAGTTATTAATCTGAATGTAGAAACTATTGTAAATAATTTGGTAATGGTTTGGTTTTCCATATCTTGTGGAGTTCCACATGGTTCTATTTTGGGGCCTATGAAACTGATGTCTGTCATAGTAGTTACAGCATCAACTTATCATACAAATTACGGACATGACTTCCATAATTTTGCTGACCTCAATATCAAGCATTGTGTTTACCTGCTTGTTTACATTCAAATGTATGTCACTAGTATGAAAACCAGTCTATGGCAGTGCCAATGCATCAATCATGGCAACTCTAATCACACAGAGCGGAAGGAGTTATGAAAAAAAAATGCTGCAAACTCTGGACAGGAGGAACGATATGCTAAAAAAACATACATATGCCAAAATTTTATTAATTAGGGGTTTTAATAAATTGCATCATTAATGCATTATATTATGGCAATTTTGTTGGTTTATCGCAATTATTACTGGAACAATATGTTATGCCAAAAATCGTGACAGGCCAAATTATGACAGTAATATTTTTTATGAGAGTGATGAAGTGGGCAACAATGGTTGTGGACACCCCCTTCAATGAATGCATTAAGCCACTTTAAGTTGACCCTATTGCTGAAACAAATGTACAAATTCACACACACACACACACACACACACACACACACACACACACAACTTGTCTAGTCCTCGTAGAGAAGAACTGGGTGCAGATAAACATGAACCTATAGACACTATGCCTAATGCCAGGTGTGGGCTAGAGGGACATAAAGTCCCCCAACTCCCTTCTTCTGTGAAGAAGTGGAACTGTGTTCTCTGGAATGATGGTGCTTCGTCCAATGCTTTTGAGATGTGGTGGAGTGGTGATCATCCAACATCCTGATACAACTTAATGCAATCAAATATTCACAGCAATGATCCCTACTCCAACAAAAGCAGGATACACTCTTTTTTAATTCCCTTGATTTTGGAAGAAACAATGAATGAGCATATGTCCCAATACTTTTGTATACATTGTGAATGTGGAATGGACTTCATTTCATCATTGACTACAAAGGGGGTAGAAACTGTGATATTGGGTTGTCTGCCCTACTTCCAGATAAGCTAAATATATTTTATGCCTGTTTTGAGGCAAACAACCTTACCCCTGTTGTGAAACTCCCAGTGGCTCAGGAGAGCTGTGCACTAACCATTCCTGTGCCTGATGTGGTCAGATCCTTTTGAGCGGTTTTCCCACACAAGGCACCTTAGAGCATGTGCCAACCACCTGGTGGAGGTTTTCACTGACATCTTTAACCTTTCTCAGTGATTCCCACATGCTTTTAGTGAACCACCTTTGTTTCAGTTCCCAGGAAACCTGCTATCAGCTGCATAAATGACTAATGCCATATAGCACTGACATAAAAGCAGTAGGTTAAATCTTATCTCTGCTCCTCGCTTCCGGACACTCTTCAGTCTACATACCCCTCAAAAGGACTACACCATCACCCTGACATTGCACACTGCAGTTACACAAGTAAAGAACACCTTAGTGAGAATGCTTTTCACAGTCTCTAACCCAGCATTTAACACAATCCTTCCTGCCAAAAATCTCTAAGCTCGCAGACTTATGTCTAAACACACTTCTCTGCAACTGAATTCTGGATATCCTGACAAGCAGACTCTCTGTGTGCTTTATCCCCTCCTGTACTCGTGTGTACATGACTGTGTAGCCAAACACAAATCCAACATCATCTTCAATTATTGTTGATAATACAACCATCCAAGGCCTCATCACAGATGGAGACACCTCACTGATCATCCCACCTGGTCCCTCCACACCAATACAGTTCTGAGACCTTACCATCAGTGCCTCAGTTCTTCCTGTGAAGGCTCAAGACGTTTGGCCTGCTTCTTGACATCCTGACCAACTTCTACAGATGCACCATAAAGAGCATCATCACACAGTACATCACTGTCTGGTATGGCAGGTGCACCACTTGTGACTGCAGATCTTTCAAAGAGTGGTAGGGACAGCAGATTTCATCATAGGCAGCAAACTCCCAGTCTTACAGTACATCTATCAGTCATGATGCCTGCAAAAGATCTACAAAATTAGGTTGTACAAAAGTCACCCAGCACATGATCTGTTTATCTTACTGCCATTTGGCAGGTGCTACTGCAGCATCCGGTGGCACCCACAGGACATCAGGCTACTGAACAGGCTGCGAAGCTGTAAGTTCATCCCCAATATCCTTGTCACTTTGTCACTAATATTACATTACTGCTATGGACACGGTCACCAAGCCACTACAATGCTACAATAAGAATGTTTCTTTAACACTTACAAACTGTATAGCATCAATACTGCTAGACACCTTCCATGACTCGATTCTCATTGTCACATTTTACTGGTGTTGTCCTTGTACAAGTACTTGCACAATTGGCATGGAACTTTTACAATGACTTTCAACTGATGTTTATAGCTCCCCGGACAAAAAAAATCAGTTACCTTTGCGTATTTAAGGTGGTAGTAACTTCAAGCTCATGCAGATAGAATAGCACAAGGATGATATGGCTATTAATACCTGCAGGGTGTGCAATGGGATTCATAGATTGAGAAGAGGTGGCACAGTGCAGTGAATGTCTCGTTCAATGAGTGGAAAATGGGTCAGAAAGTAAATGATTGGCAAAAAGAAGTGATTGCATTTGGGCGTGCCAAAGGCCATATTGTGAAGGAAGTAGCTGAATCTGCAGGTGTATCAAAGTGTCTACCAGCAGTGGCAAAAATGTAGTCTACAGGAAATTCTCATCACTCTTGAGGAGAAGTGAGCAAAGGCCTCTTGTATTCCACTCTGCTCCATACGTTGATGGTATGCACTTCCCTATGGAGTGTTCTTTCAGAAATTGGTGGTGAAGAACCTGCTGTTGACTTCTAGACACAATTCTTACCTGGAAGTGAAGTGATTTTCATTCACAAGCCATGAAACACGGCAGCGATACCTATCTGTGTTTCATCTTCAAGCCGCAATTTTGACAAGAATTTCCTGAAGACTGGGATTTTTGCCACTGTGACATTTTGCCATTTGAAGTAATTCCACAGATATTTCATCCTGTACAAATCAGAAAGTCAGTAAACTCCCCCATACATGACACCCCTTAGAAAAAACTAAAATTAATAGACCTTGAGCTAAACCATGAGAACATAATTTCTAGACTTTTGGTCGGATATCCACTCTTTTGGTCGGATATCTCATTCCACTCTTCTCCATTCGAAAACATAAAGGACCTATCGCCAGACTGCTTGGAACTCAAGAAGCCTGTTATCAATACTTTTTCTGATACAAGTTTTTTTTCTGATACTATTTTTCTGATCCAATGGCAAGGACACGATTTAAAAAAACACCTATTACATGTTTGTTTTTCACAATTCCATCCTTCACACCTCCTCTCCACTAATCTGATTGTCCTGTCCTGTCAACTGCCTGCTGGGACTAAGCTCCCACTGCTGCCATTTCCAGCGCTTCTGCTGTTGTTTTGACATCCAGAATTGCAATGCTACAGGGATAAAGCCTACACCATAAAAATGTCTAGTTTACCTTATGATTCTATAAACAATTCAACTAACTTTCACTTACATATTTCAGGACTTCACACTGAAGGAGTCTTACCATTTGTTTCTGGGTACTATTAAACTGCAGGGTTTACAGACTGCTCAGTGTTTCATTAAAAAGCACTTTAAGAGACAACAACAACAACAACAACAATAATAATAATAATAATAATAATAATAATAATAATAATAATAATAATAATAACTAATAAAATGTTTTACCAACACAGTATTAAATAAACCCACATGTATAAAGAAACATTAGAGCATAAGTAACATCTCATTGTAGTGGTGAAAGATAAACAACTGCTCCTGTGGCAAAGTCATGGTCCAAGAGCTGTTCACAAGATGGAGAGGAATATGGTCTCGTGAAAGGCACACAAATGCCTTGACAAATGTTTACACGCTCAAATCTCACAGTTTCTCACTGTGCTGATGGCTTTTGCTCTCGACACCAATAAGATTCTTCAACAGCCCAGACCCTTCCAGCAGACCCCCAGCCGAGAGCGCTGACAATGGGCATCTGGTATCACAGACTCCTATCAGAGTGCCTGCTGACTGACAAATGCATCCACAGCACACATACAGACACCTTCTTTAGCAGAGTAACAGTCTATGGGTAAATGACACTAGAAATAGAGACAAACAGTTTTAACACATCTATGTTTCCAGACAAACACAGTGAACCACATCTAGGGTACATCTCGGATCTCCAGAGTTGGGCAGTAACAGAATACAGGAAACAGTGTTGTGTAATCAAGATACAAAAAAAAAAAAAAAAAAAAAAAGCGGCAACTGTAACCTTTTACAGTTACAGTGAAAAGGCAAGTAATTCGATTACAGGTGCATTTTGTAACTACTCGTGATTACTATTAGGATTACACTACAGCTAAAAATAACCCTAAAGTAACCCTCACAACCTTGCTGATCTAAGCCGTTTTAACAGAGAGGAAATTATTCATTCATATAATGTATTATGAAATTAAAATTTTGCCACAACTGGATTTGAGCAACTATGTTGGTATGATTTATAATTATTTAAAGGAATAAAAAAATGAATAAATAATATAATATTTATTCATATTTACATATTTATATATTTGTATTTTATTTGTCTTTTTATGTATATATTATTTTTTATGTAGACAATAACACAAACTACACATAATATACAGTGTCATCTTTCACTCATTATGAATATGACTCTGGGTTAGAGAACTCATTGTCATCAGACCTGTTTATATGTTTTCCAGACTGTAAACACTCTTGAACTACATCAGTGGTAACCACGAGGGAGATAACACTGCTCCAGCTCATAGTGCATGATTGACAGCATTTGTTGTTGTTTTTTCTCGAACAGTGTAGAGGTTTTTGCACCTTCAGGATATGCAGTGTTGATGAGAAATTCATCTCTTGCCTGCAAAGTCTAGAACAGCCATGTTGATGCTGTCTATAGGGACACAAAGAGCAATTGTTGGATAAAGTTCACCATTCTTACTTAGAGTCTGTGTAACTTTGCAGGAGCGCTAGGATATCATACTGTATTTCCCTTTGCTAGAGTTTTCCACAAGTCCTTAGCAACAGAAACATCTATGTGTTGTATACGGAGGCAAAACAACAGGGTTATAAATAGGCTTGTTAGAGTTTGGTGGAGGGGGGATTATGGTGTGGGGTTGTTTTTCAGGAGTTGGGTTCGGCCCCTTAGTCCAAGTGAAAGGAACTCTTAATGCTTCAGCAGACCAAGAGATTTTGTTCAATTTCATGCTCCCAACTGTGTGAAAATAGTTGTGTAGTGGGGATGGCCCCTTCCTGTTCCAACATGACTGCGCACCAGTGCACAAAGCAAGGTCCTTAAAGACAGGGATGAGAGAGTTTGGTGTAGAAGAACTTGACTGGCCTGCACAGAGTCCTGACCTCAACCAGCCAGAACACCTTTGGGATCAATTAGAGCAGACACTGCGAGCCAGGCCTTCTTGTCTGACCTCACAAATGCGCTCAAAAATTCCCATAAACACATTCCTAAACCTTGGAAAGCATTTCTAGAAGAGTTGAAGCTGTAATAGCTGCAAAGGGTGGCCCAACATCATATTAAACTCTATGGATTAAGAATGAGATGTCACTCAATTATATGTGCATGCGAAGGCAGGCAAGCAAATTCTTTTGGCAATATAGTGTATGCATATTTATATACACACACACACATACACTCACTGCCCACTAGATGCTCTTAGTTATACTTGTTTCTACACCCATTATCCATTTTTTCAGCTCCACTGATCATACAGGATATTTTATGTAATAAAGTATGCAGAGAAACAGTAGGAAAGGACTACAATCGATAGCCACAGAACTACAAAGTTCTCCTATATGATAAACAGAGCTGATGAAATGGACAATGAGGTGTACCTAGAGATGTCTTACAAAAATACTTGACAAATGGTATATTCAGATTCAAGTACATTCATGGCAGGCTTCACAATGCTGTTTTTAAACAAATATTCACATTTACACACAAACTATATTTTCAGTGTAGCAGCAGTTAGTGTGATGTTTAACCAAATTACTAGGAATGTATAAACAGAATGATTATTTACATTTAGGCAATGATTTGTCATATTAATGTTATGGTATAATCTTGTTTAGTTTGTTAAGTTTGCTTAAGTTAGTTTCAACACAGTAACTACAGCTATCTTTCGTCGAGGTTATTACGTTGTGGTTTATATTCACGTCCAATGCGCACACAGTGTACTTAAACTAATGTGAACCACAGCTGTATCACAGGGTTTCTGACTTTAGCCAGTGTTGCAGTGAGCGAACCGAATCTAATGTTTAAATATGGTAAACAGGTCACTCACTCACTGCTGACACAGCATTTTTCTGTGGGTGAGGGCAGTGGTTGATTTCTTTAAAGAAATGTTCGTATATTCATTGTTAGTTACCTTAGCTAGCTAGCCAACTTGAACCAGCTCAGCTTCAGCTACCTATAGCTACATCAACCTTGCTCACTGATGTGAACACAGTGGTCTTGAGCGACCACTAGATGACAATAATTTCCCAAACGTTTTCTGCCAGCTCAGAAAGAGACCGTGGGAAGAAATGAGGGTGTTATTTTTAAAGTAAAGTTTTTTAAAAAACATTTGGGGCTTTTGACCAATCATCTGGGTCACCGCCACTTTCTGAGGCCTAGGCTTTTATTGTAGAAACTAAAGATTTCTTAAAGCACCAGCTTAACAGGAAACCACCAGTCACCACACTAGACCTCTCTTTCAATGAGGCTCAATACAGAGCAGTCAAGCAGAACTAAGGTCATTTGCAAAATTTCTTTTAAACTGTAAAATGTTAGAAAATACCTAGAAAATATCTAGTTTTTAATATAGACCCACTGATCCACCATATGGACAAAAATATTAAGATGCCTGCTCATTTATTATTTCTTTCAAAAAATGGTGTATTAAAAAGAGTATATTCTGTTGGAGTAACTGTCTTTACTGTCCAGGGATGGCTTTCTACTAGATTTAGGAGCATTGCTGTGAGAATGTGATTGCATGAAAGCATTAGTATGGTCAAGATGCTGGATGATCACCATGCCACCTCATCCCTAATTCTCCAATTCATCCAAAAAGTATTGGATGGAGCACCATCCTTTCAGAGAGCACAGTTCCAATGTTGGGCTTTATACCCCTCTATCCATGCATGGCATTTAGCATTGTGCCAATGGGTTCATGTTTATCTGCTCATTTGGAAATATAGCAGAAATCATAACTGGATTTAGGGGGAAATAAAGTTTCTGAGCAGAGAAAGTGGCCATGGATGCCAGACAATCCTTTGTGATCATTTTTTTTATGAAATTGGCCCTTGTAAATAATGAGTGATACACCCCTGTAGAGTATCTCTTACCGCCTACAGTTCTGAGTTTGCAGAAGCTACACAGCTGGCATAGCCTACGCCAGGGTTTCCCAAACTTTTTGAGCCTTCAATCTAATACTGTCTGCTAGAAATGTTCATGAAATCACAATTCCTTGAAAACAGCTCAGATTTAACCCCCACCCACCCAGTGTGCTGCTTGTCTTGGCACAGCTTCTCAGAGCGTCAGGCAGGCTAGTTCCACTGTGTGCCCGGCTACACTGTCATAGCACAATGACATTCTGATGTAGACATGAGAACTACCTCCAGCTTGCTTGTGCTCACTTTAACAGATGTTGGCTGAAGCTTTCTAAAATATTTTGGCCAACACACATGGTTCAAAAAAATTCCCTTCGGGTAAATTGTGTCTGCCACCTACTACTCAAACTTCTCAAAAAAAAGTTCATTTCTTGTGCCATGAGAATATTTTGCATCACCATTCTGAAATCATACTCTCAAAAATGGTGTTGAAAATAGTGTTTTCTGGATTAATGACATAGAAACTTCTAGGATACAACCTTACAATAAATGGTTCTCTAAGGAACATTTTCTGAAAATCAAATGTTTTTTTTAACATCTACATTTTTTGTAATTTAACTTGGATGGTCCATTATAGATGCCTCATAGATACTAAGCTGACATTAAACTAACTTTCAACTTAATATGTATTGAATGCACCTGAACTCTATGTAACACCTAACCCCAACATTAACCTTAAACTAAACCTTGAACCTAACTCTCAACATAACCCTAAACTGTTTAGATTAGAGAATCATTAACATTCAGGTGCATTTAATACATATTAGATTGAATGTTTGTTGTCAGCTGAGCATCGACGAGGCATCGATGATGGATCATCCAAGTAAAGTGATACCAATGATTTTGTATAACGTAAGCATCTGCAGCAATTAAAACCAATCTCAGAGCCAAAGAGGAACTTTTATTTTTAAAAGTACTAATTTAAAGGTGCTAAAGGTACTCCAGATTTTACCATCTAGATGTTCTGGAAGGCATGCTAGTTTATTTAGGATGCAAGTGTAATCATGTAATCCTGCAAAAATGTCTTGATTGAAGTTTTTTAATGGTTCTTGGAAACAGTTGTGGGAAAAAAAGTTGAATTGCTACAGAAAATGTACAGTGTTCTTTAACAATTTAATAGTGTCTATAACCAGAGGACAGTCCTACCAGTTTGTACAGTACAGACAGCCCCCATAGTTACTGAATAATACACCTTGTGTGATTTTCTTTTATTGTATTTTGTTGTATTTAAATAAAAAAAAATATATCTTAGAATTCTATCTAGACCCTTACCTCAGTTTTGGTGCGACAGACAGATGATAAACGTCTAGAATAAAAAAACATCAAATTAAGCTTATAAACCAGCTAAGCTTAAAGAAAACAATTTTACATGTAAGAACAAGGAAAAAAGCTGGAAACTGTCTGATCTATATCACACAATATAGATTTTTTAAATAACATGATGCTGTGTTTTAGTTAAAGCTCATTGTGAGCTGTATTAATGGTATGTAATTACGCTGTATGCTTACCTGATCTGAGTAGTAACACTTTGAAGACCATTTTGAATGATAAACATGCAAAAACATAATGGTATCTTCATGTAATCTACCCCCTAGCATTCTGGACAAAAACTATATGAAAAAAAAAATCATAAAGAAACCCCATAACAAAGCATTTGATTCAATCATGCCTGTACATTAATATGTCCTAAGTATCCAAATGATTTTAGATACTTGTAATTAGTTAAATTCAACCACTTTAAAGGCCCCCCATTGCTGACAAAGGTGTTTAATTGCGTGTATACAGCTTGTGTTCTGTCAATAGAAAAGCAATGCCAATAGAATGGTGGATGCTCAGAAGCAGCTACACATTAACCATGTAACGCAGCAATGTTTATTACACACTAATGTATATTATTCAGTAACTTTAGAGACTTCTGTACAAACTGGAGGGGCTATTCCTGGGGCTATTCTTTGGTAATAGAAGTTTGTAATAACACTTTCAGCCTGCTGGCAGGCCATAGGCTTTTCTACGGGTTAAGGTCACCATACCCAATAACAAGTATTGCCTAAAGGAATATACAGCCCTACAACATTAAGCTGTGGAGCAGTGGAATTGTTTTGTGTCTCTGTGTGGAGTAATGGAGCATCATCCAATACTTCTTAGATGAGTTGGAGTGGTTCTTGTGGTTGAATGCCATCAAATACTCACAGCATGTTCCAACATATAGTGTAAAGGCTACCTAGAAGAGTAGAGGCTCTTTTTGGACCCTCTGTGGAGACAAAATTCCAATTAATGAATGGATTTTAATTTCGGAACAAGAATGGTGCACCATTGTTGTTTAGCATTTAAGGGTTTTACTGGCCAGTGTATTACTGTATAATACACTAAACCTCCATAATCTTCATAATCACAGGGATGGCACTTTGTGTATCCTGTTGCTATTTAGTTTTATTATTTGGATTTCCAAATCCTTAAAATTTTGGTAGTCACTCTCTTGGGCTTCTCCTCATGTGAGCATAATCAACAGCATATCATTGCTTGTAGCATTTGTCTGAGACTAATAGGATGTGACAAGTTCAATATAATTTCCCAAATACGTGTCGGATTAAAATTTCTACAATTTCACGTTCAGGTTCTCACAGCACATCTCTCACTTTTAACATACTTTATCCTGCATTTCCATGGTTTTACTTTTTTTTTACCAGTGCTTTCTTTTACTTCTCTACTTTCATCACCTTATAATAGTTTATAATCGCTGGAGTTTAGCAAATGTTGTCACAAGTCACACTTGTGTTCTTAACAGAATTTAGCACCAACGTCCACATCTGTGAGAAAATGGATGCAAAGGAAATAACAAATCAGTTCAGGAGAACACAAATTAACACAGCTAAAATAAACTTTAATTAGTTTTGACAACACACTTCATATGATATATTCAATATATCAGATGTGATGTGCTTTATGTGAAAAAAGAGATTTAGAATTACACAGGTGATTTCATTCAGTTCCATCCTGCTATATCAGCACAAAAACAGCACATTGTGGAATATTTATTCAGCAATTATTATTATTTTTTTGTCATTCGCTAATTTATGCTACAGATACAAATATCAGGCTCATTTTGCCACTTTGGGTGATGATGAGCTGGTCTGAGTCAATTTCAGGCAGAAGTTTGTTTGGCCTAGGTCATTTTCAGACTCCAAAAGCTGGTTAAATGTGGAGAAATAATTTTACACTTTGAAATTTTTTTTACACTGACTTAATATTTGGTAAAGCACTACAACATTGTGACACTGTCATGCAAAAACACTATATTTCAATTTAGTGTCTTTTCAAGTGTTAAATTCTGCCATATTTTGAGTCTGGCAGTTGTTCTGTATATTGTGTCAAAATCCATAATAAAGTGTGTTATAATAAATAAATGAATAAAAGGCTCCAAAATAAAATAGAATACTTTTTTATACTTCAACTTCCTTAAGAGTTAGTTTCCCTTAACATTCCAAGGCTTATTACACACTAAAGAGCATTACTCAGAAACTATGGGGACTTCTGTATAAACCGGTGGTGCTATTCTTTGGTAATAGAATTCACAGTCGGCCCACCGGCTGAAGATGGCGTTTTCGTACCCCTGTAAAGTTGCCGTATTGGAGTTATGAGGTTTTTGCACAACAGTGACTATATGCATTTGAACTAATTGTTCTGCGTTGTTTAGATGTGATTCCTATTTTGAATGCAATCTCAAAATATCAACTGTATAAAATAAGGTTGCATGCCTACTGCACAGATTCCTTATTGTTCTGTAGTCTGTGTTTGTTGATAATCTTCACACTGCCATCGCCACACGTTTTTGTCTGTCTAATCTTTTTTCTTATATAAACTGGACATTATAAATAAGGACATAAAAATGGTATAACAAGCCTGAGGTGCTGATTGTAGCACAACACTCATTGAATCCAGTTTGATACTGTGTGTTGAATTTCCTAATATTATTCTTTACCCTAATGATCACATTTTCATTAAAACAAACAGAGGATGGTGATATTGTGTTTTGCTGATAGGCCACCTTATCTAAACTAAAAGCATTTGCTGTTAATAGAGTCAGACAATGCATATTTGAAAATATCTGCCTGCAATAGAGCACTATCAAATCCAATCTTGAGGAAGATGAGAATGTATTTTGAAGCCTCTGTATTTCAAAGCTGTTCTCGTATCTAGAGCCACCAAACTGTGAACTGTGAGTGTGAAGCTTCAGGCCATTAACCCACAGTATGACAGCTGACAGAGAATGGACATTACCAATTACGGCAGATAAGGCTTGACACCTCTCTTTTTCATCCTCTGATACAACCCCTGCCACCCCTTCTACGTGACTTCATCCCTGATGACAGTTCCACTGTAAGACGTAGCTTTCAATAGTCATAGTCTCTGAAATATAAAGATTTCTTTCTTATTAGTGCTCATGATCGTGATCAAGATATTTTGCACAGTCTGTTATGGACACAAATTACAAATTTCTGAGAAAAAGATGAACAGCATTCTAAACTATACTGGTTACTTGGACTGATTGAACGGCACAATTAAGCTGAGTGTAGTTAGCAGGCTGGCTAATGCAGCTATCATAAACAGTAAAAACAAATATGAGTGAGTATAATAACACTAGTTTAAGGGTAAATGTATAGATATCGGTTGTGTTTGGCAGCAGGTGGTGATTAGTTTGCTGAGCTCTGCGCAGCCAAGTAGCTAACATGGCGATTAGCATGCTGGCTAACACACCTACAATAAAGTGCAAAATTACAAAGGTCTCCATCTGCAACAGAGTGTGTATGCATTCTCTATTTTATCTCTAGTTGTAGTCAGAAAGGAAAAAATGATTGTGCCTAGACGCATTAGCATTTCCTCAGAGCTGGGCCGCTGTGCAGCCAATTCAGCTTCATAATAGGTAATGTGAAAGTTTACAAATAGAAATGTATTCGCTCCAGAACTTCTTGATGTGAAATTGCTTGCTCACTCGTTGACAACAGCTTGTGTGATTGTGTGGCTAGTAGACTGAGCTCGACAAAAATTAGGAACATTTAAAATCTGTCTGTGTTCTGGAATAGCATAATGCATAACATACCACTGATTCTCATAGTGAATACTGCCGCTGTCCAATGAAAATAACATGTACCTCCAAAATGGTTTACAGGAGATTTCGTACCTTTCAATGGAAGTCGAAGTAAAAGGATTGGATTACAAGTCATTTAGAGCATTTCTATTGGTCCGTTTATTCAGAAATAATCACACAGATACATGTTTTCCATTGTACAGCAGTGATATACACTGTTTGGAAAAAAAGTATTGGGACACCTTTTAATCATTGAATTCAGGTGATTCCTTCAGTCCTATTGCCACAGGTGTATTAAATCAAGCACCTAGCCATGCAGTCTGCCTTTACACACATTTGTGAAAGAACACTGAACTCCAGTGTGGTTCTGTTATAGGATGCTTCCCTCCTAGATATTCCACCATCAACTGTGAATGGTGTTATTGAAAAGTGGAAGCGTTTCGGAACCACAGCAACTCAACCACAAACTGGCAGAGCATGTAAAGTTACAGAGCAAGGTCACTGACCGAGGAGCATAGTGCCTAAAAGTCTCCAACGCTCTGCTGACTCAATAACTGCAGAGTTCCAGACCTGCTGTTAGAGCTACAAAAGGGGGGCCAGCTCCATTATTAATGCCTATGGATTTAGAATGGGATGTCATAAAAGCTCCTATAGGTCTAATGTGTTGGTGACCCAATACTTTTGTCCATAATGTGTATTTAAGAGCTTCTAATTTTGACACATTGGCCTATGGTAATGTTCTCTAGGGTGGCTGGCTAGCTACATAGATAAAGCATCTGAAGCACTAATTTTGGATTGTCAGCATATTTTTGTGAGCTGAGCTGGTTATTTGTAACTCCCCTCAAGTGTGCTGCTCCAAGCATGCTCAAATTCTCTGGGCAGCTCAAGACGAATCGTTATGAGCTGAGGCTATGTCAGGGGCAGTTTAATATATGCTGTGTTCTGCTGGGGCAGAAGAGGCAGGCATTAGTAACATCAGCAGAGAAAGATGAAGTAGTCTGCATTTGGGCATTTTCACAGAAGGAGAAGTAAAAAAAAGCAATATTGGAGTTTGGCTTTGTACATGTTTCATACAGAATATAAGCTGTGTGTCCTCATGTGTAAAGAATTTAGAGGTTATTGATGCTGTAAGATTTTTAGAACGCTAGTGAGGGACAGGCAGTAGAACAGAACATGGAGGATGAGGTAAAATATGAGACAGAGGACAAGAGAGAAAATGACAGAGGGTGTGAGGTGTGAAATACTGGATGTTGTGTAATGTCCTCCCTCTAAACAGTGACAAAACAGACGTTCTCCATTTGGATCCAAAAGCTGCAAGAAATGAATAATTGGACTTAATGTTAAATCTGGCCGATTTCTCTGTTATACCTGACTCAGCAGCTAAAATTCTTGCCGTCATAATTTATTCTCATCTATTCTGAATACAGAAGTAATATTACTAGGACAGCTCTTCTGCATCTTTGTAACATTGCCAAGCAATGAAATCCGTTATCACTGCATGATGCAAAAAAATAGTACATGCCTTTGTTGCTTAAAAGGCTAAACTATTGCAATGCAGGTCACAGTTTTATCATATCAGCCCAATTCTATTGGCATTGCACTGGCTTCCCATTCTCTATTGATTAGAAAATCTTTCTGTTGACATATAAAGCCCTATAGAGGCTCACTCCTGAGCACCAGCGAGACCTAATTTCCTACTATGAACACAATCACAATTACTTGGATCACAGGGTGCTGGCTTCTTACTAGTTCCCAGAATTCAGAAGGTTTCAGCCTTCAGGGAAGAGTCTTTTCTTATAAAATCCCCCAATACCCTACCAGATAATGTCTGGGAACTAGCCATGGTCCCAATTTCCTGTCTAGGCTGAATCGGACTTATTTAGTTTAGCTTTTGGTAATTCATTTTTCATCCCACATTATCGACTAAGTTGAAGTTTACATGCACTCTTTATGGATTATTTGCTACTACTGTACCACTACTATGATTATATTAGCAACAACAGACTGATGTGATGGTACGCTGACCTTTAATCAATCAGTTATTTAGCTTTGACCAGAAGAGGATGGGCCCCCCACGCATCTTGGCTCTTCACAAGGTTTCTTCCTCCAGCTTTAAGAGAGTGTTTCGCTTTTGGTTTGCTCATGAGGGGGACTATTATGTTTTATGCGTTGTTGATCTTTTGTCTTATTTCTGGATTTCTGTAAAGCTGCTTTGCAACATCAGTTGTAAAAAACACTATATGAATAAATCTGATTTAATGTGAGCAAGAAGGAAGGTCACAATAAAAACACAAGACAGGACTGTGTGTCTATCAGACTCCAGCAAACATTTCTTGGCAAGAAAACTGAATTAACCCGAATCTGGATTCATTACTAAGCAGACATTGCTAGATCTTATGTTTATATTTTAGACCCCGTGGGACCCCCTGATTTCCAAGGATACGTGTCAGTAGAAGTTGTGGAAGTTGTTTTGTGCTTTTATTGTTGTAAAACCTTTGAAAGACAATTATCTATTACGTCAAAGAACAAAGCAGAACAACAACAAACAAACAAACAAAAACAGATAGTGTTTATTTGAAATGCTCCAAGAACTGAAAAATAGCTCTTGAGAAATTCGATTTGCTCTAAATGAGAAATCAGACTTCCTTCATAAGGCAGCTGGAACAACACATCTGTGCAAACAGATCAGCTGAATCTCAGCTTCATGTGCAGACAGCTCAGCAACATGAAGCTAGGCGGTGTCTGATGAAAATTACTGGTAGTGTGCAGGTTTTAACAAAGCAAAGATTAGCCTGTTGGGGTTTCGATGATAATGAAGATCATTTTCAGCAGCTTTTCTTCACCAGAAGACGAGCCTTGCCTCACTAAGAGGACGGACATTCACACAAATGAGTTCCTGAGTTTGTTGAGCTGCTCTGGGAAACTGTAGACAACATAAGATCACTCCCACGGCTGCAGATTTCCATTAATGGGCGGGCACGAGAGGTATCATATCATGAATAAGAGGCTTTGTGTCTCTGATATGCTGACCATGATTTGATGATTCATGAAGAATTGGTTGGGCTTTATGAAGAATATGTGACAGGGGAGAATATGGTGAGAGTTGTGACTGAAGTATTGCTCCATCTAAATCTGCCCATCATGGGATTAGGCCAGACATATGATGTAGCTGCAAAGATGTCTGGGAATTATCCAGGGCCGCAGGCAATTATTAAAAACACACAACCTCTTGATCAATATGTCCACTGCTGTGGCTACTGTGGACATATAGTAATCCAGTGAGCTTCTACTGCCTCATGTTGTTATAGCTCTGTACAGTGGATTAATGGAGTAAGGTTTTTGTTTAGGTTGTTTAATTATGTTAGATATATGGCCAAAAGTATTGGGACACCTGCTAATTCATTGAAGTAACTGTCTCTGGAGCATTGCATTGAGCAACAAGAGCATTAGAGAGGCTCTGAAATGCTTGCTTTGGGTGAAATGGCAGCTCCTAACTCATCTGCAGCAGACAGATGGCTTATACAACATCAGCAGGGAAATGTTGGTTGTGTTTGGTTGTGTTGCCTTAGAGGTAACAGAAGAATAAGGAGCTCTTCAAAGACAAACACAGACCAGAGATGGTAGGCTTTCTGCTGTGGGCTATGTGAAAGACACACTCACAAAGAAATCAAACCCTGACAATTTCAAAAGCTTCACAAATGTATGAAACACCTGGTCTCTCTTTAGTTGCATTTCCATGTCTGTAATCTTCCTAAATGTTTCACTGCGTGTACACATGCATCCCTATCTGAGTACTACAGGACAGAGTTCAACAAAGTACTTGATGTTGTGGATATGCAAGGTAAATAACCATTTGAGCAAGATCTGGGGAATGTGCTGTTACCAGGAAAAGTGGATAATGCAGTGCTTGTGTACCCAGAGCTGGAGAAAGCGTCCTTGATGTTCAGATCTAAGTATTATAATAATAACGTCTAGCAGTGAAGCAGCAAATATTTTTCCAGGGATGTATCTAGAAGTATGTGTCTTGTTTAATCTGGTGGAAACATTTAGTCAGTCAGTCAAATTGTTTCTGGTTCTTCCTGTGACTTCAGATAAGGCTGAGTAAAGCTTCAGTGGTCTTCAGAGACTGACACCATGGCTCTGTAATACCATGACACAAGCATGCCTGAATTATTATTGCTGTGAGCCATTACACACAAAGAAAAGATGCACAAATGAGAAAGGAAAATGATTTTTTAGCAATTTGTGAGATGTAAGGAACATGGTTTGGGAGTTGGGGATGAGGTGAGGTGGTGATCATCCAACATCTTGACCTTACTAACACTCTTGTCACTGCATGCAATCAAATCCTCACATTAATGATCCAAAATCTAGTAGAAAATCTCCCCTGGTCAGTAGAGACAGTTACTCCAACAAAAGCAGGATAACCTCTTTTTTGATACCCTTGATTTCGAGAAAAAAAGAGCATATGTCCCAATACTTTTGTCCATTTACGGTACAATGAATAACGCCTGACCAGATTCACTCGAATTAGCATCTCAGCTCTTTACAGATACAATAAATCCATGGTCAAAAACTGGTTTGAAATATTGGTGAAACCAGCTAAACTGAATTTTAATAATAATAATGATGATAATAATAATAATAAGCGACCGTATATCACAACAATGCTCATTAAAAAAAATAACATAAATGACCAGAACACGCTCCAGTGATCGATTACCCTTCAGGTACCAAGAGTTTTTTACTGAACTGGGAAAATCTGTGAGTTGGAATTTACTACAGGAAACTCTAAAGCTCAGCTGGCTGGTGTCACTCAGTCACTTTAAAATCTTAGGGCTCTTTCTTCCACCCTGCGCAAGGCACGTCATGTTACTCACTACTATCTTGAACCCCGCTAACAGTCTATTCTCACGCCTTCCATCTGCATCATTTAAATAGCATCAGGAATATATCTGCGCTGATGGGCGTGGTGGTCTTGAAATGAGGTGTGTTCAGGTAAGTTTCTGGCATATTGCTATCTTGGCCACGGAAAACGCAGGTGTGCCACTGACTGAAAACAGCCTAGGGAGACACCAGCAGTCAGACGTTCGTTGCTATCTTGGCAGTGAATTGTCAACACAGGCGTGCACAGCGCTTATACACCCCCGCTTTACACCACTGAAATAGCAATCCGCCAAAGTCAGACCGCACCTGGCTCTTAATTGCACATTACGCCCAAATCACCCCCATGATTAATTTAGAGACTTAGTACAGCCTTTTGTGCGTTTTGAGCACACTTTTCCCGTCGTTACGATAGCAAACGTCAAAGCGGCATGCCCTAAATCAAGCTGTGCAGTGCACAGTTGACGGCTCGCCACGAGATTGCTAAAATAGGCCGCTTAGTCTCTAATAGCCTCCACTTTGCCTGCAACTGCTTTTTAATTTGATTCTAGTTAAAACTATATGATCTCAGCCTGATTCAGTTGTCTTTTTATCCTTCGTTTAACTTTTAGTATTTATTTTATTTTTCCTCATTATTGTTTTTTTATTACTGATTAATTATAGTTCCTTGTTCTGTGTTTTCAGTCTTATTTATTTATTTATGTTTTATTATTACTTATGTATGAATGTATTTATTAGTTTTTTTTTACTCTTTGACCTTTTTCATTTTTTACTATTTTTTAATTTATGATTACAATTTTATGATATAAATCCATAGCTGGGCAAGGATAATAAGATAAGATAATCCTTTATTAGTCCCACAGTGGGGGAATTCTCAATTGTCAATAAAAGTAGACAAAAAGAGTTAACTTGATTTCAGGATAGCATCACACTCCATTATTATCCACTATTATTTGTGATATATTGTCTGCTTTTAAATCACACTCGTACCTCTGAACTGAACTACAGATATGATGGTTCCTTTATATCCAAGTAAATGAATGACTTTAATTCCCTACACACTGCACCCCTGTTCCTGTATACAATACATGACACAAATAATATCTGTTGGCAATAGCAAGAGTTGTCTTGTGTGACCTCTGATTTCATTCTCTGTAGAATTGTATGTAATTGTTTCTTTTTTCTGTTTTTTTATGTCCTCATTATGCTGTAAACACCTCTAAGGACTTCCACTGGCATGTGTACGAGGTCCACTTGAGCAAAACAGTGGGTGGGCTGCATGGCGACTGGGGGTCTGTAAAAACGTCAAAGCAACAGAGAGTCTCCCCTTTCATCGCAGTACTGTGTTGCTGTGTACTGGCTTGTACCCAAGATATGTCCCTGTGATCTTACTTTTTTTTGTTGTTTGAATCTAATCAGTCTAGTATTAGCACAGGATCTAGTTGCATTAATTGGACACAACACCAATGCGGCAATGATCCCTTAGGGTCAAGTTAGGCGGGACGAGGGCCCCATGTTGGATGGATTCCACTTGAGCGCTCGGGGAATTTGCAGGCAACAGGTGTGAGATTTATGGAGCCAGAGGAAACCCAGGGAGGCACAGATTTAGGTTTAACGCTATGGCCGGGGACAGAGAGATGGAGAAAAGACTGAAACCAGGCAGAGGAGCATGAGAGAAATTGAATATCAGCTGCCAAGACAGGGGAAGGTGACGTCTAGTGGCGAGGGTAATGAGAAGACGTATGAGAAAACTGATTATGCCCTGATGAATAGTTGTTGGAAGGCTCCCACTGCAATATCAAGGGAAGAAAAATTAAACACTTTGACTGCAGCTGTAAATAGAGACATCTCAGCTATCCAACCCCCTCCCCTCCCTCTCAGTGTACCCTCACAGATCACATGATGCCCAGAAAATACCACAGAGGCCACCCCCACAAACACCACTCCCTCTAAAGGCAACTCCTCTGATCGGACTTCCAGCTGGGCGAAAGAGCCGTCGTACGGATTTGGACGGAATCACGCTCGAGGTGCCTAAGGCTTAATATAACCTGATCTGTAACCAAAGCATGACTGCATGGCTCTTCTGCAGTACACGTGATGCAGTAGTCCTCAGAGGAACTCAAGAGATGTACACACTGCCTGTGCGTATGTCTTGTCTTATGATCAGTGACTTTTTAGTAACTGGTTATGACACAAGAAAACATGGATTAGTTGCTTTAGTATTGTTATGAATAAGTTATGAATGTTGCTCAAGTGGAAGATTTATCTGCTCTGGAAAGAGGCCATAGAAGACCACATTTAATTTCCTTAAACCATCTCAACGTACGTGCAAGTGTGAAGAACCTTTTTGAAGTTTAGATTTTATACCAAAACTATGGTTTTCTGTGACCATCCATCCAAGCCAAGATCATGTTAGGAACCTTTACTTATAAGAGTGTAGATGAGGTTTCTCTCATACTGCAATGGCCCTCATTTAGCCAGAGGAATGCAGCAAAGACACTCTTGACTGTTGAGCTTGACCCTGGAATGTGTGAACTATCTATCACAGGGCAAATAGTCGCCAAGAGTAGAAGAACCCAATTCCATCCATGGCCCTTACAGAAGGTGTAGAAAATAGAACCCCTGAGCTACAATAATAGCAGCCATTTCAGTGTAGAAATATTAGTTCATAATTAATAACAGCCTAAAGAATTTCATATCACCTTGAATACGCATCAGTGAGGTGAATCACCACCCTCACTAATGCCACTGGATCATCTCTGTTAAACTGTTACATTGCAGACTTGGATTGCATTTGTATTTATAGAGCATCATGGTGGATCGCATAATCTGATTTGGAAATACATATTCATGTAGGAAGTCTGACTTACTGATGGCTTCAAGATACAGCAATTCTAATTAACTGCCGTTCTTCAAGATTGCCTCCTCAGCAATTGCAATTTGTATTCTGTAGACAACATGCCCCCTGTCCATACTGACGGTTCTTGACACTGAATGTTTTCCGAATGACGGTACCTGTTTATCTGACACACAGGTCACAGCAGTCTGATAGCCAGTCTACTGCCAAAGCCTTGTGTCTTGTGTCAGATTGGAATCCTTTCATTTCACAGGCCTCCACTTCTAATCCAAATGCAAACACCCACCTACACACATACAAATAAGACATGAATGACACTTGATTTGTTGTTTCTGACAGAATCTGATACGACACCTTACTTAACTGTTGCTGTTGGCTATATCTGTCATCATACAGAGATACTGAAATACTGGGGAATCAATGAGAAGTGAACATGCACTGTGAATTGAATACCTGACTCTGACTTGTCCTTAGCTGGCTTCAGGACACTCCAGAGCAGGACACAAACAAACAAACAAACAAACAACAAGCAAATACAATAACATATTCTAATTAAACACCATAAAAATAAAGTGTTTTATTTCAAAGACGTTTTCTATGTTTATGCATTCCTCAACAAAGACAGCTGGACTGGACTGCAAGGCATGCTCATTCGTTTCAGTCACAGCTCACACAGCACTCATCTCAGAGCTGTGCCAATCCACCCAGCCACATGGCATCAGCTGGGTAGTCATTAGTGGTAACATTCAGAGCAAGCATTACTAAGCAAGAGTAATGCTACCCAAAAACTCCAGGGTCACAATACATAATCAATCATGGCAAAATACCACATGCACTATGAAAGAGCTTATTTTTTTCTGAGGGGTGTAAATAGAAGCTTGTAAACCAAGAATACTGCATTACACAGTAGATAAGCCAAATGGACAGTGGACAGTGCTAGGAAGTATCCATTACAAGGCCACCTAGTGCTGTGTATAATCTATGCAGAACTAGCCTGCGCATTCAGTTTCATCAAGGTTACACACAGGGTTACGCATACATACATAACGCAGAGCTGAAGCACTGAGGTGTTACCCTCCATGGTGTTCTGAACGAGCAAATGTGAAAGCATCTTCAGAAGCGTATCAATTATGGAGTTGTCTCTGAATGACGAATCACTGCAAACTCCCCCTCAATTTTTCCCATCTGCAGGTTAAGATTCCCCCTATAACATCATGTCCCCAGACTGGCAGGTTTTTGACCATGTAGCACTGAGCCTATGCTGGGATTTTAATTTATGAGTTCCCCACCCTTGATAAGCAGGCAGTTAGACTATTGTGCCACTCTAGAGCTGTTATAATAAAGTAAATGTGCCTTTCTGTTCTTTATTCGACACAGATATTCACATGACTTTACAGCTCTAGAGTGGCACTACTGTCTAACTGCCTCTTTGTCAAGAGATAAGAGATTCTTTATTTGACACAGATATGCACATGACATTACAGCTCTAGAGTGGCACTACTGTCTAACTGCCTCCTTGTCAAGAGATAAGAGATTATAAATTCAAATGCCTGCCACACCACAGTGCTCCTTGGTCAGGGGTCTGAGAATAAGAAGGCCTGCCCCACGTGTGGTAGGGGAAGTTCTAACCTGCAGATGAGAATAAACAGCAAAGAGTCATTTTGGAGTATTTCTGTCAATTCATTCATTACTAAATGTTTAAACAATGTAAAGAGAAGCATTTTTTTGTTTTGTTTTTAATAATGTAGACAAATTAAATGTATATCCATACTTATGATATGACAGCAATGGAAGCAAATGTTCTTTGTGGAGGCTCTTGTTAAAAATGAAATACAATACAATTTGAAAGCAACTGGTAAAAGACTGAACCATAACGTCACCTGCTGCTCCCATGACATCTGTGATAAAGTGAGACCAAACACACTATATGTCATACTGTCACAGAACGCTTCCTGACCATGACCTATTGGAATGTCAATACAAAGAAGTGTGTGCTTGGTGTCAGAGACCAACCGGTCCTTTTTCGATAGTTCTATTCAGAACTACTCAAAAGTCAACAGTTCCAATGCTTTGGTCCTAGATAACACAATACAGCTTCAACTGTAATGACATAAAATTGCTTTATAATTATTCTGTTGTTTTCTGACCCACAGTAAATACAGACATAATGCACACAGTGAGCACAGGAGAGAAACAGTGCGTGTATGTGTGTGTGTGAGAGAGAGTGAGAGAAAAAACAAATCCATCCATGACAATAATGTGTGAGGTGTTAATGCAATCAGATTACCTTGATGTAAGGTGTATGCAACAAACTCTACCTACCTTTCACTAACCTTTCTGCAGCCAGTCTTTTAACGAGACTACAGAAATAGCTGCTGATTTACATTCTGTCCGGTGCTGTGTTCAGAGAGAGTCTCTTTGGCATAGCTTCCGTGACGATGCTGTAAATCAGAGGTTCAGGGTGAAGAGTTAGTGACCTTGTGTTTGAGAGTACTTGTTGGCCCAACCATTTACAGACTTCTGCACTTCTCCAGCACCACATTGTTAAATACAGTGTTTTAATCGGTTCCACACCAATGGAAGGTGGTCTTGTGTGCCCCTAAACAAGTAGTGGCTAATATCACTATTAGCATTACTAAGTGAACAAAAGCATATGGCCTAAATCACATATGAAATTTCATTCATGTCAACACCTCCACAAGCTACTATATTCTTATGCATAGAAACATAAGAAATGCAACAAAGACTGGAAAGCAGTGGGTCAGGTATATAAAATAGCTAAAATTAAAGCACGGCAGGGTTTGGAAATACAATATGGTAAATGAAAAAAAAAACTTAGCTTAAGCTTTAATTGCCAACATTTATAGCATACCTATTATTTGAACCAGTACATTTATGAAATCATATTTCATTCTGCATATTCTATCTACACAAGTGAGCTTCTACTGAAAGGGTGCTACAAAAATAATATCTTAGCAAGTGTAATCCTCTTAAATTGAGATATTTCTTATTATAGAAGTACGATAAGATTATTCAATTCATTATTTCTACTTTCTTCTTCTTCTTGTTCTTCTTCTTCTTATGATTCTATCTATTGCTTCTACTGGTTATTTTATCTACTAAATAGGGTCTGATTACTTGATAATTTTGCTTAATACAAATGTTTGCTTTAAGCAGTAGTTCTTGACAAAAGCTTTAGTCAAGAACTACTGCTTAAAGCAAGCAAAATTATCCACCGGTGGATTAAGAGACTTTCAGTAGATTCAATTATAAAAAAAAAACTACAAAAAACAATTCCTACATATTTTTTAACAATTTTAAACAATCCTATATTTTCTAACAATGTAAGTGTAATCCTCTTAAATATTTCTTATTATAGAAGTATGATAGGATTATTCAATTCATTATTTCTTCTTCTTCTTCTTCTTCTTCTTCTTCTTCTTCTTGTTCTTCTTCTTCTTCTTCTTCTTTTGATTCTATCTAATATTTCTACTGGTTATTTTATCTACTAAATAGTTGGCAGATAATTTTGCTTAATACAAATGCTTGCTTTAAGCAGTCGTAGTCAAGAACTACTGCTTAAAGCAAGCAAAAATATCCACCAGTGGAAGAAGACACTTTCAGTAGATTCAATTATAAAAGATTACAAAAAAAACTACAAAAGAATCCTATATATTTTTTAACAATTTAAAACAATCCTACATTTTCTAACAATGTAAAAAGCAAAACATATCAGATTACTGTTATAGATTTAAAAGGATTTCACTTTTTTAGTTTTTGCAGTGTACAGTCAGAGTAGACAGCTCTAGAGTCTATCTAACTGCTTGTCAAGAGACAGGAGATCATACGTGTAAATCCCACCAACACCACAGCACTCCATGATGAGGAGGATGGTCTGAGAATAGGAAGGCCTTTCCATGTGATAGGAGGAGTTCTAACCTGCAGATGGGAATACAGTGAAGAAGTTTAGTGGGAGGAACACAGATGGAATATTGCAGCTGTTGCTCATTTGCTAATGTTAGCACTCCATTCGGAATGTGCTAGCACTTTACTGCTCATAAAGTATTCATTACACGTGTCCACAAATGAAATCTACTTGATCTGTCAAGATCACAGTAGTGTCTAGTTGCAGTCCTTTCAATCGCTGTGTAATTTTGTAGGAACAGTGGATTAGAGGTGCAAATGATAACACATTTGGGTCCTTCCTGGATCATTAAATCAGCCAATAATAACTTTTGATCAGGGGCTTCTCAGTGACACAACAGGTAGTGTGTGTGTGGCTCTGGGGCTGTGATTTCGTCTTTCGATTTTATGTTTCTTATGTGTCCATGTGGGTTTCCTCCCACTTTCCCAAACCTACATGGTAGGTGAATTGCTTGCAAATTGAAAATTACAAATTGCCCCTAGATGTGAGTATGGGTGTGTGAGATACGCTGTGATGGACTTGTGCCCTGTGCGGGGGGTTTTTCTGCCTTGTTTCCAACGATTTCAGGTACGCTCCGGACCCACTGCAACCCTGACCCGAAAGAAGGAGATGAGATGATGTAGGGATAGACTTTTTCTATAAATACATAGAATTTTTTTTAAACAGTCTTTACATCATAGGTACTAAGGTAAGTAAGTAAGTGTGGTACGTGTGTCAAACAAGCTCAGAAGTATTGTGTTGTTAGACAATTTAAAAACAAGTCCAATTTGTATAGTAATTAATAATACTAACCCCTGAGTATACCCAAATGCCCACTATGCATACTTAAAATTAGTCAGTTTGTGAGTGTAGTTTCAAATGATACAATGTGAAAAAGGGTGGGTAATGATGCAAGTGCGACTGGAGAACTTGCAGTGATGTATGCTGAGAGAGCAACACTCCATTACCTCCTGTTAGTGAGAATCAGGTTACTTCTTTTGATCAGATAAACAAAAGTTTAGCATGCTTGGTTATTTTTAAGTTCAAGAGCATTATCTGTTTTCAGTATTGTTAGATATATAGGCCACATTAAAAGGATAAACTGAACAACCAGGCAAAGCTAATCAAATTGAATTTGGGCAGGACACCGAAATCTGACTATCTTTACTTGCAGTCTGAACAGAGGCTAAATTACACTGATATACTGAGATATAACTGTGCAAGTAATGAATACATTTGCATCATTGCCTCCTGTCTTCTAATGAATTTGACACTCTTGCACTGCACAAGTGTTATTTACCAGAGTCGTTTTGCATTGCACTCAATGGTGGCCAGATTATTGCATTCTCTATTGCTGTGTTTGGTTGTAGCAACAGATTTGATTACAACGTCTCAGTGTATTGACATTTAAGTTCTGATCTGTCCAATACTTCCAACTTTTATTTGGCCGGCAGACAACATGGACGGCAGCCCTTGGCGGAATCGGAAGGAACCAGACACTGGCATCTAATATGATGTAAGTGAGCCAGCCCATCGCTGGCAAATAGCTGGACCCGGATCACTTTCATTACTAATACCACCTCTCAACCATATATAGCCCTCATTTGGACCAGTGTATACCAAAACTATGGACACAGTCCATACTAGGCTCTAATGTGAGCCTCACATAAAAGACAATGCCAAGTCATGATTAATTGTGGAATAGATAAGCTAAGCGCTAGAGAAAATCCTCTACATTAGGCATAAAACTAAGAAAGAAAGAAATTTGATGGCACACATTTTGTAAACATTCAGCTTGTAATAGCAGACTGTTTGTTTGTTTGTTTATCATTTAAATTAGGAATTCACTGTCAGTAGGATTCATTTACCCTGATCAGCCATAACACTAAAACCACTGATGTGAAGTAAATAACATTGATTTTTTTCTAATTGCAATGGCAGCTGTCGAGGGATGGAATGAACATATTAGGCAGCAAGTGAACAGTCCAATCTTGAAGTGACTTCAACACAGGCCAAATTGTGATGGATATCCAAAACATTGGGTAGGTCTTCTGGGTTGTTCCTGGTATGCAGAGGTCACTTCCTACCAAACGTGCTCCAAGGAAGAACAACTGGTAAACTAGTGGTGGAGGCCATCTGGTCTGAAGAAGCGCTACTATGGCACAAATTGCTGTTGTCTAGGTCTTATGGAGCCCATGCCTTGACAGGTCAGAGCTGTTTGACGGCACTAGGGGGCTACATAATGTTAGACAGGTGGTTTTAGTGTTATAACTCATCTGTATGTAACTGAATATAACTATTTAATTATTAAACCCTGCAAAACCTATTTATCTGCAGTCAGAGTTCAATATATATATATTTTTATATATATATATATATATATATATATATATATATATATATACATATGTGTGTGTGTGTGTGTGTGTGTGTGTGTGGTGTATCTTATATTATGCATTACATGTTTTATTGTCTAAACATAAAAAAGGTATTTAATTACTTAAAAAAATACTATTTAATTACGTAAAACTCTCAAATGACCATTTGTGTCACGGTGTGTGGAGCAGGAGTTTTATTAAAACAATGAAAACAAAAACAAACATACTACAAAAGGAACACATAGGAAGGAAAATAATCCAAGTACTAAAACTAACAAAGAAAGCCAACAGGGTACAAAGAAAAAAAACACTGAAACTTAACTAAAGACACACATAAACAGGCCAATCTTACAAACCATAAACTACCATTGAAACATACATGTTACCAAGCACAAGACCAGACAAGGGAATGCTCAAACAAGGGGGTACTTATACAGAGAGACAACAAGGAACACCTGGGACTAACAAGGGGGCATGGCTACAGAGGAGGCACAGATGGGAACACTAATGAACAGGAGAGACTAGGACAGATTAGACACAAACAGTTACTGTTACGGTTACTCAAAACAGAGGCAGACATGACAGAACAGGGGCAGGCGTGACAATTTGCCACATTTTCTGGCGTTGTTTCCTTGTCCAGTCATAAAGCAGAATTTAACCTTTTTTTTTACAGTAATGCTACAAGTTGCTCCCACAGCTTTTATTTAGTTCACAAGATATGCTGAGCAAGGTTACCACATGAATAAATGTAATAAAAGTGTCATTAAATTGCTACAGAAATCTGCCATGTCGTTTGCCCTGTGGGTTTGGGGATATTTTAATCTCTTAAGTAGTCGTTTAAATTTCATTTGAGTTTCCAATATAATTAAGATTTAAACACTGATACCAAGATCCTCTGCTTCATCTTCTTCTGGAACTTTCATGCTAATTTTCCTATTTTCTTCACTGGTCCTGCTCACTATTCACATCTTCACAATTGTGATATTAATGTCTATCACATATAATTCATATATCTATGTTGGTTCAAAACGTGTTGCTAGTTGCTGGCACTGTTTTGCAATCTGTTTGTTTCTCTTTGCATTTCTAGCTGCACCATTTCCTGCTTAAGCATTGTTCAAGGTTGACCTTGCCATAATGATAGAGTTACCCGTTACTGCCCCATCTGTCAGTTCTCTGACCCATCCCAAGGATTGTCACCTTGATAACATGAATGGCCCAAATAAAATGATTCATATACATGTGCGTTTGGCCCATTTCTGTTACAATGGGATTATTGGTAAAAAATAACTGCAAAGGTTTCATTTCATTTAAAGCTTCACTTCAGGTCTAGTCAGAGATGACGGTATACAAATAATATAACAGCACCTCTTCTATGATGGTCAGATTAAATAAAGGGAGTTTTAAAATAGCAGCATTGCAGTCCTTCCCATTTTCTGAAATACTACCTGCGGTGCTGATCACCAAATTATGAAAAATATCTACATGCCCTCCTGCAACAGTGCAGTACAGTGATTTTGCACTGGGTCTAAACTTTTGTGCTTCAGACCCAATACTGGACACAAATTCTATAACTTCTGGTTTAAGGACACCAGGAATATAATCTTGCAGTGCAGTCACATATGATTATCAAACACTTGAAAATGTAGTTTTTACTCTTTTAATTATTACTTTTAATTATTATTTCTGGAGTCCATTACAATGGCTTCTGATTCTGAGCAGAAACACCCCAGAATTGTACAGATCTTTCAAGAAAACTTGAAGACGGTTTGAATTAACAATAGTTTTAATGCACATGTCGCTGCATAACTTGCATACCTATGCAGATAAATATTTTGGATGGTCAAAGTTAAGTTCCTGGCAGCTGACAGAATGATTTAGGACAGGTCAGGAATAAAAGTCTTAAAAAAGCCACTCTGGTTGGGCTCTGAGTGGCTCAGCAGACCAAGACGATGACATTATAGCCTGAGGATTCAGAGGTCGAATGCCGGGTCATGCTGCTTGGCCATCAGAAGCCGGAGCTCAAGAGAGCACAACTGGCCGTGCTCTCTCTGGGTGGGCAGATGGCCGTCTCTCCGCTCATCACTTCTATTGTGATGCTGGCCGGCACAGACATCTGTTGGCTGATGTATCAGAGCTGGGGATCTGGTGCTTTCCAGTGCGTTGGCTGCCTAGTCAGTTTGAAGTCAGTGGTGTCTGACTTTACATGTAATGGAGGAGGCATGTCCTTGTGTGGGTAGCATTACAAGTGATGGGGGAGTCCTAGTGCTATTCAGATACTCTATCTTACTGAGTACAGTGATTTGTAATAAAAAATCTGCTGCACTTTATCTAATTAAACATCACTATTCACACTCTTTGTAATGAAATATGCATTTGGTCAGTGTTCCTTAACCCCTTAAACGGCCCACCGTGAAAGTGTTATTACCCTTTCTGTTATCAAAAATTTGCCCCACCAAGCTATCCCCACCAGTTGATAAACTAGACAACTCTCGGTTGTTTCTAGATTTTGAGTCAAGTTTGTTTGGACTGACATGCTAACTTGCTGGCATACAGTCTTCCCTTGTTGTGTGTATTGAACCATTTTTTTCAGCAGCAAAATGGATGGACCTGTAGTTACATTGCAGTGTTGATATCCACAATATGCTCCCTTGTATCACAATAACACAACTGATCACGATTTCGTCATATTGCCCCCCCTCAGCTAAATGTTTACTAAGAAACATTAGGCCCAATTCAATTAACCTCATACGCAGAGTGAAGCAGTAGGTAGTGAGAAAGAAAAGATCCTTGCCTATCCTTCTGCTTGTTAGTTAGTTAACTTGGTTTCTGTAAGGACATTTTATATGGTCTAGGCTTTGACTTGGCCGTTCCAATACATTTACAGATTTCCCATTAAACCACTCGAGTGTTTGGGTCATTGTCCTGTTGGAAGATGAACCTCCGTCCCAGTTTCAAATCACTGACAGCCCAAAACAGGTTTTGCTCAAGAATGTCCCTGTATTGAGCACCATCCATCTTGCCCTCGACTTGGACCCTTTTCCCAATCCCTGCTGCTAAAAAACATCCCCACAGCATGATGCTGCCACCACCATGCTTCACTTTCCTCCATACATAAGAGGAGTCTCCCACAAGACTTTTGGCAAACTCGAAACGAGCCTTCCTATTTTTGTCTGTAATAAAAGCTTTTTTCTGGCCACTCTTCCATAAAGCTTAGCTCTGTGGAGTGTACGGCTTATTGTACTCCAGTCTCTGCTTGGAAACTCAGCAGCTCCTACAGGGTTACCTGTATTCTCTGGGCTGCCTCTCTCATTAATGCCGTCTTTTGGCAGGTTTGTTGTGGTACCATGTTGGATTTGATGGATTTGATGGTGGGATCATCATAGATTTGGAATTTTTTTAGTAATATCCAAATCCATGGGGTGAATCATTTTGCAAGGGTGAATACTTTTGTGAGGCACTGTATATGGCATTAGTGTTAGCTAGCTCGGTTGTTTCTAGATTTTGAGTCAAGTTTGTTTGGACTGACTTGCTAACTTGCTGGCACACAGTCTTCCCTTGTGTGTATTGAACCATTTTTTTCAGCAGCAAAATGGATGGACCTTTCTAATCCTGAAAGGTCATATTAAATGGAGTGTGAGTGTGACACATATCTAGCGAGAGCTGCCTAATAACTGCAACCTTGAACAGAGGTCCTCACCATTTCTCAGGTCAACATAGCTTAGGTTCCCCACAAATGACTGACAGCTTGACAAGGCTCAGAACACTGGAACAAATGAAGCAAAAGGTGTAGCAAAATATGCTACACAGAAATACGCTTGGCAGATATCGCCTCAGCTGTGAGGTAATATGTGCCTAATTTGATGATCTTTTAATGTACACATGGTAAAAGGTCATCAGAGCCCACATGATGGGATACGATATTCATGGATCTTCTGCATTATGACGTCCTGCTGTTGCACAATGCTCTCCATTAGGTTCTCTTCTATTTGAGGACTGAGTGACCTGGCTGTGGTTCACTGGGACGTGATGTAAAAAAAAATCCTAGCCCAGTGACCTTTGTCATGTATGATTCCAGAAAGATTAGCCCTCTTTTCACACATCTTCCAATGACTACTATAGGTCAGGGTTCATTTTATTATGAGGTCTAGAATATCCACACAGGCCACTTAAATGTCAAAGTCATGCCTGGAATCTGGTTCAATATAGTCATGTGGATTTTATAAAACATACTTAAAGAAATAACCATTGCAAATTTCCCTTATTGTACTGAATTCTATACAACCAAAATAACTCACATGAATCAGTGTGTCTAGATGCTATAAGATGGTGTCAGTTCGTTTCTACATCAAGCAGAGTTGTGAAGGGGCATACACTTGAATCCATTCATACAAACATTTTTGGGTTTGGAGCAAACCTGGAAGGATGACCAAAGAACAATCTATAGTGCCTCTACACATAACATATACACCCCCTTAGATATTCTCTGCTTTAACTGCTTTTTTACTTTTTTTTTACCTTTATAAACAGAACCGTGCTCAGCATAATTTGTTGTATTTAATGAGAACTTACAAAAACAAAACTCAGATTTCTACAACATAATATATATAATATAAAATAAGTGACTATAAATATAAGTGCATAAATATTCACCCCCTTTAAAGTGACTGATCTAATTCAACAGAGGTCAGGACAGTTGGTACTAGTAGTCTCACAATGGAGAACACCTGAGTGCAGTGAATGTGTCTCACATTATTGTAGTATAAAGACACCTGTCTA